>NC_058131.1:271928622-271994568 GCF_016433145.1 Gracilinanus agilis | reverse complement strand
GAGAGAGAGAGAGAAAGAGAGAGAGAGAGAGAGAGAGAGAGAGAGAGAGAGAGAGAGAGAGAGAGAGAAGGAGGGAAGGAGAAAGTATGGTTTAGGAGTGGGCTGAAGGTTCTGGCTTTGTGCATGGGGCTCCTCTCTCCTTTTCCCTACAACTTTCCTCTGCTCACTCAAATATATTGTGATTTGTTTCTAAACATTCTTATTCCAAATTGGGCTTTTGAGGTAGTAAAGGATTTCAGGATTCCAGATTCATAGTATATTCTACAATATAGTACCAGAGTAGGGGGATCATATTTAACAACCCAAGAGGGGCACACACACACACACCATGCAAGCTTCAACTTCCAATTTTCTGCCATTGATGGAAAGGTTAATAAGGAAGCAATTAAGCCAAAAGATTGGACAAAAAAATCATTTCTAGTTACCTTTAAAAGGGAGCATGATACTGAGGAAAGAATAGTGAACTGGGAATCAGAGGATATGGATTTGAATTCTGTATATGCTGCCTTCTACTGAAGTAGCTAGTGTTCCAGTGGATAGAATGCTGGGCCTGGAGTTAGGAAGACCTGGGTTCAAATTCAGTGTCAGGAATTTACTGGCTGTGTGACCCTGGGCAAGTCACTTAATCCCTCTGTGTCTCAGTTTCCTTAATTGTAAAGTGAAGAGAACAATAGTACCTACCTCCCTGGGTTGTTGTGAGGATCAAACAAGATAATATTTGTAAAGTGCTTGGCACAGGGCCTGGTATCTAGTAGGTATTTAATAAATGCTTATTTTATTCTCTTTCCTCCCTCCCCATGCCAGTGGGACCTATAACAAATCATTTCACCTCTTCTGTTCTTGTCTCCTCATCTATAAAATTAGGGTCTTGACATTTATGATCTCCATAGTCTCTTCCATTTCTATTCCGTATGATCTTATGACCCCAAGAATGGGTCTTTGTGTGCATGTATGATACTTTGGGAATACAAAATTCTTTAAAGTAAATGCTGGATATATATTCTAAAAACTCGATTTAAGAGAAGCTGGAAAGCTCTTTGCTTTCCTCATTCTACCCATTTGCTCATTAATCCTTTCTCCTCCTTACTCCATTCAAGAAACAGACATTGCCATGAGATGGCACAGGGGGTAGAGCACTAGGCTTGGAGTCTGGAAGACCTGAGTTCAAATCCAGATTCAGACACTTACTAGTTGGGTGTCCCTGGGCAAATCATTTAACCTCTGTTTGCCTCAGTTATTCCATTTGCAAAATAGGGATAGTAAGAACACCTTCCTCCCAGGGTTATTGTGAGGATCAAATGAGCTAATATTTGTAAAGTGGTTAGCACAGTGTCTGGCACAGAGATGCTATCTAAATGTAAGTGATTATTCAATGATGGTTAGCAGAGTTTGCCCTGGCCTTTCTCTTCCTACTCCTGCCACAGTGTGGCCCTTGAACACAGGAATAGTAAGTGTTCTTGTTTTTAAAGTGTCCTGCTGGAACTCATGTCTATATGGGGTGGACATTGAGTGGTAGCAGCCTCAAGTACTTGCTATGTAGAATTATGTTCACTGTTAAGAACTTGACTATAAGATTTTCTGTGGATAAATGCAGAGACAACTATATTTTCAGAAAAACAAAAACAAAAAACCCCCAACAACAAAGGCAGAAGAGGGGAAAGAGAGAAGAGCTGGGAGGATGAGTGCATGCTTCCACTGCCCCACTTTAACTTCCAAGAAGAGATCTCCTGCCCCTGATAACTTTGATTTTTAAAAGCCCCAGAGATACAACCTTGTGGCTTTCTGCTTTACGTAAAGGACTAGAGCTCCCGTGTGGCCCACTCAGGCCCCACCAATGAATATAACCTGATCCCACCCAGCCTATTTGAGCTTTTCTCCCCCCCTTCCCCAACTCACACCCTTCGCTTTGGTTTCCTGTGCTTTCCCCATGGCACCCACTCAAGTGCATCCACATCAGGTTCACTGCTCTCTGGGAGAGAGCAATGGATGATGCAGGACCAGACTGGGAACCAGGAGATCTGTTTCCTTCTCCTGGATCTGCCACTAACTTACTCTTTGACCTTAGGCAAATCTTGTCCCTTCTCTTGACCTCAGTTTCATCATCTGTTAAATGAGGAGGGCAGGTTAGATGGTCTCTAAGGTGAGCAGCTGTGGAAACACATAAATAGCAGGATGTGTGTCTTTAAAAAAGAAAAACGCAAGAAAAGCAAGGACAAAGGGCTTCAGCACAACTTAGAGGTGAACTCAGGAAGGATTCCTGGCTTGATCCTGTGCACCCTGGGGCCTATATTGGTAGTCTGAACCCTAAGGTAAAACTTCTCAAAAGCAGAGACTCCCCCCCCGACCCCCTACCCTGCCCAGAGATACCCCCATTATACGGAAGGGCTGGGGGAGTAGGCACACGGGGCAGCATCTCTAGCACAGCTGTGGAAAAATGTTCCTTGGTTAAGACCACGTGTGTGCAAAGTCACAGAGACTCTCCGCCTCCCCAACTGGTATAAAATTGGAAGGAGAATCAGGACAAGACTGTGCCAGGGTCTCCCGGGATCCCAGAGACTGGTTAACTCCTCAAGACCCAGGGTGCTTATTGCCATGTGGTCAGAAGTCTCCTCTCCCGCCTTCCCCTTACCGTAGCCCGTGGTGGGGAGCCCCAGATGCTTCATGCGGTTTTTGACGAGTTCCGACAGCTCCTGCCGCTCTGACCGCCGGTAGAGGCTCAGACGTTGCTGGTTGATCCACTCCGCAGTCTTGCTCGTGTTCTTGTGACCTTTGCGACTGAGCCGGCGGGCCCACTGCATGCTCTTGCGCCGCAGGAGGGGGTGATCTGACTGGTCGCTGGTGCAGGAGTTGCGGTGTGGGCGGTGATGGCTGGTTCCACTCCCTGACCTACTACCCCAGGACTCCTTTACGTCCTTGGTGTCCTCACAGTCCTCCACATTAACGGAGATTTGGGACTGGAGAAACCAATGAAAATTGGCAACATGAGGGAGGGAGGCAGCAGGACAAAGGGGGAAAAAACACAGGATGAGGGGCCGGAGGACATGCCTTCTCTCTCTCTGCCAAGCTCTGGCACCGAGCTCTGAGTCATTTCTCTACTCTTATCCCTCATGGCCCCAGAACAGGGCTGGATGGTCTTTAAGGAGCCCCGCTGCTCACATAGTCTGTGTCTGGAGTACAGGCTGCCTTCCACACTATGCCTGGTGTTGGGGGACCAACCGGTCTAGCTAAGTCTGAAAAGGTTCGAGTTAGGGTTTTCAATATTTTGACCACCCATGACTCTCCAAAAAGTGGGGAGGTGGAAAGGCTGTTCACACAGATGAAATCACAGAATTATGGGTAAATGCAGATGTGGATAGATAGAGAAACCCTTGTACACACTATTTATTGATAGATACATATATTCAGTTCAGTACATTATTGTAGACTGTCCTCTAAGACATCATTTCCATTTGTTCTCCGTCTTCACCTTGCGGACCTAACTGAACTGTAGGCAGAGAACTTGATTCCTCTTCTTATTGTCTCCTCTATATGGCGCCTATAACCCAGGGATGGGGTTTTGGGGGGCTCAGTAAGTACCTGGGTGGACTTGGAATGACTGGGGAGTTTTGTTCTTTCATTGCAGTAAGAAAGCAGAAGAGAATTAAAAAGAAGCAAAAACATCCCCTTCTTTGGCAATACTACTTTGTGTAGCAAAATCTCTAAGAGTATCCTTTCTCCTCCCTGCTGCCCCAGCCTGAGTTGGAGCCCAAAGGATCTGTACCAAAGCATAGCATCTTTATCTGTATCAGTTCATGCAACCTGGGACTTTATGGTTCAGGCAGGATTTTCTATAATGATTATGAGGCACCAAAATGGCTTAAAAAATTCAGTTCACATTTTAAAGGCAAATATTACTCACCTGGGCTCTGAGGTCATGAGGCTGTACAAAAGAAAATTACATGCAGTTTGGGTTAATTCAGAATGTATCACCAGTCTTCCAGACTCTGCATGCCCCCCGGCTAGGCCCTAAGTCTTAGGCCAAGGCCCACAAGGGAATAGGGGCTCACACCCTCTGAAGTGAACACTATAGAAAATCCTTAGAATCAGATACATCTGATTTCTTTGATGATTACACCAGCTGGCAACACCAGGGCTTAAAACCAGACTCTCGGTGCAAACCCTTTGCACACTGAAGTTGATCCAGGAACTCTGGGGGATCAACTTAGCATCCTTTAAAAGGAATGCCTCCTCTATCTGCTGAGTTAAGCCAAATTTGTCAGCTGTTCCACTGTGTATCACCAGGGGGACACTGGCTTCTGATGCTGTAGCAAATCAGGATCCAAATACTTTGTCCGCAGCAGGATGGCACACTAGGGACTTAAAAAAAACCAACAGAAAAATTAAAAGAAAAAAGCCAAAGGAAAAAAAAGAGGAGGGCTGGCAAATGCAGAGATGCTGTGGCTTTGTAGTTCCCAAGGGTAGCAGAAAGAATCATGAATCAGGAAGCAGGAGACTTGAATTCTATCTCTGGATTTGCCACTAACTTTTTTGGGTTTCACTGAGTAAGTTCTTTCTACAACCTCAGTTTAGCAATCTGTTCAATAAGTGAGTTGGATTAGATAGTCTCTCTAAGGTTATTTCCACTTCTGATGTTGTATGTACCCATAAGAACTAAATGGAATTTCTCAGCAGTGAAATTCCCAGTTGCACTGATGGGAAGACTCCTCCACCCAGGGAATTACAGGAGTGAGTCATGTGATTGGCAAATTCTGGTTGTGGCTGCTCAGTGGCCTCCTGGGCTTAGTTCCATTCCCTACCTCTGATGTGGAAAACATGTGGGACTCTGTCCTATAGATGCCAATGGGGATCTCGGCACTGGACGAGCAGAGCTTCTGAAAGAGGCGGCCATAGGTCCGGATCCACAGGTCGTCATCTGTGATCTTCATCTGGGGCAAGAAAGAGCATTTCAGGAAGAATCTGGGCACTAAGACAAATAAGCATTTAAGGAGTTCTTTGAAGAAAAATCGAATAACATCCAAACTCCTTATTCTGTTCCTCAATGTCTTTGTTTACCACTTGGCTATTTCTCTTCTTCTTTTTTTTTTTTTTAAAACCCTTGTACTTCAGTGTATTGTCTCATAGGTGGAAGATTGGTAAGGGTGGGCAATGGGGGTCAAGTGACTTGCCCAGGGTCACACAGCTGGGAAGTGGCTGAGGCTGGGTTTGAACCTAGGACCTCCTGTCTCTAGGCCTGACTCTCACTCCACTGAGCTACCCAGCTGCCCCGGCTATTTCTCTTCTTATGGAGCCTTGTGTTGCCTAAATTATTTGGTATTCACCAAGCCTATCTTGTGCTTTTCTCCCTATGCATATCTTTGCTTACGCTACTTCCTATGCTTATGTTGCCTCCAACTTCAAATCCAACCTCTCCTTCAAGGCTCAGGACAAATTCCATTCCAATCCATATATTGGTTAATTACACTGGTCAAGCAGGGTTCTAGGTGCTGGGGGGACAGATACAATCTAGGCCTTACTCTTAAGAAGTTTACATTTTATTGTGTATTTATTTTATTTAAGACTTTTACGAACTTACATTCTAATTGAGCAAAAGACACATGCCAATTTCTAACCCATATGACTGAAGTACAGGGGAGAGGTCCAGGCAAAATGCTATGAAATTTGAGGGGCAAGGAGAGATCACTTTATTTTGGGCCAAGGCTTGTGAGGAAAAGCAAAGTGAAGGCACTTTAAGAAAGGGACAGACTTCAGCAAATAGAGATTCAGGAGGAGCACTGAGGTGGTGGTAGTGAGAAAGTAGGGAAGATAATTTATTCTAGGTGTGTGAGGTCATGATTTGGGAACAGAAGAAGGAACAATAAGGGAGAGAGATATATTTTAGTTTGGCTGCAATGCAGAGGATCCAGAAGATTAGTCTCAGATAAGCTATACTTAGTATTTATGTGTTATTCTGTAGGCAATGGGGAGCCAGTGAAGATTTTTGAGTAAAGCACTGGCAGGTTTTTGGGGAAGATTATTTGGGCAGCTATGTGAAGACATTGGAGAAGGGATAAAATGGAAACGGGAAGACCATTACAGGCAGGTTATTCCTCACTGAAGACCTTTGGTAGCTGGATGAACTCTTGTTGGGTAGGTTATGATGGGAATTCTTTTTTTTTTTTTTAAACCCTTGTACTTCGGTGTATTGTCTCATAGGTGGAAGATTGGTAAGGGTGGGCAATGGGGGTCAAGTGACTTGCCCAGGGTCACACAGCTGGGAAGTGGCTGAGGCCGGGTTTGAACCTAGGACCTGGCATTACCTTAGTTCAGTCTCTAGGCCTGACTCTCACTCCACTGAGCTACCCAGCTGCCTTGGGAATTCTTTTTGGGCATAGATTAGACCAGGTGGCTTCTGAGTTTCCTGCTAACTCTCATACTTTGGGATTCTCTGATTCCGCCATCATGATCGTTTATAGATTGGGCCTCAAACTGTGTGGGAATGAAGGGGGACCAGATGTTGGAGATTTTTCTTAAGTAGAACTGACAGGCTTTAGCAACTATTTTGTACCTCAAACTCAACATATCTTAAACCCAGTTCATCATCTGTAGCCCTCCTCCCCCCAATCTAGCTTTTTCTCCAAACTTGCTTTGTTCTGTTGATGACACAACCAATCTCTCAGTCTCTCTGGGTTGATACTTTGGAGTCTTACTTCCCTTACTTCCTACACCTAATTAGTTGCTGAATCTTGCAGATTCTCCTCTCCTATTTCTCACATCTCTCTCCTCCTCTCCACTTCTCCTGGCATTACCTTAGTTCAGCCTCTTATCCCTCTCACTTACACTATTACAATAGCTTCCTGATTGGCCTTCTTGCCTCAAGTCTCTCCTTTCTCCAATACTTCCTTTTCAGAGCTGCTAAAGCAAACTTCCTCAGACACAGGCCCGACCATACCACTCTCCTGATTAATTAAAGAACTTTAATTCCTTATTGTGTCTAAGATAAGAGAACAACTTACTTAGCTTGGCATTTAAGACCTCCACAATCTGGTTCCAGTTTATCTTTCTAATCTCATTTGACATTATTATTCTCTAGCCATACCAGATTATTAGTTCCTCCCCAATATTGTCCTGGACTTTCTTACCTTTGTGTATCTATGAAGACAATCCTGCTGCTTAGGATTTGCATCCTCCTCATCTTTGTCTTTCATAATTTTTCTCTTCTTTCAAAGCTTAGGTCACATATCAACTCTCTCCATGATACCTGACACCCTTTCCTCAACAAATAAAAATATTTTTTTCCTTCCTTAATTTTTCTTGCAGAACTCTATATGGACATCTCCACTGACCCACCTTACATTATGTTTTTTTTGTATTTGAGCCCTCTTGCCCTACCCGTAACCATAGTCAATTAAGTTTCTTGACTATGATGTTTTTAAGATCTTTGTGTCAATGGTTTTCAAAGAGTAGTGCTTGAAGTTAAACTCAGTGAAACCAAGGGAAGGAGAAGGGAGAGATCATAAGATCATAGATCTAGAGTAGGGGCTTATGAAATTATTTTAAAATATTTTTATAACTGTATTTCAATAGAATTGTTTTCCTTTGTAATTGCATGTATTTTATTTTATACTTTTAAAATATTATTCTGAGATGGGTTCTAGAGGCTTCATCAGACTGACAAAGGGGTCCAAGGCACAAAAAAAATCAAGAACCTATGAGCTGGAACAGAAAGGGACCTTAGAGGCTGTGTGGTCCTACAGCCCAACCTCCTCATTTTATAGATGAGACTGGAGTCTGGTTGATTTGCCCAAGGTAAGTGAAACAGATGGGATTTGAACCCATATTCTCTGACTCCAAAACCAATGAATGCTCTTTCTACTGTACTACCATGCTGCCTCTTTAAGAGTTAAAGATGATGCCAATGTCAAGAGCCCAAGTTTTAGACCTCTTGAATTTGAAGTATTAGTCCAGGACCTTTAGTCCAGAAAGTCACGGGAAATATGGAAGAAAGCATCACTTACAGCACAGAGGTATCCTGATCCTGGAGTTGTGTCAAGACCCAGTAATAACCTTGTAATTGAGATCATGTAGTCCTTCACAAATGACTGGAAGGAGAGGAGGAAAGGACACATAGAAATAAAGAATGAAGTTAACTGGCACGGATAAGGTAAGCATATCGACACCTTTTCTACCAAACACATGTATTTAGACTGTCATTCATGGGGCCCACTCATGGACTGTGGCATACCTGAAACACACACGCACACACACATATCCATAATACATCCATAGGAATGATAATAAATTGAGCTTTGCTTCAGAGTTGAGAAAATGGGCTTCTCTTCCCATTTTTGTAGAGGTGAGAGCCTCTCCAGGTAGAATATTGGGCATACTGTCAGATGCATTGGAAATATTGTTTGCTTTTGCTATACTTGCTTATCCCTCCCATTTACCATTTTTTGGGGGTATGTCATAGATGGCTTATGGAGGGAGGAGGATATATTTGAAGATGAATGTAATATAAAGATGGAAGGTAACTTAACAGGATTTTCCCCCTACCCATACAAATGTACCCACAAAGCCTCACATATGCTCTTTCCCTTTGCTTTCTATTTGATCCTCTTTTGACTATCCATAGCTTCTCAGACCTTATGGGCAGGAGGGTCATAAAGAACTGCCAGCAAGGGAAATCCTTCTCTTTTACCTTTCCTTTGGCCCTCCAGTGACCTAGGACCAGATCCCATAGGATGGCCATTTGGGAAGAATAATATGGTTGTTCATACCACTTGGATGGTCTGGGAGCCACCAACTACTAGTAGTCTTTCATAGAGATGACATACCACCAGCCTTTACCATCTATCTGCTCTCCTTCTACTTCTTAAAGTGCTTCAAGATTTACCATTAGCCTTATTGATGTGAATTCTACAGCACTGAACATTGCTAGCTGACCTGCCCTAAGAACTGTGACTTATAGCTGAATTCTTTTATAGGTATCATCTACCCTAACTAGATTATCTCGTTTTGTCTATTTGTATCCTCAGTGCTAAATATGGTGCTTGGCACATAATAGGTGTTTAATAAATGTTTTTTTCATTTATTGAATCCATTTCAGTCATTCATTCCTACATTAACGCATGTAGAACTTCCATGCAGATTATAACTCATTCCCAATACACACATCAAGAGACTGTCACATTTGGACACAAATACACCTAGCTGTTACTAGACACATATATACCCACAAACTATTATGTGCATGGACAAACATAGAATTTCCTCGCTATACCCCTTCTCTCCCTTTCCTCTGCCCCCCATTCACCCACAACATACATAATGCACAGACAAATGCTGAATTCCTCTCTCATCCAGGAGAAGAGCTTTGAGTCATTCACTTTCTCTGGGTACAGATGCCATATCTCTCCAGCCTCACAACCCACCTGATAAAGCAAGGTATCCAGCATGCTAATGCTGAAAACTCTGCCTGCTGCAAATGGCAGGCGGAACATGAAGGCCAGATTGGAGCCATTCTCTCTCTCCCTCTGTAGGAGAGAACAGAACATAAAGTTTAGGCATCATTGAGAGGGAAAGCACTATAAAATCATAGGGCTGGAGTCTCTGTATAACGCCAAAGTTTGGTTATACCAGTGGTTCCCAAACTTTTTTGGCCTATTGCCCCCTTTCCAGAAAAAATATTACTTAGCCCCCTGGAAATTAATTTTTAAAAAAATTTAATAGCAATTAATAGGAAAGATAAATGCACCTGTGGCCATCACAGCCCCCCTGGATCACTGCAGCACCCACAAGGGGGCGGTGGCACCCACTTTGGGAATCACTGGGTTATAACCAAAGAGAAAATCTTCTAGGAAAAAGCCTAAAGACTTGACAGCGATAATTAAACTGTTTCTAGACTCCTTCAAGTATTCTTTGAAAGACATAATTTCTAACTTCTGATAACCCCATCTTGAAGTTCCACCCTCACTTCCAAGATAGATTTAACAGCATCTGTGTGTTGAACAGCTTGGTCTCTTCATAAAATCTTGAGGTTAAAGATCCAGGAGTCGGGCCAGCACAAACTCTACCTTTTCCAACTTGGAAAGGGCCAGTGAATAGCTGTCTTTAGCCCGAAACTGCATGAATCGCATGTTGGATGGGTGGGTCAACTCAGTTATGATGCTGAGACTTGGGAACAACCTGGGGAAAAAGAGAAAGCAAGGGAGGACAATTATTAAGAAGGAGAGTTGACAAAGTCTGTGGATAAGAGGAAGGTATCCCTAATATATAGTTCCTAGAAATGGAGGCCCAACCTACAGGTGAGAGCAGAAACTTAGGCTTATGGAATTTTGGAACTGGAAGGGACATTGGAGATCACTTAGTATAATTCTCTAATTTTTCAGATTTTCAAATGAAGGGAGACCCAGAAAGGGAAATTAACTTGCTTTAGGTTTCACATTCCCCTTAAAATGTGGCATGTGAAAAGGCTGGACAAGATGGTTTGTCTCTAAAGTACCTTCCAGCTCTAACATTTCATAAAATCTATGCAATCTTGATGTCATCTGATCAGGGCAGAGAACAATAAAAAGAATATTAGATTCAGAGTCATGGAACCTTGGGATAAATCCTGGCTTTATTAGGTACTACCTATGTATCTTTGGGAAAGTCAATTAGCCAGAGTTTTTTTCCATTTGTAAATAATGGTATTAGATTAGTGGGATAAGACACATGACCCAGAGTCCACATATGGTCAACAACACTCCTGAGTATGTCCCAAACCAAATTAAAATCTATTTGAAAACTATTTAACAAAATAAATAAAAATATAATAAAGCACAGAAAATATTTATATGTAGTTTCTGAATTAACATGTAGTCTGCAAGGATTCTTTTGTATGGTTTTGGCTCCTGTTTCTATTTGAGTTTGATGCCCCGGGACTAGACGATCTCTAAAGTTCTTTTTATTTCTATATCCAACAATCTTATTATCTATCTCTGTTGTTCTATCAGTGTAATCTTGAATATATTTTTTCTGCCAAATCCCATCAACATAGATGGGTATTTCAGATAAGATTTATCGGGTACTTTATCATTTTAGAGAGAACAGAGCACTGCAGGAATCAAATCCTTGCAAGTTTCAGTGGAGGAGAAGAACAGAGAAGGCAATGCTGGGATGACAATATGTACCATCTGGGCAATGAATCAAAAGTTTCCCATCTTCTCAGCATACTCACCGGAACATGGTCTGCACATTTACAATGGTCTTGGCATCTGCCATGTAGTCTTCCTCAGCACTCATGGTGCTCTCCTTGTCCACGACGACCAGGTTGTCAGCGTATATGATACCACACTGTAGTAAGCTATCCAGGCTAAGAGAGGCCAGACATATCACAAAGGGGAGAATGTTGAGAGATGAGCCAGAATGGACTGAAACCCTGGTGGGAACTAGGCTCGAAAGAAGCTAAGAAGAGAAAATGAAGGACTGGGCTGGATAGAGTCTGAGAAGCTTCTGGGGGACAGGAGTTGTGGAGAAAGCCTGAGAGGTTATGGGTTAAATAGGGGCTAATGGAAGAGCCCAGGGGAAGGATCTCCCACATGCCAACACATCATGCCCCAAAACTTGAGAGAAAGCAGCTTTCTGACTTCTCGCTCAGAAAATTTTGGAGTCTGGGAATTCAGCCACTATCCTATTTACTTCCCCACCATGGGAGATATTTATGGGAAGTTTAATTATGTTTCACATTTTCTCCTATGGTACCTAGGGGCAAGTAAGGAAGAGGGGAAGTTTGGGCTGGAATCACTTCTTTTTCCACCAATCCACCACATCGCCAACATTAACTCCAATTAGCATCTGATTGCTTTTCTACAATACAGTTTAACCCTTGAGCTGATTCTTACTTATCTACAGAGCCTTCCATATAGTAGACCATGGGGAAACAGCAGATGGCTTCAAGGAAATGGTGATCTGGCCTGTGGGGATACAAACACCAAAGATCAGGGAGAGATAAACTCAAAGTCCTAAAGCTAAGACTATTATAGTCATTGGCTCCCAGCATTCTCAGGTCTTGGATAGCTTTACCCAATGTGCAACTTTGAATTGTCTGGACTTAAGTGGAACCTGGGAGAGAAAGAGGCTATGGTATAGCTTCAAGATCTAAAAGGAACCAAATTATTCCTCAGACTTTCTCTTCTGACTTTTCCCCAGACATGCCTAACTTAGGTATGAGCTACCATAATCAGGCATAATCTACTATCATCTCACTGGGCCACTCAGATTCAGGAAATTATATTCTAGGGACATATAAAACCACCTGTGAAGACCAGCCAAGATCCTGTGAGAGTAACTCTTCTGTTTGGAAAGGAAAGAATAAAGATGGTGTACAGTCATGGAGAGAGTTCTGTCTTGGAACCACAGAAACATAGAGTTTCAGATTTCAATGAGAATATCTAGTTATTCAGAGGTTATTTGGTTCATTCCTATACCAAATCTCAGACAGGTATACTTTGTTTAAGGATGTCTCTTGGTTTGAAGGGTAGAGGGGGAAGAACATTCCTGTCCAAAGCAGTCTGTTCTACTTTTGGAAGGTTCTAATTATTAGGAGGCTTTTCCTTAGAAAAAGACTAAATCTGTATTTCAGCAACTTTTAACTAGATTCTGGCTCTGCCTTCTGGGACCAGGTAGAATAAGTCTAAGTTCTCTTTCACATGACAATCCTTCAAATTCTTAAAGGTCCCAAATCCTCTCTTCTCCAAGTAAAGGATTCCTAATTTCTTTAACTGATCTACGCATGATATGGCCTTTAGTTCTCTCACTATCCTGATCATATTCCTCTGAATAGGTTCTAGCTTCTTAAAATGTGGCACTCAGAACTGAAAATAACACTCAATATGCGGTTAGAATAAGACAGAAAGCAGAAGAACACTGGCCTTGTTCTAGATAGCAAACCTCTCAATGTGGTCCATGTTTTGTTTTTTGTTTGCTCCCATACCATACTGCTGACTGATAATGAATTTGTGGTCCAGTAAAGTAATATATATTTATATTACAGATCCCTAAGGTACTACTCTAGAAGCCTCCTTTCTAGTTGACACTGAATTATTAAAGGCTATTTTTGGGGTCCAGCCATTCTATCCCATGGAGAATCTACCTAACTGGATTTTAATCATCTTGCCTTTACCTCTCTATGTCATACACAAGACATAAAAAATGAAATGAAAGAGACTTTGCTGAATGTTGTTAAAGACTTCCACATTTTCTTCTGATATACTAATGTAACACCTCTGATGACAGAGGAAATTAATTTCATTTCATTTTATTTTTTAAAAATGTTTATCTTCCATCTCAGAATCAATACTAAGTATTAGTTTCAAGGCAGAAGAACAGTAAGGGCTAGGGGTTAAGTGATGTGCTCACAGTCTCCATTTTAAAAAAATTGGGATAATTTTTGCCTCTCTATATCTCTCTTGCTATCCACAGTCTTTCAAAGATTGGACAGCATAGGAAAGTGAAAGGGTGCTAGACTTGGAGTTAGGAAACATTTGGATTAAAATTTTATCTTTAAAATTTGCTAGCTACATAACCATGAGCAATTGGGTTTTAGTTTCTTTATCTGTAAAATGTGGATAAAATTATCTAGAATACTCAGTTCACAGTATTGTTTTGAGGATCAAATAAGATAAAGAAAGAAGGAAATAAGCATTTTTTAAGCCCCTAGTGCAGTGATGGTGAACCTTTTAGAGATGGAGTGCCAGGCTCTTCCCCCACCAGACCAAGTGCTGTGCCCAACCTCCCAGAGAATGAATGCCTCCCCCAAACCCCAGAGACTGAATGCTGCATCCTAGCCTTAACCCAGACAGGGGAGGGAGGAAGTGCTCCCATTCGGTTGCTGGGCAGAGGGATGAGTGAAGTGAAGAAAGTCCTCAGGTGCATGGAGAAAGGGAGGGGAACAGCTCTGCCCCGAGTCCCTCTGCTTTCTAGTAATGAACTCTGGTGGGTGACTGTAGGTGTGCCCACAGAGAGGGTGCTGTGTGCCCTTTTTGGCACACATCTCATAGGTTTGCCATCATGGACTCATGTGTCCCTGGTGCTATATACAATTAACTAGTATGTGCCAGCTACTTTATAAATATTATCTCATTTGTAAATAATATTTCATTTGATCTTCACAATAATCCTGGCAGGTGCTATTATTATCCCCATTTATAGTTAAGAAAACTGGGGCAATCAGGTTCCATGACTTGCCCCAACTCATATAGCTAGTTTGAGGCCAGATTTAAACTCAGGCCTTCTTGCCTTCAGGCTCAGTGTTCTATCCACCATGTCATATATGTGTATATAAAGCATTTAGCAACTCCATAAGTATGGTATTAGTGTCAGTTGTTATTATCATCATCATCACTGACAGTTGTATGGCCATCATATTTACTATTTCTTTCAGGGCCTTTGCTCATGCAAGGCTGGTGAATTGAACCCACCAAGACTATTTTGGTGTGGTATTTGTAGACAGAATGGAAAGGTGAGAGCTAGAAGTCAGAGCCCAGACTTGATCGAATGACTAACATTCCTAGGCAATGGGAGATATTATTCTCAATGACAAAACATATAGGCTCTACAGATACGTCAGGGGGCGAATTCATAGTGATGGGTCACTAAATTCTTCCTGGATTAGAAAATGATCTGAAGCCGATTAACCCAGCTCAATCCTGTCTTTGTCACGGCCAGCTAATAATAGTGGGTCATTCATTTCTTAACTTGTTATATACAAAATGAACAGGTTGCCAGTGTACTTACTTGTTGTCCAGAAGCAAAACTATTGGATTTAGCTCCTTTCTAGATCTATAATATGCCCGGAGTGGAACAATGAAGTTATACAACCCATTTCCAGCAGTCTCTGCAGAGACTATGATTAACTTATTCTTAAAGCCATAAGCTTTAGCGTCTTCATAACTGTTGTGCTTGCATCCCTGGATGGAAATAAGAACCAGAGAACACAGATCCAGTCAGTCAGTGTTCCTGTTGTAGCTCCATATGGAAGAATTGCTCATAGATTCAGTCAATGTGCCGGCTATTATCCTGCTAAAAAAACATACCCTGAGAACTACTATGTAGATAGTCAGTGTTCTATTTGTAAATTATGTGGTGATAGCATCTGGAGAACAGAGTTGCTCAAAGTTTCATTCACTTTACCATTTGAGGAAGCCAAGTAAGTCTAGAAGAAAAAGAGCTAGTTCTATGGCTAGATCCTTGCCCATTCTGGGAAAAATGCCAACCTTTGGACTGGTACTGACTTTCTTAAAGGATGGAGAAGTGTGTGTGTGTGTGTGTGTGTGTGTGTGTGTGTGTGTGTTTAATTACTGTAGGGCAGAGAAAATTCTATTGGAAAAAACAAAATATATGGTCTGGCCAAGGACTTTTAGTCCATGGGATAAGAGGATGAGCTAGCCTGAAAAAGAGAAGATTTAGAGGCAACTGTAGCTGTCATTAAGTAAACAATAACTACATGGAAGAGGGATTAATCTTGTTCTTTTTTAGTCCAGTGGACAGAAATGGGAGCAGGGGGTGGATAGTGAAGAGAGGCAAATTGAAGTTTAATACCAGGAAAATTTTTTCTAACAATTAGAGATGTCCCAATGGATGGAATGAATGGGCTACCTTGAGAGGTGGTGGGTTCCTCCTCCTTGAGGGAACTTACTTGGAAGTCTTCAAGCAAGGCTGACTGTGTCAGGCATGTTATAGTAGAGATTCCTTTCATGTAGATTCCTTGCATTGGATGGTGTAAGGGGGAAATAGGGGCTTTATGGGTTCAATATATTAAAAGGTGGTTGCCAGAGGATTGAACTATTATCAATCCTCAATTAAGAATAATCTCAAATCAAAATGGACTTTTATGTACATTTATTTACAATTAGGAAGGTTGAAGATAGGGAAATTGAGAGACAGAAACTCTGACCCAGGACCAGAGGCCTGGAAAGAATTTAGAGGCCCAGCAGAGGGGCACAGAGGTTAATTAAACAAGGCTTCTAGCCACAAGGTCTTTTACAATTAGAGAGGCCTCCCTGAGGGTAGAGCCTCCAGAAACACCAAGGGAAGAGAAAGAGAGTCAGCTTAACTTACCCACATGATAATTCAAAGGGAAGCAGTAAGAGGTCCCACCAGAGTCTCAGCATTCCAACACTCCTCCATGAACCAGAAGAGGTCCTCACCAGATGCTCTCTTCTACCAAAGACCTCCGCTGACTGAGGACCTTCTCCTTTTAAAGGGATCACTTATGCATCACTTCCTGTTCCTCCCTCCTAATTTGCATGTCCAATCAATAGACGATTCTCATAGTACTGCCTAGGGGGCAGTCAGTTGATTCTGATTCCTCACCCACTCTAGCACAAGTGGATTATGGACTTCCCAGAATTAGAGGTGTTCTCACCTTTGGTGATTAAATCTAAAGATGGGCAGTGTAGACTTAATCTAATTATCACAATGGCAAGTCCCTTCACTGGATTTTAAGCTCCTTGAAGGCAGTTTTTTGTCTTTGTCTCTTGAAGGGAGACATCTTTTGTCTCTTTTAGCACAGTAGACACTCAAATGCCTACTGACTGACTATATGGCTTCTGAGGTCCTTTCCATCTTTTGAATTCTGTAATCCTATATGACAACAATACAAACTTACCCAGATTCTCTAGCACCTGAAAGTTTACTAAGTGCCTTACATTCATTACTTTAGTATTTTGAGATCTCCCTTCTTGTCAGTGTGGAATTTTCTCCAATGACAAATCACAAACCTACTTCTTAGTAGCTGACATTCATCATTCTGTGGCCAAAGTGTGTATGAGCTTCTCCGAATTTAGCAAGATTGGTTCTTGGATGACATGTCTGTCATTGGGCTCATGCTCAAAATGTTCATAGTTTAGTTGAATCTGCCAGACTTCGTGCTGCCCTGGCATGACTTTTGAGGGGTTCCTTCCATGCCATGACAAGGCATTGGAGTAGGGCTGTAGAGGATGTTAGGTATATTATCTCATGCACATGCACATATGTGTACATTTCTGACATCCTGGAAACCCACAACGCTTTAAGCAAACTCACCAAACTGCATGCTAAAGACCTATCATAGAAGGTGTCCTGAATTATATTCAGAGGGCCCCCTTTCTACTGCCTCCAAATAAAGTGCATGTAGCATCCCCTCTCAGATCAGAGAACAGCAACCCAATGATGCTGACTCCATAGGGTTGGGCAGATAACTGAATGCATGACCCAGGAGTAGAAAATGACCTTAAATAAGGTAAAGTGAAGACTAATCAGCTCCATCTTGCCTTTGTCAAAGCCAAATGGCTCTTACCAATATTAGCAGGTCATATATACCCTTTAGCTTTTTACATGAAGGCAGTAGATTGTGGGTGTACTTACTCATAAGCCATCCTTATGAGGACTGAGGGAGGTAGTGAAACAGATTTGGTTTAATTACCTCTTGCTGAGTGCCTGGCCATAGAGAGTGTGTGAAAGGTATCCAACAGAGTCAACAGATCATATTTTTAGGGCCTCTTGAGGCTCGTCCTAAAGGTGTCTTACCTTATCTAATCTCAGGCAGCAGAAAGGGGCTTTCACAGGGAGCAGATGGCACAGAGTAGGTGAGCTTCCAATATATGGTGAGTTGGGAGGGTAGCCTTTCACATATCTAGAACAGAGGAAGTCCAGTTTCAGGTATCAAATCTGATCAAGATCTTTTTATTACATAGAGTATTTATTGAGCAACTAAATGTGCCTGGCCATCCCTGTACTGCTTGGTCCCTTTTTACCTTTCCTGTCTTCTTACATATTATTCCCATCCATTAACCTTTCAATCTAGACACCTCCATGCTGTTTCTTTGTACTTTTTGTATGTAGGCATGCATCCCTTCCTCATTTCTACCTCTTGGAATCTCTAGGTTCCCTCAAGACTCAGTTCTAACATCACACCATCTTCTAGAGTAAACATTTCCTGATTCTTCTCAATTGTTAAAGCATGTCCTCCCAAAATTATTTTACATATATATTGTATAAATGGAGATTTTGAACCTTGGACTTCATCCCCCGTAAGTCCTTAGTTTTCCCAAAATTCCCTTTAATCTCTCCTGCGCCTCCACGTTTGCAGGGTCACATTATTGCTTGATATTTGGCTGTAACTCCTCCCTCTTTTCTCCCCTCTTTTGTTCCTGGGAGCCAGCTGATTAGTAACCTTTTAGTTAGGTCTCTGTTAGTTTATTATTAATAAAGTATTCATAAATACAATATTTAACATTTTGCATATTAATTTTAATCCCCACATTTTATATGTAAAATAATGAGAGACAACATATATATATATGTTGTCTCATTAGACTGTAAGTTTCCTGGGGTCAGGGCCTGGGTATATTTAGCCAAAGAAATATGCCTCTTTCACTTCTGTATTTATATCCCTAGTGCCTAGCACAGTATCCGTCACAAAATAGTCACTTATTAAATGCCTGTTGATTGATTAAAATGACATTGTCAGGGGCAGCTGGGTGGCTCAGTGGATTAACAGCCAGGCCTAGGGATGAGAGATTCTAGGTTCAAATATGGTCTCAGACACTTCCTAGCCCTGGGACCCTGGACAAGTCACTTAACCCCCATTGCCCAGCCCTTACAGCTCTTATGCCTTAGAACAAATGCACAGTATGGATTGTTAGACAGAAGGTAAGAGTTAAAAAAAAGTAATGACATTGTCCCTGCACTCAAGGAGAATTGGCTCTAACAGATTCATAGATATTTAGAATTTGAGAATTCAAAAGAGACTTTAGAGATTACTTAGTGTAGTTTAGAAGACATGATCCATGAAACAATGAAAGACTATTACAAAGAAGCAGATCCAGGATGACTGTTTTTCAGACAATGAGTCACATAACCTCTGTGGTCCTCATTTTCCTTATCTATAAAATTTGGGGGTTGGAGGGAACGGGCTCCAAGATTTCTTCTAGTCCCAATACTCTTATTCTTTAAGTACTATAGAAATTTTGAGAAGGTAAGAGATGATTATAGAGTAGGCAGGGAAGGCTTGGTACCTTCCCAAGGAATTGAGATGGTCTTTGAAAGAGAGGCAGACTTGAAGAAGGGAAGTGGAAAGGTCAGGACATCAAAATAAGTCATATGTTATGTGTGTACTAGAATAGGGACAAGCAGACCTGGCTATAGTGATGGCTATATGCTGGAGAGTGGCAGAAAAAAGGCTGCTAGGGACCCCATTCCCAGGTGCTGGAAGTCAGGGCAAGAATGAGAAGGACTTAGCTCTTCCATCTCAGCTAAAAAAAAACTGTGGGCTCAAGGAGCCACAAGAGGTCAACCCAATGTCAAAGAACGGCTTTGGATCCAGGTAGAGACTGCTGGGAAAATCACAGGTTTTAATTTTATTTTTATTTTTAAAGAGGATGCCAAGTTAAGTTTATAAAAAGGAGGAGGTGGAAGGAAGCAGAATTCCCCACCTTCCTGGTGTCTGACTCAATCTAATGGGAACAAGTGAAGAGGAATGTACTCAGGCAAAGAGAACTCTGGGTGGGGGGGGGGACTCTTTCCCATTCTTTTTTTTTGGTTGAAACTTGACTGGGTGATCAAAGGAAATTGGAAAAGGGATGGAGGGTTGGCAAAACCTTTTTATCCCTTAGAAATTTAGTAGTCTAGGGGGTAGCTAGCTGGATCAGTAAATTGAGAGTCAGACCTACAGAGAAGAGAGCTTGGGTTCGAATTTGGCCTGAGACACTTCCTAGCTGTGTGACCTTGGGCAAGTCACTTAACCCCCATTGCCTAGCCCTTACCATTCTTCTGCCTTGGAAACACTACACAGTATTAATTCTAAGATAGAAGGTAAGGTTTAGAAAAATGTAGTTCAGGAGTCTAGTGTGGGAAGGGGCACGGACTTGACTGAACTCAAAAGAAGCTTTTGAAGGTAGGGACTTTATTTCCCTCACAGCACCAAAAGGATGCATCTGATACTCAGTGATGGATTTGAATGGAACACAAAGGAAAAAGGATTGTTGTATATCCATAAGTCTTCTTTTCTTCAGGGCATATCCCCCATCCCATACCTTTCAGCAATCTGGCCCTGGTCACTCAAGTCCACACTGATATCTGAATTTTCTATAATCCTGTAAGCAACAACAAATACATTTAACTCTACCATTTGTCCCTTTTACTCTTGCCTTTGTCACATTATGGCTCTGAGGCTGCCCAGCTGTGAGAACCACTTCCTCTCCTAGGGTCTCAGTTTGCTTTTTTTGTCAAATGAGAGGATTTAACTAGATGGTCTACTCATCATTCCAGCCATAGCAATGGCCATGACTCACATCTTGGTTGTACTTACAAAGTGCTTCTCTGCCCCCAAATCTTATACAGTCACTATCAGAAGTAAAACCACCCCCATTTTAAAGTTGGAGCATTTCCAAAGTCATAGAGCTACAAAGTGTCCTCATGAAATCTTCTGACTCCAGAGAGAGAGCTCTTTCTACTCTGCCAAAGTCCCCCAAGGAGACAAGGACTTCTTTATGAGCAGGGATGACATCTTCTCTTTGGTCTTCCTCAGTATTGGTACAAGGCTGGGCATATATCAGGTACTCCAAAAATGCTTGTTGATTTTTTAAAAAGCCTTTACCTTCTGTCTTAATAACAATTCTAAGATAGAAGGGCTAGGGCTAGGCAAACAGGATTAAGTGACTTGCCCAGGGTTATACAGGTAGGCTCTAGATTCAATCTGATAGTATCTTTTTTTAGCCTTTTAAATTGCCAAGTGTGGCTAGTCATCATCTATTTTGATAAGGCTTTGGAAGCTCTTTGTTATGTCTTGACTGAATGACCTGAGAAGATGGCAGACTTCTTTATTGTTGCTGCTGAGGCCACAGAAATTTGCCTTAGTTAGTCCTCTTCTGTAGGGAGTCACTAATTACCATTCCTTTTTTTTTGTCTTCTGCACTTATAGACCAATTGTTGTTGTTGTTGTTGTTGTTGTTGCCACTTAAGAAATGTTTATATATTAATTGCTTAATAGATTGAATATTGGTATGGCCTAGTCCATTCAAAAGTTTTTTTTCTATGAAGCCTCCTAACCAAATTTTATATCATTTAATAGAGTGATTAAATGACCTATTTTATTATTATTCCTTGGAACCTAAACAATACATTCCTCATAGTATTTGACTTCTTCTGCAGAAAGAACCTCATATTTCAAACCCATACCTTTCATCTGAGAATCAATACTAAGTACTGGTTCCAAGGCAGAAAAGCAGTAAGGGCTAGGCAATGGGGGTTAAGTGGCTTGCCCAGGGTCACACAACTAGGAAAGTGTCTGAAGGCAGACTTGATTCCAAGTCCTCCAGACTCCAGACCTGGTGCTGTATTCATTGAGCCACCTGACTGCCCCATTAAATGCTTGTTAATTAAATTAGAATAAATATTACAAAAGTGAAAGTTTATAGTCTCTATAAATAGCTGGTAAAATAAATAATCTATCTTAAAGCTAGATCTGGCCATGTCACTCTCCTATTGAAGAATCCTTAGTGGATCTCTATTGCCTCTGGGATCAGCCATAAACTCCTTGTTTTGGTGTGTTGAAAGAGAAAGCTCTTCAGCCTACCTTTGCAGACTTATTTCACATTACTGTCACAGCAGGAATCCTGACTGAGTTCCAGACAAACTCGATTTGACATGCCATCTCTTACTTCTTTATCTTTACACAGGCCGTCTCATGCCTAGAATGCTCTTCATCCTTACTTCCATTTAGAAGGGTTAGCTTCCTTTAAGGCTCAACTCAAGTGCTCCCTCACATATTACTACAACTCTTCCTTCTTCTCCTTTTCCTCCTCCTCCTTTTTCTCTTCCTTTTCCTCCTCTTCATTTTTCTTCTTCTCCTTCTTTTCCTCCTCCTCCTCTTTTTCTTCTTCCTTTGTTATTGTTGTTGTTTGGTTGTTTTAGTCATGTCTGACTCTCTGTGATCCCCTCTGAGGTTTTCTTGGCAAAAATACTGGAGTGGTTTGCCATTTCCTTCTCCAGCTCACTTGACAGATGAGGAAACTGAGGCAAACAGGGTGAAGTGATTTACCCAGGGTCACTCATCTAGTAAGAGATTGGATGTGAATTCAGGTCCTCCTGATTCCAGACCCATTGCTCTAGCCACTCACTGCACCATCTAGCTGCCACTACTAATAATAGGTAAGTTATGAAGCTTGCTATGTGACAGGCATTTTTATTTGAGCCTCATAATAACCTGTAGGTAGGTGTTATTATTTATTTATTATTTATATTAGTTTATTTTATTTATATATTATATATTTATATATTATTTGTATTTATTTTAATAATAATTATTATTATCCCCATTTTTAAGATGAGAAAACTCAGGCAAACAGAGATTAAGTGACTTGCCCAGAGTTGTACTGCTAGTAAGTGTCTGAGGCAGGATTTGTACTCAGATCTTTCTAACTCCAGACTCAATACTATCCACTGTGCATTCTAGATGTCTACAGGAAGACTTTCTTAATTTCTCTACTTGTTATTTTCAATTCAATTTAGTAAACATTTATTAAGCATTTACTGAGTGCCGGGCACCATACTAAGCAGGGGGAAATACAAAAAAAGAAACAAAAGACAGTCCTTTCCCTCAAGGAGCTCATAGTTTTATATTTCTTTCTTTCCTCACTTTACCTTGTATTTACTCATCTGTGCAAATGCTTTCTTTCTCCAATAGAATGTAAGCTGTTTGAGGCTAGAAGCTGTTTCTAATTTTCTTGTGTTTCTAGCACCTAGCACAGCACCTCAGATATGTAGGCACTTGTTAAATGTATGTTGCATTGAATTAAAACTTGAATTAAATTTAATAAAGGATATACACAGGCCATCTCTGTCATGTGGTCCCTCCACCATCTCTTCTTCCTTAGGCAGGACTCCATCTTATTGCTGTTTCCTCTGCAGTTGCTGGTTAAACAACCTGGACAGTTTGCCCAGATTTTTAAAGTGTGATGAAAGAAAACAGCCAAATGGTCACAAACATGTCCCAACTAATATTAGAGTTACTTCTCCAGCAGAAAAAAAAAAGATCAAATTCATGAGTAAAGATCTGAAATACATTTCTGCTGTGAAGGCCAATCGTTTGTTTCAAGGAAGAATACCAATGGTGTGCCCAGGAGTCAATAAAGAGTGTTTTAATTTTTTACATTTTGCATTTTGCAGCAGAAATCTTGACTGAGCCAATAGTTTCCTTTTGCTGATCATTGTAACCAAAACACAGCCTCCCTTATACTAACAAATGATAATTTTTCATCATAAAGAGAAGTGTAAACAGGCTAAGTGGCCTTATCCTTCCTCCTCCCCCTGCATCACGAATTTGCTAACTCTCCTGGGAACATTAGCTAGTACTTTGCCATTAGCAAAATGGACACATGATTGGGGAACTCTCAAATGTATTTTATTTTATTTTCTGTTAAGGATATAATTTTAAGAAAGAGAAATAATAGTGGATCTGGAGTCAGAAAAATTGGGATAGAATCATGGTTCTGCTCTTTCCTGCCTGTGTGATATTGAGAAAAACAATCCCACTCTTATGCCTCAGTTTCCAGAGTTGTAGAATGAGAGGGATGGATGAGTTGGTGCCTATGGCTCCTTCCAGTCCTCAAATTTGGTGATCCTAAAGAGTGAGTCATTTCTTCCAAAGCACAGGGTAATGCCAAATTCTCTAGGCTTGGAATCAGTGGCTCTGAATTTGAGTCTTGGCTCTGCTGTTTGCCCTGTGGACTTGGCAAATCTTTTAATTCTTCCAGTTACCATTTTTATGTTTCTATAAGTCAGCATTGGACTTTGAGTCAAATGAATTCATAAGTATGAGAGTACTTAATGAAATATAAATTCCTATATACATTTGAGATTATGATTATCATTTATTTTAAAGGAAAGTACAGCATGAGATATAAAATGTTCCTGCTTTAACAAATGAAAGGTTAATAACTGGTTACCTAGAAAAAACCCTAGAACTAGGACTATACAACCAAGGTATAAGAGAGAGGTATCGGTCACACATGGGGCTCACAATACTCTCCAGTACCACAGAACCAGATTAAAAAGTTACTGGGAAATATTTACCAAAATAAATAAAAATATGATAGAACACGGATAATGCTGATATGTAGTTTTCCAAGTCAATATGTGGGATCCTTATGTATAGATTATTGATCCTCTTTCTTTTTTGAGCTTGATACCACTGGTGTAGTAGAACTTGAGAGTCAGTCTTGAATCCAGGATGATCTGAATTCTGATTACTCTGATTACTTACTGGCTGAGTAACCCTGGACAAATCATGGATCTACCCTCCCATGGCCCTAGGTGACTCTAAGACTATGAACTTCAGGGAAAGGTCCCTCCCTCCATTGATAGAAGGAGTTTCTTCATTCAGGAGTCCCCTAACCAATGAAATCACAGGTCCATAACTTTTGTTAAATCATTAGCAATCTTCTTAGAATAAAAACCAAGACTAGGACTATTCTCTAGAATGATTGTTTATCTAGAATAGCCTCTTTTATTAGATGGCTATTATTAGACCACCTATCTGGAGCCCCAGCTCCCTGCTTAGAACAAGATGAACTTATTTGCAATAGTTAACCATTCATTCATTCTGATGTCTCCTTGATGGATTATGCATGGATGAATGCATGCATGCATGGGAAAAACATTGAATTTTCAATCAGAGAACCTTGAGTTCAAACCATAACTCTGTTATCACTGTTTGGATGGCTTTGAGAAAATCATTTCTCCTCTGTGAGCCTTAGTTTCATCCTCTATAAAATGAGAGGGTTGGAATAGATGGTCCCCAAAGTCTCATCCAGGGCAGCTAGATGGAACAGTGGATAGACTGCTGGACCTGGATTCAGGAAGACTCATCTTCCTGAGTTCAAATCTGGTCTCAGACACTTACTAGCTGTGTGATCCTGGAAAAGATATGTGTGGTCGATGCTGTGCACCTCAGTTTTATAATCTGTCAAATGAGTTGGAGAAGCAAATGGCAAACTACTCCAGTATCTTTGCCAAGAAAACCCCAGAAGAGATTGCAAAGAGTTCGACACAACTGAAGTGACTCAACAACAACGAAGTCTCTTCTAGCTTTAAATTCTACGTACCATTTTTACTCAGCATTTGTCACAACCATCGAATCACTCCCTCTCCATTATTACCCTTGGAATGAAGAATTTTTTTTCTCTAAGATAAACTGCAACACAACGGAAACCTGTCTTGCAGTCAGCCTCTTTGGTGGCTCAGATATTTTATGTTTTTCCCAATACCGCATCTCAAATTTTCACTGGCTGCCCCCACGCTCATCAATTTTAAACTTACATTGCCCACTATGGTATTTCTTTTTTGCCTACACTTTTCATGGCTTAAGGACACTTTAAAAAAGATACTTAGTGCCTCTTAAATAAGTTCAGGATTAATTTGGAGGAAAAAAATCCATAATTAACAATTAACCCATTTTTCTTCTTTATTCCCACTGGGGGATGAGTGGGACTTTCATTAGTAGCTGTGTATTTACAGCACCAATAATGGAGGCAGCTCAATTAATGACATGACACAGAGCTTAATGGAAAGTCTAGTTAATTACAGGGAGAGCTTTGGATGTAGATAGAACCCCAGTGGGTGGCAGAAAGGAGTGCCCTGGGGTAAATGCCACACTTACTCTACCATGGTGAGTCCCTCGTCATCAGATGGTGTCATCTCATCCTCTGACTGGTCACTGAGGAGGTCACAGGGGAGGAGGGAAGAGCTGTCCGCCAGCTCCAGGACTGGGGCAATGCTGGGTCTGCGGCTGCTGGAGCCATTTTCTGTGGGCAGTGTGAGTTTGCTACTATTTGTGGGCCGACAGTCAGTGCTCTGCAAATCCATGGCCACTGTACCTGGAAAGAAGTAGAAAAAACTAACCCACTGACCACCACATGTTCCATCAGGCATTTCTTTGTTGTCGTCCCAACCCCTTTCACCCAAGTACCAACAGTCCAGATAATTTACACAGATTCTGCTCTTTGGGGGATGTGACTATTCTAGGGCCCCCCAACCCATTTCACTCTTTCCAGACTTCATCTCCCCAAACAAAAAGATCCATTTACTGGCTACACACTGGCCCACAGACTGAATCCTAATGAGGATCTGCGAATTTCCCAGAGAGAAGAAAGAGTTTTTTTCCTTTTTTACTGTACATTTCCTAGATTATCACTATAACATTCTTGGTTGGAACAAAATTTAGTGAGTGTTTGATCTGCCTTTGATCCCAGTAATGGGGACTGAACTATTGAAATATTGAAAAGACCTCATTACAAAATCCTTTACCTCTTAGTATTGTGGGGAGGTAACCATAAATGATGGGTATGAGAGGCAAGCTTGGGATATTCACAAACACATTCAGGATTCTATGTTACCATAGATTCAATGAGGGTATTTTATCCAGAGTTCATTGCCTCTAGGTCTTTAAAGAATCTCTCTGAACCCATAATAATGATTATTTCTTCTTTCTTTCAACCCCTAGGTGGCAGCCTGGGGTCGGGATAGTTCCCCCAAGTCAGATCAGCAGATTCCATCTAATTGCTGCCTTTTAGCCTTCCCTTGTTAGCCCATTTGGCAAGAGTGGATTTATCTAATTCTCAAAGCCAGGACTCAGAGCCAGGGTCAGTTATTCTATGGCTCTTTCTCCCTCTCCAATATATTTATGAAGGTGAGATCAGGTGACAATAAATGTCACCTCTCTGGAGGTGACACCTCAGTGTGTACAGCCATAGGATGATGAACCTAAACTCACTGATCTCCTTTCTAGTTCTAAGTCTTGCAGTTCTATAATGGGCTTCTTGGGGGAGAGGAGATGGGCATAAAAGGGAAGAACCACAAGTCACACGCCATTGCCTTCTGATGGCAGGGAGGGAATAACTGTGGAATGTCTATGAGCCTCAGGGCTTCAGTCTGCTGGTGGAAATACCACCTGCTGCCTCTATAAGTTGCTGCCTAGTCCTCCTAGCATGGGAGGGAAGGGAGATAGCACAGAGAGGGAGGTGACTGTTCCAATTCAATTTATTCTAGGAATGACTTGTACTTTACCCAGCCAGCCAGCCAGTTTCTCAGAGGTCAATACCAAGGTTGTATCCAGTCTGCCCAGAAATCAGCTGGTCTGCTACTGCTGGCCAGTGTTGCCATGGAAGAGTCTGTCCCTTTCTGTCTGTTGCACTTCTGTTTCTTGGAAGCCAATTTGGGAAGCTCCCTGATGGGAGGCATAATTGGGCATAATGTGCACCTAATTTGAGTAGAACATGAGCAGCTGCTCCTCTCCTGCCTCTGTTCCATGGGTTGATGGCTCCAGGCCATATTGGTAAACAGTTAAAGTGTTAGTTGGGGGGAGAAGGGTGGTGAGATACCAAGTATGGACCCGGGTTTGGACCAGGAGGTACGCAAAAGCCCTCAAGAAATTCTATCTCTCAATGTTCTTTCAGGTGCTAGAGAAAGGAGGTGAAACCCTTCTCGAATATCTATCACCAGATTTATTTTTGCTCAACAAGGTTTTCACCTCTTTACTCCACTATTCAAAGGTCTTCACAGGCTTTTCATTGTCTACAAGAGAATCGGTGTGGTGGAGTAGGAAGAGCATTGGATCTGCTTTTCTTCTCTCAGTCCTGGCACCAATTTGCAGTGTGACCTTGAGCAAGTCGCTTTCCATTTCTGCCCTATAATTTCTTTATTTGTAAAATGAGAAGGTTGGATTATATGGTTTCTCATGACCCTTTCAGATCTGACTTTGGGTCATATTAAGGCCTTCTTGGAAACGGTTTGGTTTGTAAGGGATTGGGTAACAAAGCCAGTGATTAAGATGATATTTTTGTATGATCTATATATAGCATTCAATGATCTTTAGCCTTTCTTCTGTTACAGAAGGGCAAGAATTGGCTGATATTCTCCAATCAATGATGATGTAGTATGGGGAAAAGAACCCTAGAATTGGAGTTAGAAGTACATGTTTTATCACCTAAGAATTATGTGACCGAGAGAAGTCATTTCCTTTCCAAGTCTGAGTTTCCTTTACAATAGCATATATGTGGGTATGCTCAAGCATGTACGAGCATATGAGAGGATTTCTAGAATCTTTTAAGATCTCACATTTTATTCCAATGACTCTGAACAACCATTCAGTTTGAAGCTGAAAACAAAACAAACCAAACTATATCCAAGTTCTTCCATTTTTTAACTCATTGAAAAATTACCAGTGATTTTTCTTTTCTTTTGAACAGACCCCAATTTGCAGATTGGGCTCAGATTTACTCACCGTCAAAACCAAATTCATCAGGCAGTTTCAACATTGTTCTCACTATGCATGAAATGATTGCTTTGCTACACACTGAGAATTGTTAAGCTTAAAACACCGAGGCATGAACCAATGGAAAATCCTGGCACTAGAAGTAAGAATTGTAGCCCCTAGTAGTGAGAGTGAATCCCAGTTTATAAGGTCTCTGGGAAACCATAGCTTAGAAATTGCAAGACACATAGCCTGCTCCCTAGCATGAGAAAAACAAATGTTGTATGTTCTTCCAAGAAAGAGTTCTATGAGAAGAACATACAGTATTCTATACAAAGCTGGGTCATGCGTTGACATGTTGAACTGACATGTTAAATGACAGAAAACTGTTCAAAGCCACCTAAGAAATTTAAATCCATTGTTTCCATCCTGCTAATCATTGACTTCCATTGTGAGTGATATAATCCCTCTGCCTGGCCCAACCAATCTATAAATAGCTACTTGAAGTCAATAAACTTTGTCACTGGTCATTGAGAGGTGTCTGCATGTCTCTCTACCAGTTCAGCCCTAATGTGATCTCAGAACCATTTTTCTCATCCTGGTTCATTAACCTACAAGTAATTTGTCAGATCTTGACAAAGAATAATTCCTCATAGCAACTGTTCTCTGAAGCATGAGTGCTCTTCCCAACCACTGAGTTTTTTTTCCTTAGGGATGCAACTTGATGGTTTTTAGTGGGGTTCTCTCTGTTCTTCGTTGAGCACACATAGTGATCCACAACAATCTTCAAAGGACATAGCTATCCTCTGATCAGCTACCTGAAGGGAGAAGGCTAGCTGCCTGCAAGAAGGGTCAATATAGTCCACCTGGGTTGAATTTAGACCCCTCAAGATAATATTTGTTTTTCTTATACTGAAAGCACTTATGGTTTTGGAGTCTGGAAAGTGTGAGTTTAATTCTGCCCTAGACACCTAAGATTCTGAACAAGTCTGTTGGCTTTGCACAATTTGCAGATGAGCATCTGTAAAATGAGGATAATAATAGTATCTGTCTCACAGGGTGATTGGAAGAATCCAATGGGATATGTAAAGGTGCTTTGCAAATACTAAAGGGCTATATAAATATTAGTTATTATTAATATTATAAATAGCAATATTCACTCCAGTGGTGCAGATTGTGGCCCCTATCCTGTTTAAAAGGGCTTCAGGAATTGCTAGGACCAAAAAACTGGCCAATCTGCTTTAAACTTAGCCAGGCTTGTCCTTAGGTGACAGCCACACAGCCCTCTCATTAGGTCCCTATATGAAGCCTGTTCAGTTTGGTACATCCTCTCAGAGTTGAATTCCTATAGAACAGAAGAGTCACTTCTACCCCTTGATGCGATATTAGAATAGGACCTTCGTGGAGATCCCAGAACAAAAAGGACAGCAACAGTTAATATTCATCGCAATTTAATGTTGCCAGGGCTCTTGATTAATAATGGCCCTACAGAGCAACTAGAGTATTACCATCACCCCCATTCTATGGATGAGAAAATTGAGGCTTAGAGAAAGAGGAAGTGGTTTGCCTATAGCCCCACAACTATGAAGGGTCAGGCCCAAACTTGAAGATTCCACACTCCAAGTCCCATGTGTTTTCTACTTGACAAAATCAACAGTGAATTGAATGGACTATGTTGGAACTCTATGGACCAGGGAAGTGACCTCAAAAGGATGATCTGGGACATTCCTATTCTGCTCTAACCATGCTACCAAATCTAGGGTTTAACCAAACTTTTTGAAGCTTCTTAATACTTGTGGTCTGAGAAAGTCCCTCTAAGTAATCTCCTTATAGCTCCAAGCTCCAAGGCTTCCCATTTGCTCCAGTTTTGGAAGTTAGGTCTTGGAGGATGAGACAAATTTTCTTCTCTGTTTCCTGTATGATCAAAGACTCATAGAAACTTAAAGCTTAAAAAGACTTTGGAGTTCCTTCAAGAGAACCTCAGAGACAAATCTATTGCCTTTTTTTAAGATGAAGAAACTAAGAATAAAAACGGGAAGTAACTTGGCCAAAATCATACAATCTGACAAGTCAAGTCAGACCTAGAACCTAATTCTTCCACATCCCAGTCCTGTCAGTGCCCTTTATTGTTTTATAGATATCATTTTGGCCCTCTCAACTTACATCTCTCCAAACTTTATCTAGTTCCTCTGCCCTTGCATGGCCAGGTTTCCCTACCCCTTGAGTTCACATTATTTGCCCCTTTCTGGACATTTCTCTACCATGGTTTGTCTGTTCTAAATCATGGCATGTTGGTGGTTGGTGTCATGAAAACCTTTGAGGGATTGGATGGCACATTCATTGATACCCATGGAAACAAAGGCATTACAAGTTGAAAAGAAATTGAATCCAGCTAGTTTCAGCTCACAGTAAAAGCATAAAATGGTGAATTAAGTCTTTGATGCCCTCTCACTGCAATTTTAGTGCTCTTCTCTCTCTCCAAGAACCTTTACCCTGCCTGCTCAAGGCCCTCAGCCATTGTCTGCCCTCTCTAGTAAGATTTTCTGCTCCAGTTGCTTCCTCCCATGCCTCCCATTCACGCATCCAAACTTACCTATTGTGGGTTTCCTCTTGTAGGTAGAAACAATCTTTCTACTAATTCATGCCAATGGCTGCTAATAGCTCATAGCAACTTGTGATGTAAGTAGTACAATCATTATTATCACTTTTATAGATGAGGAAACTGAGGCTCAAAAGGTATGGAGATGAAGGGACTTGTCCAAGGTCATACAGCTGTGGACCTATGATTCCAAGTATAGTAGTTTTTCCATTGCACTAAGTTATAGGAATTGCCCTCAGTGTGTGAAATTTGACATAGGTCTTTGCATTTTAACAAAGGATTGGATATGCCTCAACTCAAAGGAGTAAGTCCTTAATAATGAAGTTTCAGACACTGGGAGAATGGGAGGAGAACAATTTGGGAACTTGGGGGTCTTCTCAATGCTCTGTACCTTACATCATGCATGTGATCACCTATTTTGCCCAATTTAGGGTCAGTCTTGCCCCTCTCTCCCCATGACATCAGGGAAATCCTTCTGGGATTGGGGGGTCCCCTCACCCATGGAAGCAATGATGCTATGGACTGGCAGCCGGGAGGGTCCGTCATAGAGGCCTCGCCCTGAGAAACCCTGCCTCTTCTGTTTTTCTTCCTGTTTGAAGATGAAGGCCGAGTTCTCCTCCTTGGTGATGTTGATATAGAAGCAGGTGTCAGAGGCAGCCATGATGTGCCGTGGGCCTGGGTTCAGTAAGATGCTTTTATTCTCCTCCCGCTTCAGCCCAATCAGGCACACACCATATCTAGGGCAGACACAATAGTAGGCATTCAAGGCCAATCTTATAAAGAGGGCACTTACTTTCCCATCTCCACCCTCCTCCCCACTGCAGGGCTCAAAATGCTACTTGAAAACTCAGTCTCTGGCATTCATTCTCCTAAGCGAGGGACAGACAAAAGGCCCCAGGGAGCTTTTCTTTCTTTTTGAGATTCTCATTTAAAGGAAAACAGTTCTTTTCTTTATGCTTTATGCCCTTGGAGTCCTTCATGATTTTTCTAGTCAAGGCTGAAAGAACTGGATTTTCCAGATAATAATAGAAATAACAACAAAGCAATGATAATGATAAGAGCAGAAGCTTACATCTATATAGTGCTTTAAGGCCTATAAATGTCAATGTTGGGATTCAACCGGGGGCATCTGGACTATAAGGTAAAGGCTCTTTCCTTTCCATCTTTCTGATGGCAGAAGATCTCCAGGATTTGAGGTGGATGGAAAAATGTAACATATAGTAGATCAAACAGGGGATAGTGGTCAGAAGGTTAAAGTTGTGGATTTGGCTCTGCCATTAAATTCTCATTTGACCTTGGCAAAGCTATTTCTTTTCTAAAGGTTTCAGTTTCCTCCTCTGAAGATGAGGTTGGACAAGAAGAACCCCTACAGTGCCTTCTATTTAGGACATTCTAAAATTCTAGGATCCAAAATACTATGGCAAGAATTTTGTCAGGAGACTTGGGTTCCACAAGTCACTTAACCTTCTGGGCCTCAGTTTTCTTACCTATAAAACAAAGTGGTTGGACTAGATAACCTCTAAAATTTCTTTCACTATGATTCCATGGCCTGGACTTTGCTCTCACATTTTTCTCCCCCTCCAATTGTTTCAGAGCATGGAAAGTGAAGGGATGTGTAAGAAAAAAAAGCAAGAAGGAGGGAAAGAAGGAGAAGGTATTTGGTCTAAGAAAAAGGATAGATATCCTTCCTACTACTAACACAAACACACACACACTCACACACACAACCATGAAACTCCTTTGAAGCACTGCCCCCTGCCTTAGCCCCATGGAGCTGGTGGCTACTTCCATTTATTCCCTTACTTACCCCCCAACCCCCAGGGGACCCTGCCTCTCCTCTCACTTTTTGTGGGCGTGGAAGGCTGCATAGGTGAAGCTCTTGCCCTCATACTCCATGAAGAACTTGCTGTCTCCCATTCGGATGTGATAAACTTCATTCCCTGAGCATCGGCCGTACATCCGCTGCCATTGCTCTGGTGAATCCTGACCTTCCCTAGGGACAAAGCCAGAGACCAGGCCTGCCCATTAAAGCTGTTCCACCGTGCTTGGGATGGGAGGGGGCAGGTGCATGGGAGAGGGACACAGGCAAGGGCCACAGTACATGGGAGTCAGGAATAGGGGTACATTCCATTTGGGCATGAACCCACATCTCTGGGACAGATCTTATTCCATGCATGACATGATTTGAGGTGTACTGGTCAAGCCTTCCTATTCCCAGATAACTCTCTACTCTTATTGCTTCAGTTACACCATTGGAGGGAGGATCATTTTCTTGTCAAGTCAGACTGAAGAGGCCTCATCTCATCAGTGAGTCTTCATGTGCTGCCCCACAAGCCCCCCAACTCCTCAGTCATTTGAGTTGATCAGAGACAAACATGTGCTCTTGGTTTTGTTTTGTTTTGTTTTTTGATGGAGGTCACACTCCTTGGGAATAGCTCTGCAAACACCCTCCTAGGGGAAAACTTCCTGATGAAGGTTGAGCTGGAGGCAAACCTGGATACTCACTGTCCCCTGGATGTGTGGACCAGCAGGGTGATGAGCGTGGAGGTGGCTGGGCAGATGCAATTTAAGGCCAGCATGGCATATTTACATTCTTCTTCACACACCACGTGGTCTGTGTCAGAGAGGGGAAATGGTCAGCAGAAAAGGCCTTGCCCCACCTGCTGAGAGTGGCATCTCATCTAGACACTGAATCTCAGAGTCCTTACAGGTCATCTTGTCCCCTGTCCCACCTACTGCAGGAAACCCTTCTCTGACACATGGCTATTGGGGCTATATCTACAGCAACTTTCAACATCTAGAGATCTTGGGTCTCTATCTATATCTATAGGATCTTAGACAGATGGCTATCTAACCAACACACATACCTCCAGGGAAAGGGAGATACCCACATTCCAAGAGGCAACCCAAACTATTCTTCTACTATACCTTCCTCCTAATTGCCCTTTGCTTCTTGCCGCTGCACCCGCCAAACCCTCAAACTCCGACTTCTTTCCTCTTATAGAGAATCAATGAGTGGACCAAAATCTTCCCTTGGAATAGTGCTGGCTGGGCCTAGCCATTTTTAACTGGGATATTTCCTATAAAGGAGAGCTCTCTCCTTGTTTTGCAGACAAGGAAATTGAGGAATCGAGAGGTTCCATGACTTGCAGAGAATCATGCAACTATTAATTGTCTGAGGTGAAATTCGAATCTTGGTCTTCCTCACTCCCTACTCAGGAGCTTTTTTCTTCTGAGAGATGAGGGCAGGTGTGCACTTAATGGAAAAACAGATTTTGGCTTTTAATCTTTAGGGCCAAAGCTTCCAGAAACTCTAAAGTGCCCTCAGAAGACTTGTGGGAACATGTCTAGTTTTCACAATAGTAAGTTCATATTGGCAAGCCACTTAAGCTCTGTGCTTCAACCTTCCTGGTCTGCAAAATGAGGGGGTTGGATTACACATTCTCTAAGGCCCTTTCCAGTTTTAACATTCTATGAAATTCTATGATTTTATTAGACAAATTAGCATATAGTGGGTGAAGGAGGGGAGAGGAGGGGAGAAACAGATTCTCAGGAACTACCTGCACCATGGGGAAGATGAGCAATTTTAACACTTTCTCAACAAAGCATTTTGAGTTGGAATTACTAAATAAAACGCCTTGGTACTGGGTACAACTACTTCTATTCTCTGAGCTTCAGTTTTCCTGGCCACAAAATAAGGGAGTTGGAGCTAGATGCTCTTTAAAGTCCTTGTTAGCCTTAACATTCTATATCTAACATCCCTCCCAGCCTTGACATTTTATGTCCTGTGATTCTAAGATACTTTAATGGTATGGTTCTAGGAATATAAGATAACGGCTACTAGCCAGTTCTGTTATCTCTTTGCCACCTGACTTGAGTCCTCTTAGCAATATGCAGTTGACTAAAGTTGACTAAATACATAGATTTGTATACCTATAATTGCACATTTCCCTTTAGGATATAGAAATCTCAGAACAATTGCTGTGTGCCTAGTAAAAATCTCAAAATAGTAATACATCCCCTCAAGGACTTCACATAGCACCTGCCCTTTCTAATGCCCTTATCATGTATTAAACATGTTATTGTTATTTGTGTATGTCTTCTGCCCTTACTGGACTATTAGCTCCTTTAGGGAGGGAAACTATGTCCAATATGAACTTCATATATTTCCCGGTACCAGGCTTAAGTCCCTAAACAAAGTGGACATTTAAAATAAGAAAGTTGAATTAAATGATAGTGAGCCTGGTTCATTTTTATTCAGCACAACCAGTAACCCTTCCTAACATAACTTCCTAACATAACTGGGTTGTATGATTGGACATGGGTTCTATTTACAGCTCTACGATCAATTCATTCTGTGACTCATTTTACTTCACTATTGCTCAGTTCCTTTCTGAGACTTATATGAACTGATGAAGAATGAAGCAAGCAGAACCAGGAAAGTAATATGTCCATCAATCAATCCAATCAATCATATATTTATTAAGAACCTACTACATTGGTTATCAACATAAATAAAAACAACAACAACAAAACCTCAACTCAAATGGTGTGTAATTAGAGTGATCGTTTGACCTTGGAGAAATATTGAAAAAATGCACCTCCTCTTTCTTGATGCTCTGGAGGACCAGGGGTATGGAATATTTTATATATTGCCTGACACAATTGATGTGTTGGTTTGTTTTTATGCATTACTTCTTTTTTCTTTGTTGAGAGATATGGTTTTCCAGGTAGAGAATGGAGACAGGTATTCAGAGTTGGAAGCAATATAAAAACAAAATTCATCAATAAATATTTTTAAAAGAAGAAATATTCATCTGAATTCCATGATAACCTCTCTTTTGTTTTTAATCTTTACTGATATCTTGTTTTTAGATAACTTTCACTTCTAGATTTGTTCCTCATCTGCATGCTTAGAGTTATCCCTCGTAATAAAAATAGAAAAAGAAAGAAAAAAAACCAGTTTGGCAAAACCAAACAATACTTCTATCAAGTTCATAGCTTCCCATCTCTGCAAAGAAATGAAGGAGTATTTTTCTCCTTTCTTCTTTGGGAGCAGGATTGATCATTATTACAGTGTTGAGTTGTTTCTATTTACATGATTGAAGTCATTGTGCTTATTGTTTCCCTGTTTCTGCTTACTTTAATTTGCCTCACTCAATATAAGTTTTTCCATACTTCTCTGAAGTCTTTATATTCCTCATTTCTTACAGTATGGTAATATTCCATCACATTCATGTAACACTATTTGTTTAGACACCCCACAATTGATGGACATTTACTTTAGGAAAAATCTCTTTTCAAAAGACAAGTAAGATTCTGACTTTCTCCTTTCTTTATCCAGGACCTCACTGTAGCTTTCGCTAGTCAGTAAGGAGTCCCTAAAGTGCTACACACTAGAGGACCAAAATATTGACACAGAATATCTATCTTCTCACACCTGGAAGTTGCAGGGCATGGAGCCCCCAAGACCAGCACTGTAGAGAGACCTCAATATAAGAGAACATTTCTAAAGCACTTCCAAGTGTACAAAGTGCTTCATTCAACAATCCCTAAGTTGAGAGGTAGTATAAGTACTCTTTCTCCAATTTTATTGATGAGGTATCCAAGGATCAGAGAAGATAAATGACTTTCTCAGGATAACACATATTATAAGTACTGGAGCTGGGATTTGAACATTGTTGACCTTTAGTCCAGAACTCCTTTCTCACTACATCATACAGAAAATCAGAGTCCATTATAGTCCTTCCTACCTTTCTAGTCTTCTTACATCTTACTCCCCAACATGTACTCTTTGATCCAGTGACATGGCCTCTTAGGTCTTTCACAAACAAGACAATCCATTTCTTGCTTTGGCTGTCCCCAATGCCTGAAATGCTCTCCCCCATTTCCAATTATTCATTTTGCCAGCTTCTATTAAGAAGCTTTTTAAAAAAAATTTAAATTTTTTTTTAATTTTTAAACCCTTACCTCTGTCTTGGAATGAATACATAGTTTTGACTCCAAGGCAGAAGAGTGGTAAGGGTAGGCAATGGGGGTCAAGTGACTTGCCCAGGGTCACACAGCTGGGAAGTGTCTGAGGTCAGATTTGAACCTACAACCTCCCATCTCTAGGCTTGGCTCTCAATCCACTGAGCTACCCAGCTGCCCCGCTTTAAGAAGCTTTTAAGAAAATTACAACTTTTATGATAGGAATTCTTAACCTCCCTTGCTTCTAGAGCCTTTCCTTTGTCAATTATTTTGTATTTATCATGTATTGAGCTTGTTTGTGTATGTCAGCTCACATGTTGTCTGCCCCATTAGATTGTAAACTCCTTGAAAGCAGAAACTATTTTTTGTCTCTTTTTGTATCTGCAGTGCTTAGCACAGTATATGGCATATAGTAGGCATTTTATAAGCGTTTACTGATTGGAGTAGATGTCATCTTGCCCAACCTGTATTTGAACCTAACATCCCCAACAATATCAGCCTTTACTAAAAGGGCTCCAAAATTAATCATAGTTCTCCAGAGTCTGACCAAGGTTAGAGTACAACAGAATTATCACCGTTTTTGGGGAGATGAAAAGTTGGAGAGAGAGAATGCAGGACTTGTAGTCAAGAAACCCAAGATTCTATTTCTGCCTCTGATTAGCCACAAGACTTGGGACAAGTCCTTTAATTTAACTTAACTTAGGTCTCTATTTCCTTAGCTATAAAATGGTATAATAGTTTTAGTGCCTACATTTCTGAAGTGTTGTGAGACACAAAGGAGATGATGTATGTAAAGTACTTAGTGAACTCTAAAGCACTATATGCAAATCAGTAATTGTGTTGTTATTCTTGATGCTGGTCCTCTATCAATATAGCCCAAGATGACATTTCTCCAGTAGAGTCATCCTCCAAAGCATTTTAAAAAGATCGCATATATGAAAATCTTTTTAAGCCCTAAAGAACTCTATGAATGCTATCGTCATCTTCACCATCATCACCATCATGGCATAGGCGACCTGGGTAACTGAAGGATATATCAACAGAGGGCAAGCTTTGTTATGTTCTTCCAAACTGGAAAGCCTTTGCATGCAGGCCCAGGGATAGACTTGTGTGATTTTCTTCTGTGTTTCAAATGCCACTTTTTGCAGAGGTTATTTCCCCAGCTGTCTCTCCAGGTACTAGTGACTTCCTCTCTAAGGTTATCTTATTTCTATACTGTATGAATTTTATATGTGTCTATCTGTACTTATGTTGTCTAGATTAGGTTGTAATCTCCTTGCAGGGGAGGGGTCCATGTGTTTGCCTTGTTTTGTTGTCCTCAGCAATTAATATGGTGCTTGATGCATGGCAGGCACTTAATACTTGTTAGTAAACTAGCTTGGGCTATGCGCAAAGGGACCCATCTCCAGGTTGGCTTAAGAATGATGGATTTGTCATAGTCACAGTCATAGCCATTCCTTAAGAATTTCTACTCAAATTGTAAAGGGACAGCAATCTGTGATAGTGATGGAAGGGCTGCTAATTCTGTCTCTGCCAAAATATTGAGAATCTTAGTTCTTTTGACTGTTAGGTCAGACTATTGATTCCTACTGACCATATATTCCACTGAACTACCCAGGAATTTGTTTCCCCACATGAACTTTCCCCAATCTATCCTTACTCACTTGATTGCTTAAACCACCAATTCAAGATTTGCACAGTGAATTCTGTCTTTCGAAAATCCTCCTTCTGTGATCTTTTGTGAATCTTACAACAACCCTTTCAGGTGGAAAGAGCCAAAGTGTTGTAGTCCTAGCTTTACAGAGAAAGAAACTGAGGCCCAGAGAGTAGAAGTGACTTACCCAAAGTCACATGACAAGTTCATAGCAAAGCTTGGGCTAGAGCTTTGGTCTTCTGAGTCCCAACCTGATTTTTCCCCTTTCCATGGCACTGGTCTGCCTAATGGCTGGTCTGGCTAATGACACCTCTTTCTTAATATGAATGCCCCATGACAGTCGTGGTGACACACATGATTTATCTTGTGTAAAGCTTGTTTGCACGTAATTGTCCATGTTCTTATTTAACAGAGTGCCTAGCACAGGTGCTTAATTTCATTTATTGATGACTGTCACATTCAGCCCTTCAACTAGAAACCAAACTTACCAGCAAATTTGACATGAAACTTATTCTCTGGTTTCAAGATCTGAACATACAGGGGACAGTTGGGAGCAAAATCCTTCACTGCCCAGGCTCTCAGGATGGTCTGGTGGTCCTAGGGGAGAGAATGCTGTTTAGCTTTCCAACCATCCATGTTCTTTCCTAGAGAACACACCCAGCCCAGCCCAGTCCAGCCTTGCATCCAAGAGGTGTTGTTGATGCTGGCCATCATGGAATTAGAGTGCTCACCGCTGCTGTTCGGTCCACCTCATTCCTACTGCTGAGGATGAAGCAGGCTTCCCCATTGTCCATTCTGGAAAAAAATAAGTGATCCATTATCCCTCACTCCATGGCACCTCCAGTCAGCAGGTACTCTCTGAGCAACTACCTTGTACCTAGCTCTGTGATAGGCCAGTGGGAGAACAAAGAGAAGACATAGTCCCTGCCTGCCTTTAAGGAGCTGGCAGTCTGGTTGGGGAAATGAGTTCACATATGTGGAACAGTAATAAAATGAGACAATGCAGAATATAACATGTAGTACAGACTGCATGTACATTACAAGCTCACAGGTAGGTGGAAGCTCCTAGTGGCTTAGAGTAGAATCACAGAATATAGCATGTTTGGCTACAAAGGACCTGAGATATCACCTAGTCCAAGTCCTTCGTTTTGTGGGGGAAACTGAGATCTACAGAGGGTAAGTAACTTGCCTGATGTCATGCATTGAGTTTGTGGTAGGAATGGGTCTTGAGATTCACAGAATCAAAGAGTTAGAAGGGATGGATCTCATCTAGTTCAACCTATACTTAAAGAGGAGTCTTCTCTATAATATTCCCAAGTCACCATCCATTCTAAAACAATGATTCCAAAACCCATGGCTCTCTTTCTATTGCACTGCCCAGTCTTCAGACCTTCATGCCTGAATTAGAGGTGTTATCAAAACATGTGCAAACTCTACTCTTGCAGAAAGTCAGTGTGGGAGGAATGGAATACCAGAGTAACCCATATGACCTAATCTAAGTGAGGAACTGGGAGGAAAGACTTTTCAGAGGTGATGAAATATGAAGGTTTTGAATGAAATAATTAATTTTCAATTGCCGATTGCCAGCCACATGCCTGTTGGCTCTGCGAACAAAGAATATGAATTTGTAGCAAATTGACTTTCTTTCCTTCAAGGACAATTCCACTATTCAGAGGCATGGGGACCATTCTCTATGCTTCCTTATTTCAGGATAATCATTCAAATGTGTAACAAAAGCAGAACATCCTTTTTCTATTTCCCCATGTTTTTGCTGTCTTAATTCTAGTCAACATATGTAATCTGTGGCCCAGAATCAAATTTATAGGTTTGTTGGTTCAATATTGGGGGATTTTCAATAATTCTACAAAGATCCAACAATCCCAGCTTGGCTCATTTTGCTCCTATCCAGGGTTTCCCCTGAAAATATTTAGCTTCTATTTGAGTTTTTGTAGAGATAAAAAGTGAGGAAGAACCACTTTGCCCTCCCTCATGTAAGCACCTAGGCTAACAACACATTAAATATAGGACAGACTTTATTTCACATGACAGAAAACTTAAAAAACAAAGAAATAGCATCTGAGTCAAGTCAAGGAATAATCAAAAAAGCCCACTTTCTCTTTCCAGAGTTCTCTGCCTTTCCAATGGCCCTATTTAATAATTATTCTCATAACTCAGGATTGAGATTGAATCATTTGTTTTCAAAGACTATGATACTGACCCACATCACTAAGTCCTGTCTCTTTAAGGGGAAATCGTTTGTTTTTTTCAGTTGTGTCTGACTCTATGGCCCGTTTTGGGCATTTTTTGGCAAAGAAAATGATGTAGTTTGCCATTTCTTTCTTCAGCTCATTTTATAGTTGAGAAAACTGAGGCAAACAGGTTAAGTGACTTGCCCAGGGTCACACAGCTAGGTTTAAGTGTCTGAGATTGAACTTGAACTCAGGTCTTCCTGACTAGGACTAGCACTCTATCTGCTGAGCCACCTAGCTGCTCAAGTGAGAAGTATGTACATTGAGTTGTTTTCATGCAGTTCACCTGGTGATTAATCACATTTATGAGATAGTTGAATAGGGTCTGGCTCAGTCTTTGACCAGTATTAAAGGTCAGTCTGTTGCTAGGGTTAGGGGAGTAGTCTGTGGTTACAGTTAGGTCAGCATGGTTGAGGTTCAGTGGGTGGCCAGTCTTTGACCCCTAAAAAAATACTAATGTAGATCTCACTGATTGATCCACTCATTCAGTTCTTAACAGAAGCCAGAAACATGGTCATTGTTTCATTTTTCTTGGCCTACTTTACATCTTACCCAGATGGCCATAGCAGATTTCATTTATGAATCATTCAGTTCTCCAAAAGAGACTCCCATGACAAATTTGCCTTGCAGAATCTGGGATTACAATGAAAACTCTCACGACATGACTAACAGTGCAGATTTTTTTTTTCTTTTTGGTCCTATAAAGCCTATATAGGAGAAGATGCTTATGTATGGCAAATGAAGACCTTTGTATATGTCCAGGAAATGCCAAGATAAAGGCAATTTTAGGTAATCTATGTTTAGACTACACATGGAGGGTTTTTTTTTGCCCTCTTTTGGCTTCCCTCCAGCCCCCTAGCAGGTCAAGTGCCCCAACCTTCCTATTAGTGCATGATTAGGGAATAATATATTAATTATTTCACATGTTCTCATCATTACAAAGAAAAAGTAGCATTAAAACATGAGAGAAATCAAGACAAAAAGGGACCCATTAGGGACTATCTGTGCTGTTGTTCCTGTTAGCTAACACAGCTATCAAGTATTAAGTGTATATACCCAAATCTTCAATGGTTAAAAAGCCTGAAATGACAACAGTTTAAATCTAGATTTTGTCTCTGTCTTCTGAGAGTGATTATGGTGTGGGAAGGCAAAAAGAGGCAAACATTAACTTGCTCCAGTTCTACGAGACTCCCCTTCTTCCCATCGACATTCTTCTGTACTCACTTGGCCCTCAAGAGATCTTGATCTTTGAGTGCTGAGCCCTGGAGATAGATGACCCTCTGAGACCACAGAGGGATTTGTAGAACCCGGCGCACCTGAATGTCCATCTCCGTTGGGCAAAGGATCACCACATAATAGTCCTGCAATGGGAAATCCATCTGGGTCCCTTATTCATGCAGAGGGAGGAACATGCAAATAGTAGCATGACTTCATATTCTTAGAGGGCTTTTGCAAATGCTTTCATGTAATATATAATTATAGGATCATGGATTTAAAGTCAGAAGCGAACCTAGATCTCAATTTGTTCAAAACCCGCATTTATTATAGTTGAAAAAACGAAGAGCTACAGAAGTTAAGTAACTTGCCCAGGATCACATAGGTACTTAATTCTTACAATATCTCTCTGTCTTGGGTAATATAAGTGGGAGAACTATGGTATTATATTCAGAGTGGATAGAGAAACAGAAGTCAGAGAGTCACATAATATAACTGGAGGGAGGCAACTAACACTGCCCCAAACACAAAGGATTGGCCCTGCGCAAGGCTGGCCTTTACCTGGAGGCGAGGATGAGCATAGAACTCATTCAGGAAGTCCATGAGGAGGTCGATCTTGAGAGAGCTGACACAAAGGACAACATGTTTTTCTGTCTGGGCTCGGTGGCGGCTGTAATTACCCCCAGATTTCTGTCGCTCCATCCAGAGGTAGACAAGCTCCTCAAACTACAAGGAAGTGGACTGGACTGAATGCCAGAAAAACTGGATGCTTCATCTATAAGGCTTCACTGGTATGGTTGGTACTGGGATTGGGGCTTGGAGAGTGGTAGGATTTAATAGGCGGAAAGCAGGGAGGAGATTTCAGGAGAATGTAAGCCTTTTTGTGGCAAGGGATTGTGGGTTTTTTTTTTTTTTTGTTATCCCTATTGCTTAGTACAGTGTGTGACAGAGTAGATACTAAATAATTGCTTTTTGAACTGAAGCTGCTTTTACCATTTACCTCCACAAGTCTCTAATTTATCCTTTTTTCCCCCACTTATAAGCCATTCCCTAGTGGAGGCACTTAGAGGTTCAAACTTGGATTATTGCAGTAATCTCCTAATTCGTCTTTTCATTTTCAGGCTCTCCCTTTTCTAATCTGTCCTCCACATGGCAGCCAAATTAATATTTTTTAGGATACAAGCCACTTCTCTGCATAAAAACCTTCTAGGATAAATGATTCTCAGTTAGGCCATTAAGACCTCTTGTATTTGGCTCCCACCAACTTTAACTAACTTACTTTATGTTACACATTTCCATGGACTTTCTCTTCCACCCATACTAGCTGTTTCTCAGACTTGACACTACATCTTCCATCTTCACTTGTCCCCTGCCCTTGAGGAGCAGACACACTGCTATGACATTTCACTTTGTTTTTGTCATCTTGTTGTCTAACTCTGGGCTTTGCGTATAGTTGGGTACTTCTTCAATGTTTATTGAACTGAATTGAATAGAGAGAAGAATAGTGTGAAGAAAAGTGTTAGGGGTGAAATGAAGCTGACTCATATGAAAGATAGTACAGAGATCATCAAAGGCCTTTAACTTTTATTCCTCATAAATAGGTATTCAAGATATTTAGTGTACTAAAAAAAGGGAGAGGAAGTAAGAATTTGAATGGGTGGCTACCTGTTGGAGAAACTGTCCAGGGGATTTGGGGCCATTTTTTGATTGGACTAGGTGACTTTGAGTTTCCTTCCAATTCTAAGATTCTGCTATTCTGTGAATGTGATATTCCAAACTAATAAAATTTTATTTGAGGAAAGTCTTAGCTGAAGTCTAAGCCTAAGGGAAGGGTATTGCAGCCATCATATTTATGTATCACTTTATAGTTGTATTTAATCCTCATAAGACACTGTGAGGACATTCAGTCAATCATTAAACATTTATTAAGCATTTACTATATGCTAGGCATTGTGCTGAATGCTGGGGATACAAGGAAAAGCAAAAGATGTTCCCTACTTTCAAGGAGTTCACAATCTAAAGGAAGGGACAACATGAAAATGATTATGAACAAATAAGCTATATACAGGATATATTGGAGATAATCCACAGATGATTTAAGAGAGATCAAGAAAGTTTCCTGCAAAAACTGGGATTTTAGTTGGAACTTGAAGCAAGTCAGGGAAGTCAGGAGGTAGGCAGGCCAGGTATTACTATTCCCATTCTAAAGATAAAGATAGTGAGGTTGAGAGAGGCAAAGGGTCCAAGCTTTTCAAGGAATAAACACCAGGGCCAGAATGAAAACTCAAGTCTCCTGAATGATTTAATCACAGAATCACAGAATGTTAGAACTGGGAGTGACTTTATAGAGCATCTAGTTCAACCTCCTCATTTTGTAGAAGAAACTGAAAAACAAAGATGTGAAATAGATTGCCTACGGTTATATAACTAGCAAGTGACAGAGCAGGGATTCAACTTCGTTCTGTGTTTTTGGTCCTCCAGCTTATCATGGAGTCTGACACAAACTAGGCTCTTAATAAAGGCTTATTGATGGCCTGAAGGAGTCTGACTTCCTTCCAGCCCGGTGCTCTTTCTATGCTAGCTAGCCTCCTCATAAACCAAGTTGGTTTAGTGGACATCTTAAACTCATCCTATTCAAAACTGAACTCATTTCTTTCTTCTCCAAGGCTTCCTCTCTTAACTTTCTTACTACTTTTGAGGACATCAGCATCCTACTAGGCTCAAAGTCTAGCTTTTGTTCTCAATGCCTCACTCTTTCTTAGCTCATCTCCCCTTAATTCAATCTGTTGACATGTTTTGTCCATCCTACCTTCACATTCCCTCTCATATACATCCCCTTCCTTCCTATGACATTGTTAACACCTTGACACTGTGACATTGCCACCAATGTGGTACAGGTCCTCCTCATCTTATTCTTGGACAATTGCAATATCAATGTTTACTCCCTTCATTCCAACCCATATTATGGTTAGTTTTCAAATTGATTTTTCTAAAGCAGAGGTCTGACCATGTTGCACTCCTCCCTATCCCTCCACTCCCCCAATTCAGTAAACTCTAGTGACTCCTTATTACCTCCAGGATTGAATATATTATAATCTGTTTGGGTTTTAAAACTCTTTATAACCTCCCTCTCTCCCCCTTACCTTTCTAATCTTCTCATACTTTATTCTTCATGTATTCTGCAATCCAGTGACACTGGCCTTCTTGTCGCTCCTTGTGCAAGAAACTCCTTCCCCAAGATCCAAGCATTTTCACAAGCCATTCCCCATGCCTGGACTTCTCTTCCTCTTCATTTCTGTCTCCTGGTTTCACTGGCTTTCACTTCCCATCCCAGCTAAAATCCCATCTTCCAAAATAAACATATCCGGATTCCCTTTAATATTCATGCTTTCCCTTTATTGATTATCTCCAATTTATATAGCTTGCTTATACCTAATTGGTTGCAGTTGACCTCCCTATATTAGATTGTGAAATCCAAGGAATTGGTTTTTTCCCCCTCTCTTTGTGTTCCCAAAGCTTGGCATAGAGTCTGGCATAGAGCAGATGCTTAATAAATGCTTGTTGATTTAACTAGTAAGCAGAACATGTTAATACGTGGGGAACTTACCTGGAGTGGGAGGACAACTAAGGCCACACAGATCATGATGACCACCAGGAGCTGGGATGGCCAGATTTTGGGGGTCACATCTCCATAGCCCACGGTAGAGAAGGTGACAATGCAAAAATAAAAAGACTTGAGGAGAGAGAGGTTGTCACCTGCTCTCTCCAGGTGCTGAATACCACAGGTCCTGTAAAGATTAAGTAGAGAATGAAAATAGACTTGGGAGAAGAGTGGAACCAAGGGATGAATTCTTGCATGTGATCTCTAATAGGGATCACTAGGAACAGGTCCCTGCCTGCCCTATGGGTTCCATAGAATACTGAGAGAGATCATGAAACTTTGAGCTGGAATGATGTCTGGCAGTCATGTAGTCTAGCTACCTGCTTTTACAGAAGAGGAAACTAAACTCCTGAGGCATTAAATGATTTGCCCAAGGTCACAGAAGTAGAGAGAAGTATAGTGATAAAGGCTAGGCAATTGGAGTTAAGGGACTTGGCCAGGGTCAAATATTTAGGAAGCATCTGAGGCCACATTTGAACTCAGGAACTCCCATCTCTAGGCCTGGCTCTCAAACCACTGAGCCACTCAGCTGCCCCTAAATTTTTATTTTTTTAAAATTCTTACTTCTTATCTTAGCAATAACTCTAAGACAGAAGAATGGCAAGGGTTAGGCAAAGTGGATTAAATGATTTGACTAGGGTCACACAGCTAGGAAGTATCTGAGACCAGATGATAAGGGCCACTTTGGCTTAGACATAGTGCTTTTTCTACTCTACTATGTTATCTCCATTCAAATACCTCCTTCATAAGTCAGATCTCAATTTCAACAGCTTAGGAATTTTCTCCCTTCTCCTTGCTGCTTCCATTATCCTACTCCAATCTAATACTTTGCATCTGATAAACAGAAGAGGTTTAAATGTAGATAGAAGGTCTGGAACAACACACAGACCCATGGATGAGTAAAAAGATGTCTCAGAGCAGCCAAGGATTCAACCAAGGGTCAAACTCCAAGAGATACTTACCCAGTAAAAAGGAGACACAAGAGGGTACAGAAGAGGATCAGAACTTGGTTAAACATGGCAGACTGTGTCCTTAGGATGGCCCTGTGAAAGTCGTTCTGTAGAAAGAGATTGGTGCCATAAGAATAAGGCAGAAAAAAGGAACATGGCTTGTCTCAGGCTGATTTAACTTGTATTTATTGAGTGTAGTGTACTTAGTACACAGTCAGAAACTGTGGGTAGGAGAGGAGGGAGAAGAGGACTCTCTTTGTCCTTGGAGAGTTCACAATCTGGTTGATAGATGAGACTTAAGAAACAAGCCACTTAGCAGACAATATAAATAAAGCAAGATAGAATCAAATGCTAGACAGATCTGATCTAATTAGGTGCCCCCAAAGCATAGGAGAGGCAGCAAGTGCTATAGGCCCATAGGGATCATTAAGGATTATTAAGAGTATTCTAGGATGATTTTATGGGGGAGGACATCCTTGAACTGGGTCCTAAAATGGGGAGGATTTGGCTATGTGACAAGGAAGGAGTATTCCAGACAGGTTGCCACACACTCACAGATACATACACATGCAGAATCACTTAGCTACAGGTATAGGTACACCCATAATTTTCCAAGATACACATGGACACACCCACACAAAGAAAAATACACAGAATCTCAAATTGACTCTCAGAGAAAGACACATGAAGTTGGATGAAAACAAGTGGCTATTCTGAAAACAAATGATTAATAATAGCTGACTAGGGCTGCGAACCAATTATTGGCAAATTGACTGATTGCATTCAACTTTCTGTTATAAAAATAACTAGTTATTTGAATGGGTTCAATTAATCATTTGAAAAACCCAGTTGCTCCACTGAATTCAGATTCACAGACTGTTAGAGCTGGAAGGGCCCTTAGGGATCATCTGTTGTTTATGAAACAACTGTCTGTTTGATTAAATTCACTCTCCTCACCCACAAGCCAGTCAGGGAGGGCAAACAGCCTCTGTTTCTACAGTTTCAAACAACAATTATGGTCCGCATCTTTCCCATGGCTTCTCAAGGCCCTCTGGGGGACGAAAAAAGAGGTAGTAGCAGAATCACTTTTGTTGATTGGGAATCCTTCTGGGGGGCTTCATTGTATAGTCATGCCTGTGAATTTGCCATGAGACCTCAAACTCCTCAGTTTGCTCAAATGAGACAATGATGTAAAAATGCCATATAAATTGGAAACGGATTCTGGGAATTGTCATTTTATTACTTAATTCAGAGTCATATCATGTCAATGTAGAAAGGAAGCCCCAAGTTTATCTTTTGTAATCATCAACACAAGAATCTTCAACATAGCCTTCTTTAATGTCTTCATTGACGGGAAGATCATTGTTATGAGGCAGCATTTTTCATTTCTGGATAGCTCAATTTATTAGAAAGTTCTTCCTTACTGGCCCTACTTTTTCCTTCTGGAGGCAAGGAGGAAAAGTTAATGATAGCCTTTCAAAGGCTAGAAGTCAGTTATCAAGCATCCCCTCAAGATTTCTCATCTCTAGTTTAAATGGACACAGCTCTAACCATTAATTCTCCTTTGATATGGTTTTGAGTAGTTCTCCCCTTCTCTATCTGGGTTATTCTCTTCTGGCCTCAGTTTTCCTCCTAAAATGTGCTCAGAAGCAAATACAGAGTTTTAGATATAGTATGACAAAAACAGAGGACAGTAGAATTGTGACCTCCTGTGTTCTAGACTCCAAACTTTTATTTATCAGTCAACGAATAAGTAATGCTAGATACAAAGGCAGAAGAAACAGTTGCTGCTTTCAGAGTTTTCAATATTTTAGGGGATAGATACATATAATACAAAATACAATGTAAAGGCATTGGCAACTGGGAAAACAAAAGTCTTTCTGCAGATGGTGGTCTCTGAACAAAGTTTTGAAAGAAACAAAAATTCTAATTGGTAGAGGTGAGGAGGAAGTGGGTTCTGGATACATGAGAAGCCAACTCAAGTTGATGTGAGGAGACTGAACTTTTCCCATTCCTGTCCTTCTGTCCCCATGCAAATGAGAAGGATCTGTGGATTCTTAACTCCTTGTTAGATTGCCTTGTTGACTGCAAAATACCAACATACAGCAGTGGATCCTTTTCTAAGATGATTGGCTTTTACAATTTCCCTAGGAGGCAATTAAGTATTTTGGCCTAAAGGCCTTCCCTACCAGCTTTTACTGGACTAAAGTAAGACTCAATAAAGACCTGACTATATGTTGAATAGAAAGCAATATCGTTGGTATAAATAAATTATGCTTTGGATATCTGAGACTTCATGGCATATGCTCAGCTCTACTCAAAAGTATCTTTTGGCAAGAAAATATATACATATATGCACACACACACGTACCTCAATCCATGTTAACAGTAGAAAAGAGACAGATAGGCCACCAGGTTTCCTAAAACCCAAACTCACAATCCATTCAGTCACTGGTTACTTACAATCATGTTCTCCAAGGCATACTTGGCCAGCCAGCAGTTCAGAAAAACTGGGATGAACAAATTCCTCAGGGGGGACCAGAAAATCTAAGAAATAGTAGACAGCAGCATTTGGGATGAAGCTCTCTGGGGATAATTCCCCAGAAGATGGACACCCAGATCAGAAATCCCTCCTCTATAGAATGGGTGATCCAATGCTTATTTACCGTGATGATAAATGGTACCGTGTTGATCATTTCCAAGATGAAAGAAACTCTGAAGATCTGCTCACAAATGTTTCCCTGTGAAGCCAAACAGTAAAATAGCTTAGAGGAAATTCCAGAGAGGGAATGAGGAAAAGATGAAGAAAGAAAAAGTCAAAAGTGAAGCATGGGGAAGGAGAGGTGGGCATTGAGAGGGATAGTGAAAAGTGGATGAGGAGAGGGGAGAAGATGGAGCAGTCTGGAGATGAGGGGGGCATAAGAGGAGGAGAAAAGAAGGGGAAGGTGGGAATAAAAAGGAAAGAAGGCAAGGAGATGTGGGGAGAGAAATATGGGGTAGAAGAAATGAAGCCAGAGAAAAGCAGTGGAGAGAGGGAAGGGGATGAAAGGGAGAAAGACATGGGGTTGGGCATGGAGAAAGAAAGGGCAGCAAGAATGGGGGAGAGGGAGGGAGAAATGGTGGGAAAGAGATGATAAAAGAACTGGTGAAAGAATAAAAGAGAGGAAGAGAAGCATGGCAAGGGAGAGAAGAGGAAGAAAGAGAAGAGAGACACTGAAGGGAGAGAAATAAGAGGTGAGAAACAGGGAGAATGGAAGGAAGAAGGAGGAAGAGTAGACATTACAAGTACCTCCTATAAAATCATTTCTAAATTTGGGGAGAAATGATTATTTAACACATAATGACTTATGTTTGGTCTATTTGATCATTTAAACTTAATAATTTTATATCATATATAATTAATAATTTAATCTATAGAGATGGTAGAAATATTTAAACCAAATCAAATCCCATTTCTTACCCTTTTCTTTCCCCCAATGCCCAATAGATTATTAACCTAAAAGGAAAGAATGGGGAAGCTTTTTTGCAGTTTTCTTCCTGGTTCAATCTTGACATTAGTGACCATCTTGGCAGGAGCACAGGAATAAGAGGCACACACCTAGTTGAATTTTCCTCCCCACTACATCTTTGGTTTTGAGTCAGATCTCTAAATTGGCAACTGTCAACCTTAGAGTTGATTCCTACTTCTGAATAAGTAGATTATGAACCTTTCCTGAGGTTCCCTGGCTCCACTTCTTAGTGGGAGAAAAAGCATTTGTTGAGCCAGAAACCAGGATAGGGATTGGCCTGAAATGCCAAGCTCACCCCAGGGACAGCCTAGTGACAGGGAGAAAAGCCAGCATCTTCTGGTTCAGAGCCAAGAGTCTGGAATGATAGAACAAAGGGTCACAGGATCTCCCCAGAGAGCTTGAGCCCAAGCTATCTGCTTGGGAAACAGTCACTCAGACATTCCTGTTCAGAGTTTGGACTATGTGACCTTGGCTCATGCCTTCTCTAGAAGGAAAAGAAGAGAGAAAGGAGTGGGAAGGAGGAGAAGAGAGGAAAGAGATGGAATAGATAGGAAGGTGGGGGGAAAGGAGTAGAGAGAAGGATAAAGGAAGAGAGGGAACTAAAAGAAAGAGGAGGGAGGTAAGGAAAGAGGGATGGAAGAAGGGGAAAAAAGATAATAGAACAGAAATACTATTTCTACTAAAGTATCCTATAAGTCTGTTCTTAGGTAGAAAATTTTGGTTTTAAATAAACATAGAAGAAACAAAATCTTCCAGAAAAGCAAAGGGAGCCTAGTATATTTTATTTCAGCACATCTTCTGTTGGCAGTGTCAGGAAATGAATCTCTGTGTACATCTCCTCCCACTAGGCCTTGAGGTATAAACAAGGCAGCAGCCTTGAGGAGGAGGGGTCAGGATTCTCAGAAATCTGATTTAGGAAGCTGATATTTGTGACTCTGTGCAGCCTGGGGAATCAGGATTCTGGAAATCAACAAATCACCTTTAATATGAATTACATATTTCCTCCCTAACCGAGAAAAAACCAAGACTAACATGGGATGCAAAGAAACTGGAACTCTAAGACACAAAATACTGAAAAAATAAAAACAAAAATACAGAAGATGCAGTGAGGTGGACAGAGTGAAACCTGAGTTCAAATTCTTCCTCTGTGTAGCTGTGGGATCCTGGGCAAGTCATTTATACTATCTCAACTTCACTTTCCTCATCTGTAAAATGAGGGGGTTGCATTTGATAGTCTCTAAGGAACCTTCTAACTCTAAAACTAAGGTAATATAGTGTACAATATCAGTGTTAGCTATTACTGTGAGGTACAGAGCTCCTTTTAATTGTTCCCATGTGATTAGTAGGTCCTATGTTCTTTGTCAAAAGACATTTTCTGATCTAATTGCTGGATATCATTCCTACTTTCCTTCTAGGAAGAGAAAAAACAAATAAAATCTAGGGAGAGAAGGAATGACATAAGCAAGTAGTATTATACTACCTTCCTCCCTCCTCCAGACTTCCAGAGAGATCACAAGAAAGCTTACCTTGTAGCTGAGATAGATGAGAAGCATTGTCTCAAGAAAACTTATTAATGCTATAATGACCTAGAAAAGAAGAAAGGTTAGAGATTGAACCACTTGGACAATATGAAGAAAACCCATGGCTGAATCAAGGGATTTCTCCACGGTTGCTACACTAGCTAAACTTGGAAGAGGGACAGGGATCACGGAAGGGAAAGGACATATTCCAGAATATCTGGGGTAGCTTTTGATCTAGACATCCTCAAAAATGAGGTAGTGAGAGTAGGAATGATTCTAGATCAGGTTCTGAAGTCAGTGAAGTTTCTCTTTATTGCACTGCCCTCAACCTTTCTGAGTCCTTCCTAAGGTTCCTGGATAGTCTTTCTTCTATGACTGTTTTATGTCTCATCTGCAAGATTCCCCAGCAATAACTAAACCAGGACTGTTACCTAATAAGGGCTTAAGGTATAGGGATGTTTGCACTTTTATTTCATTCCATTCAATAAGCATTTATTAACCACTGGGAAGTGGGCGTGTGTATCCACAAAGGCAAAACAAAATAGTCCCTGCCCTCTGGAAGTTTACAGTCTATTGGTGGGAAATAAGTGCACTTAAAAGTAAAAATATAAAATATATTCAAAGTTTGGGAGAAGGAGAGAAAGAATACAAGTTGAATATGAAAATCAATTTTTAAATAATAGAGCACAAATCCTAGAGAATACAATAGAAATCTGAGAAAGAATGGGATAGAAATGCCAAAGGATTTTGTGGTTGATGAGATGGTTATGAGGGAACCCCAAGGAGTAGTAGGCAGGGAAAAGAGCCTCTGTCTAAGCTCCCCACAACTAAGATCCTTAGAGATTTGACTACCATACTCTTCTCAGTAGCAAAGGAAATGTTGATTTGATTATCAGTTCCTGAGAAAAAGTTGGAAGGTGGATGAAAAAAGTGCTATGTGATAGAGCAGATACCTATTGTCTGGTTCCTTCCTAGTGGAAAAGGTAAGCATATCTAGAGTTCCAGGGCCAGGCAGGTTATAGAAAGGTTAATAGGACACACAGATATTGAAGGCCTTCATATACCCAAAGAAGTGAATTTTAGGCACTATGATAGATTATCAGGAGATATTTAGAGGTTGGGAATGGATTTTCCTACTACTTCCTGAAGTAATCATTACTATAATTATAAACACCTTTTGAGTGTCCACACAGAAATAGAGTGCCATCAAAAGCAACAAAAGTTTTTATGGTTATTCTTCAAATCACTAAGTTCAGAAAAATGATCTATGAGGGACTTTCTGAAATCTTAGGGCAAAGAACCTTGACAGATTAATTCTGAATTACCTGTCAAATTGGAGTCACTCACCTGAAGTGCCCAGAGAGTCATTTTTCTTTCTACCCATAAGATTGGGGCCCTGGAGAGAGAGACAGAGAGAGAGAGAGAGAGAGAGAGAGAGAGAGAGAGAGAGAGAGAGAGACAGACAGACAGACAGACAGACAGACAGACAGACAGAGAGACAGAGANAGAGAGAGACAGAGAGAGAGAGAGAGACAGAGAGAGAGAGAGAGAGAAGAGAGAGACAGAGTCAGAGACAGAGATAGTGAGAAAGCGACAGAGACAGAGACACAGAGACACAGAGAGAGACACACAGAGACACAGAGAGGCACAGACAAAGAGAGAGAGACAGAGGGAGAGACAGACAGACAGAGGGAGAGGGAGAGGCAGAGACAGACAGAGAGAGACAGAGACAGAGGGAGAGGGAGACAGAGAGAGATACAGGCAGAGAAAGAAAGACAAAGGGAGGGAGAGAGACAGACAGGGAGAGAAATAGTAAATTAAAAATCAATTCTAAGACTGGTTTAAAAAACCCCAAATAATTCTGTACTTTTTATCCCACCTTTCTTGCAATGTACACCAATTTCTGAAATTGCTGATCATTTGCCATAGACAGACAGGTAAGTCTAGGAATACTGATAGACTAGTACCTCAGGACTAGTCCTGCTTCCAGCCTTGCCCAGAAAACCATCATCCTGGGAAACGACCCCCATTTAGATGAGGCCAGGCAGTTGCTTCTGTAGGTACTAGAGCTATAGCTCCTGAAGACCCAAAGAAGACAGTTCTTGCCACTAAAGTCTGTAGCACTGTCAAATGCCTCAGCGTCAGAAACCAAGATCATTTTTGGAAAATGACATTAAAGATAATTCATTTCCATCAACTTGTAAGACCTTCCCATTTGACTAGCAGTTGAAACCTTTTCTCTGTACTGTCTGCCCCAGTAGAATGAGAGCTCCTTGAAGACTGGGGAATGTCTTACTTTTAATTTATATCCTCAGTCTTCTGCACATGGTAAACATTATAATAAATACTTTACATTCATTTGTTCATTTATATTCAATTCAACAAACATTTATTAAGCACTTATGTAATGATGGGATTTGTGCAAGGTGGATGGGTCAGGAGGAGCCAAAGAAGGAGTGGCTGACAGTTGCAAGGTCCCATAATCATTATATTTATGGTAAAGCATCATTAATTAAGATTTCATAGCTTCATAATGTAAATTCATTCTCCTCATGGCAGGTTACTTTTGCACTATCTAGGGAGGAAGAGTTTCTCAGGAGAATCAGTATTACAGACATTGGATCAATCTTTCCAGAAGATTTTGCATTGGAAAACTTCTTTTTTAAAAAAAACTTCACTCTCTTCTTAGAAACAACTTTAAGACAGAAGGGCAAGGACTGGGCAAATGGGGTTAAGTGACTTGCCTGGGGTCACATAGTTAGGAAGCATCTGGGGTCAAATTTGAACCCAGATCCTCCAGACTCCAGGCCTGGCACTTTTATCCACTGTGCTACCTAGCTGCCCCCAAACTGCTTAACAAACCAAAATTTTCTAACTGTCCCAAAATTGGAATGAGCTCTTTCGTTCTACTCATTCATTTCATACTATAGGGAGTAGTGAGATCTGTTCCCAAGCAGAGGCTGGATGGCTACTTGTTGGGGTATGTTGTGGGAATTCCAGTAGAATTCAAGCTCTTTGTGGAAAGCAAGGTGGTTCATTGGATTGAGATCCAGGACTAGAGGTGGGAGGTGCTGGGCTCAAATATGGCCTCAGATCCTTCTTAGTTGTGTGATCCTGGGCAAGTCACTTAACCCCCACTGCCAATCCCTTACCACTCTTCTGCTCTTTTGCCTTGGAACCAATACATTGATTCTAAGATGGAAGGTAAGTTTTTTTTTTTTAAAGAATTCAAGCTCTTTAAGTCAGGGATGGTTTCATCTTTGTCTTTGGATTTGAAGAACCTTTCACATAGTAGGAACTTAACACATTTTTGTTGGGTTGATTCCAATTTCTGCTCAAGTATGATGGGTTGGATCAGATGATCTCCGAGGTCTTGTCTAGTTCTGAGATTCTATGCTTCTATGCTTGTCTTGGGTTTCCTTTAGCTTCAGGACTTTCCAGCCTTACAAGGTAGCACGGTCTGAAGCTTTTCTGTGTTGGAAGCCTTGCTTAACCCCAGAAAGAAAATAACAGTGAAGGGTAGTTTGGGGCTTCCTGGAGGAAGGGCTTACAAAGAAAGAAGGTCTAATGACAAAGGTCTGAGCTGGGAAATATCTGATATATTTGACAGCATTCCCATGAATAGCAGAGTAGAAACTAAAGCAAGCCCAACTTAAAAAACAAAAAATGAACCCCCAAAAAATCCCCCTAGTTACCTTCAAGGTCCGCAGCCAGCAGAACAGAGTAAGTGTCTAGAGCTAGCAGGGTAGCCTTGAACATTTTAAAACTTCTAACCTCTTGGCAGAAAATTGCCTCCCTCATTTATCCAATGAAGTGGGCTTTCAGAGAGACCTGGCTATTGGGATTGCTTTGTGCATGGATGTAAAGGCTATGTTTTACCAGAGAACATGGGGTTTCTTGAGGAGAAATGGAAAAGTTGAGTGACCACATTGCATAGTGACCAGTGATTCCTGGCCTTATGGAAGTTGTGATATCTTTATGTTTAATTTCTGATCACCCTTTCTCCTTCTTCCATAGGCACTCTGTTAGAAAATTAAAAAATATGTGTATAGGGGGCATGCTGGTTGAAATATGGCATCCTGTTGGGTCTAAATCTATTATCCAATGACCATTGTGATGGAACATTTCTATTATGGTTTCAAAGATGGCATGGCCAAGATTAGTTGATTGGGCATAAATAACAGAAGAAGCAGGTACCAAGGGTAAACTGAGGAATGGACAAATCAGAAAGGAGAGGAATAATGTTGGTGTGGAGGTATAAAATTGTTGGGTCTGCCTCTGCTTATGAACGTGAAGGCCTTATCTTTCTCAGACACTCGTCCTTGATGTCAAAAAACTCTAGCTTGGAATGTTTTTTCCCTCCTTTCTCTGAGGAAAAGGTTTAAGCTGGGGGAATATTCTCTTTCTCTTTCTCCTCAGTTCTGTAACTAACCTAGACAGTGAATTGCTCCTTTTTAAAAAAAATCAGCGTTTTAAAATTACAAACTAAAAAAATGAATATTTCCATATACAGAAAAGGTTAAAAAAAGAGACTTTTATATGAAACCCTGAATCAATGAATATGTTATTTCATAAATTAAATATATATGGTTTTATATATTAAACTTAACATGGTAGTTCCAGCATTGCCTTACTTGTCTATATCTCCTAAACTTCCTCTAATCTTTTCTGAGCATTTTAAGAAAGGTTTTCTGATGCCATTTTCTTTCTTTTCTTCTTTGTTTTGGTGACATTATTATTCCCTTCTACTTTGCCCCCTCTCCCCCCCAATTCCCTTCTCCTGACTCCTGGTACCAAAGTCTTCCTTTGTAAGAAGTATAATCAAATAAAACAAATTTATATTGGATCGATCAAATCTGAAAATGTATGTCTGATTCTTCCCCTCTAATTCATTATCTCTCTGCTAAGAGGTGAGAAGCATGCTTTATTTTCTAGAGCTGGGGCTGGTGATTATATTGAACAGCATACATCTAGTTCTTCTGTTATATATTGCTTAGTTAACAAATTTGGGCTCTGAACGTGCTGAAGCCATAGAATCAGCATTCCAGGAATGGCAATCTCTGAGGTATCATCACCCAGAGATTCCAAAAATACCTCCTTATGTGTAGAGTTATTTCCTCACATATTCTGCCCATTTGCTTCTCAGGAGAAATTTTCTCCTTATAAAGCTCATTAGGGGTCTTCCTGAGTCTCTGAACCTTTGGTAGGAATAGGCATGAAGAAGTGGACTATTTCCAAATGAAGCTATTAAAACATATTTTTTATGTTTACTTCATCTACTCTCACCAGGCCTTTACAGGTTCTGATGTAAGATGAGGCTGCTGGGTCAGCTATGTGCTCTTTCAGAAAGGAAATCATTGTCTGGGTTACAAGATTTCCAAGGGCCCAAGGAATAAAATCTCTGCATAATTTTCATTCCTATGCTTTGGTGTTAAAAGATATTGATGGAAAGGAGTAGAAAAACATAAATAAAAAAACCAGCATAAGGTAAATGAATTATTTTACTGAAGTCTGTCTTTGCTATCTTCTTGTATTCCGTAGGTGACATTGGATTCCCCAAAGTTATTACAGAAGAGGGCAGGCTTTTGAAGGTTCAAGAGTCCTATCAAGCCAAAAAGGTTTGAGTATGGGACTGCCAGCAAACTGCAAATCATTTGTCTAAAGGCCAGCCGAGTTAAACTTGGGAGAGGTTCATTAGTCAATCAATCAAGGAACAAGTATTTATTGAGCTTCAGACACTGGATGTAAAGATAAAAAACAAACTAGTTCTTGTTCTGGGAGGGCCTCCATTTATCACTGATGTGACAATAAGATCAGATTTTTTTTTTTTTTTTTGCTACACCAGTTCTGGAAGAATACCAACTAAGGCATAGAGGAATAAATCTGTCAGAGATAGAACGTACACTGAAAAAAAATCCCAAATCCTTGGATGTAGGTTAATTGCTTGCTTGATCAATTTATTCATTTATTTGACATTTAAATAATTTTATTTTATACTTTTTCAATTCACAAGCATTTGTTATTTTTCTCTCTCACCTCCTCTCCTCATTGGGAAAAAACCCAAACCACTGAAATAAATATGCACAGCCAAGAGAAATAAATTGCCTCATTAATTGATTCATTTATTTAGAAGAATTTTACATTCCCCATCAAGAGAGGTGGTGATACTTAGGATATCTCAGGTTCAAGTTTGGGTAACCTTTAACTCACAAGCCCCTTGCTTGACATCCCCTTTTTTTGGGGAGAAGGGGCTAGTTTATTCAAGAATAATCATCCACTTACCAATTAATCTCTGATGATGATTGATTGAATACTGTATAGTTCTGTTTGGGGCAGCCCCAGCTGTAGAGAGACATAGAAGACAAGAGAGAGACAGACTATCACATAGAAGGAAATAAAATCAAAGTCATTCATTAAGAGTATTTAGGAAGAGAAAAAAATTCTGTGTCGAAGAATACTAAAGCATATGGGAAAAAACTTATATGAAGTGAAGAAACTTATGCAGAGTCAGAACATTCAAGTAGGTGACATAGAAATCACAATGGATAGCTGCTGGACTTAATGGCAGGAAGATGAGTTCAAATCTTGTCTCTGGCCTTTATTAGCTATGTGACCCTGAGTAAGTTACTTAACCTCTCCCAGTCTGTTTCCTTATCTCTAAAATGAGGACAACAACAATATATATCATAGGGTTTTTGAGAATCAAAGTGGATTTTATATATATACATATATACATATATAAAGTATTTTTCAAACCACAAAGCTTGATATAAATGATAAATATACTATAGTTGAATATTTCACAAAAATAAAAAAGTTGTGGCAAAATATATGCACTCAGAAGAAAAAGCCATTATGCAAAAAAAGACTATTTTGTTAATGTTTACATACATATTTGTAACAAATTAAATTATTTGAAGTTTATGGTTTCACTTTTTCTTTTTCTTTTTTCTTTTTTAATTTTTAAACCCTTAACTTCTGTGTATTGACGTATAGGTGGAAGATTGGTAAGGGTAGGCAATGGGGGTCAAGTGACTTGCCCAGGGTCACACAGCTGGGAAGTGTCTGAGGTTGGATTTGAACCCAGGACCTCCCATCTCTAGGCCTGGTTCCCAATCCACTGAGCCACCCAGCTGCCCCCCACTTTTTTTTTTATTAATGTTTTATTGACAATACTTAAATTATAATAAAATGGTTGTAGACATAAAATGTTTGCATCTTACCCATCCTTTCTTCACTGACAACCCTGTGGAATTCCATGATTATTAAATTTTTCATGATCATGCATTCATAGAATTAGATAAAAATGTTTTAAAAGATCTGAAAGGGAACTCAGAGACCATTATTTTATTGATAAGGAAACTGAGGCCTGGAGGCTGGAAGAGATTGACCTAAGGTCACCCAGTGGGTCAGCAGCTGAGACAGATTCAAATTCAGTTATCCCAACTCCTATTCCATCACGTTGGTACCAACTTTATAGAAATATGAAAAGATGTCATAGATCTTTGCTCTGAAGTCAGAGCATCTGGGTTCAAATATCCCCTCTTATGTTGACTATCTTTGTGACTTTGGGTAAGTCACTTAGCTTCCTTGGACCTCAGTTTCCTCATTAGTAAGGTAAGGGGATTTTACTAAATGACTGAGATTTTTCCCTCATCTTGTTCAGTTGTGTCTGACTCTTCAGAATCCCACTTGAGACATTCTTGGCAAAGGTACTGGAGTGGTTTGGTATTTCCTTCTCTTATTTTATAGATAAGGAAACCAAGGCAAAAAAGGTTGAGTGACTTGCGATGGGTTACACAACTAGGAAGTATCTGATACTAGATTTGAACCCAGGAGGATAATCTGTTTCACTCCAGGCCTGCTACTCTATCCACTGTGCCACTTAGCTGCCACCTTCTACATCTAGAGCTATGATAATAGATCCTCTTTATCCATCTTTTTTCTAGGTTGTGATTTCTCCATCTCATCCTTCTAAGTCCAGATCTGACCTCAGACATTCTGTGACCTTGGGCAAGTCACTTAATCCTGTTTGCCTCAGTTGTTTATGTGTAAAAATGAGCTGAAGAAGGAAATGACAAACCATTCCAGTATCTCTGCCATGAAAAACCCAAATGAGATCCTAAAGAGTCAGATACAACTGAACAACAATAAGGGACTGTATATGAGATCTCTAACTGTTAAAAGGAGCTCTCTGGTAAGGAAATTCCTACCAGTGCAGGTGATGAATGCAATTTACAGGCTTAGACAGTGATTTAGACCCAGAGCACTGATTTACCCAGTGTTGCACAAGCAGTATGTGTGAGAGATGGGACCAGAACCCTGGACTTCCTGGCTTTCAGATTAGCTTTCTATCTACTATACTATCTTTTCTCTCCAAAAAGGAGACAGCTATAAAAATCAAATCTTAATTCTCTAGGGTGGACTGAACTTTTCAAAGCTCCGACAACACACATTATTTTGCCCCTCCAACATTCTTTGAAGGTAGATGAAAGTAGATATTGTTATGTCCATTTTACTGATGAAAACACTGAATCCAAAAAAGTCAAGTGACTTACCCAAGGTCATGTGTTAAATTAATTGAGGAGTTAGGACTAGAATGTGCTTTGGGAGATGACACAATATTCCTCCCACTCCCATCTCCAATTTTAATCCTTGGGGGATCATTGTCAGCAGCTGTAGCTGCAAAAATGCAGTGTCTGAGAGTATCTGCAGGAAGGAGTTGAGGGTCACTCCTAAAGAACAGCCCCTGAGAAGGCAGAATATGAAGTTGGCTTTCAGAAGGAGGACTAAGGTAGTGGACTTAAGGATCAGAGACAAGGAAAAGAATGAATAAAGGGACAAATTAGTGAAGTCATAGGATCCTAGGAAAGAACAGCTAGATGGTGTAGAGTTGGGAAGACCTGAGTTCAAATCCAGTTTCAGATACTTACTAGCTGTGTGATCCTAGGCAAGTCATTTACCCTGCTTGCCTCAGTTTCCTCATCTGTAAAATGAGCTGGAGAAGGAAACCACTTCAATATCTTTGCCAAGAAAACCCCAAATGGGGTCATGAAGAGCGGGACACAGCTGAAATGACTGAATGACAACAACAAGGACCCCAGGAATTCACCAGGTCAATCACAAATCACTCAGGCCCATCAGATACTCTGACCATATATATGCACACACACACAATTTTTGATGAATTGGGATTAGAACTGATATATACACAGATACACATAGATACAAAATACACACGAACACACATGTACACTTACATGACCACATGCACGGCATAGAATATATCACACATGATATAACCCACACGTGTCTACATATGAATGCACACACGCGCTTACATGCATGTACACACATGTACATGTACATGCATGTGTATCCATTCCAATCCCAATTCATATTTTATGGATACATACATGTACTACATACATCTATGGGCACACACATATATGTACATGTATATAACCATTTCAATCCTGATTAATTTTCTCTCTCTTTTCCTCCATCTATTCATCTCCACCCACCTATCTTATAAACTAGCATATATGTGTAGCAAACTATTATTAGAGAGACAATATGGTATCCTGCAGAGAGTGCTGGTCCTGGAGTCAGGAAGAGCTGGGTTCGAATCCCCTCTCAGGTACTTATTTATTAACTGTGTGACCTTGGGCAAATCGTTTCATTTCCTTTGGGTCTCGATTTCCTCATCTGTAAAATGAGAGGGTTGGACTTGATGTCCTTCCAGCTTTAAATCTAGAATTCCACGATCTTTTCGGATTCCAACAGGTCTGTCTCCCTGAGGGGCTCTCAGCAGAGTGGAGCTGATGCCTGCCCTAAATCAGGGAATTTCCGGCATGGATCCCCATTACAAAACTGGGCATCTTCTGCAGACCATGATGGTTGCCTTGATGACTCACCATCCAATCCCCTGGACTGGGTCATCGAGGAGGACTCGGACAATGTACAGGAGACAGGTGACAAGCTTGAGAGAAAAGTTGAACAACCTGATCCTCAGGCCTGCAAGAGGAAAGAGTCGTATTAGGAAGGGGCGGAAGTGGCGGCAGCCAGCTTATAGGTGCGTGTTCAGCCCGACTCCAGGTTCCAGCCCCGCCTCGGATTCTCCAGTGCTGACAAGGACTTCCGTGCGGGGAAAATTCACTTTCTACATTTTAGAGATCGGAGTAGAGAGAGGCATCGCTACGGGTCACTCCCCTCCCTTTAGGAAAGCTAAATTGCCTGCCTTGTGGGCGAACCTTTTCCCAGTTCTAGTGCCCAGAGGGCAAATTCAAGCTGTCTGTGAGCCCTCCTCCCCCATTACCCGAGAGAGCTGAGGGAGAAAGGGCTTGCTTTGGGCGGCTGGACAGAGGGGTACCCGGCATGCAAAAAAATGTCCTCGGGTGTTGGGAAGAGGGGGAACGGAGCAGCTCCCCCAGTGCCAGCTCTGCACACGTACCACCTCTTCACCAATGCTGGCATAGGGGATAGAGCGCTACACTTGGAGTCAGAAAGACCTGTATTCAAATTCTGATTCAGACCCTTCCTAGCTGGGTAGTCACTAGGTCTCTCTGGGCTTGTAGAATCTTAGCTACAAAATGAAGGGACTGGACTTGATGACCCCCTGAGGTTCCTTCTAGTTCTGAATCTATGGTCTTAGAAATCTCAGGCTGACGGAGATGAGTAAGTCTCTGGAGAGAGTTGGAAGTGTTTGATCATGTCCCTGACTTAGCCTCTTCCAGCTTCTGGTTCCTTCTCTGTAAAAGGGGCCAATGATAGCACCTGCCTTCTAGGGTTGTTTATGTCATGAGGATCGGATGAGATAAGATATAGAAAGTGCTTTGCAAATCTTAAAGTGCCATGAGACAACTAGCTAGTATTATTATTAACATTTCCCTGCCTGCTCCTCTTCCTGGGTCTGACACAGGAACTAGATGTTTCTAAGTGCCTTTGGCATGCCCCCTCCTTTCTATTCATCTGTTACTGGCACTCTTGAGGGCCACCTAACGTCCAAGCTGAGAGGGGCAGGATGCTTGGGATTTGCTGGCAGACGTCCCACAATCATTTGATCTTGTTTTGATTTTCTAAGGCAGAAAATATGAAGAATATATAGAAATGATATTAGACTGCTCTGAAAGGGTTTTTTCCACATTTTTGGTATCCTTTAACCATTTTTTTTCTGGAGTAATTTAATAAACATGCACAAATATGAATATTTCAATATACAAAGAAGAGAGAATTGTTTGTGAAACTGTGATCTCCTTTTGGATATGGTTTCTTTCTTTTTTTTAAGTGTATATTAAATTTAGCCTTGTGCCTTATGGTCCCTCCTCCACCTTGATTCTACTCTGCTCGTCTGCATCCCTTCTTGATCTTCCTTCTGCTCAAAGAGGAGTTTTCAAGAAAGGCTGATGTAAAGAAGAATTTCCTAACAAATAAAGCTACTACAAAATGATCTGGGCATCCTCCTAAGGGAGTGAGCTCCCCCTCAGAAGAAGTATTCAGACTGCATGAGCCTGTGAGGGATACCATAAAATTGATTTTTGTATAGGATGAGAGGTTAGATGAATGGCCTTTGTGGTCTGTCCTAGTTTTAGAATTCTACGTTTAGTTAAAGAAAGGCTGGGCAGTTTCCTAGATGCTGTCAGGCCTCCAGGTTTTTCATGCAGCCTCTGACCAGCGTCCCTGACAACTCTGGGGAGTAGCCTTGGCTTCTGATGCAGAACAAACAATTCCTTACAAACCACAAGACTCAATCTGTTCACTGGGAAAGCCATTGGCTTTGCCTTTACTGAGAACTAAAAAATGAGCCTTCTTTCTTCCCTTCTTCTTCAAACCCAGTCCTCCTCACTCTCTCTCACCTCCCAACACATACACATTGGACATGAATTTTTCCTTCTTCCTTTGAGGAATCAAGGAAGGGCTACTGGAAATAGTTTCTTCCTTCAATAGCTGCATCATGGGTTGGGGGTAGTAGAGAGGACTTAGATACTAAGTTTGATGTCACAGGCTGAAATTAAAAGCAGATGAGATTGAGTGAGGGAGAGCGATAGGGTGAATAGTTTGCTGCACTTGAAGCCAGGAAGTACTGGGTTTGAATCCCTCCACAGACACTAGCTATGTGGCCCTGGACAAGTTACATGGTCTCTCTGGGCTTGCAGTATCCTCATCCGTAAAAGGAAGGGATTAGACTTGATGCTCTGAGGTACCTCCCAGATCTAAATCTATGATTCTATGAATCTCAGGTTGACAACGTGGTGGATCCCTGGAGGGAGCTGGGAGTGTTTGCCCATATTCCTGGCTTTAAATTGGGGAGGATTAGTCTGATGCAGCATAGTCAAGTCCTACCCTGAATGGAAAGACATTTTTTGGCAAAGAGAACACATCTCTGACTTCCCCCCAAATGATCTTGGCATCTGGCTCAGGGGACAGTATCATTGGCAGTGATTTGGCTCCACGTGAATACTTCTGATGAGTGTATGTGCCTAAGGGCAGTCTAACAAAAAATATAACACAAAATTATAGGATGTGTAGGGCTGAAAGGGACCTTAGAATACAGCACATACACTATCAGAGCTGAAAGGTCATTCAGATGTATCCCTTCATTTTCCAGAGAGGAGTATCAGTGACTCAGAATATCAGTATTGGAAAGTATTTTAGACACTTGAGCAAGGGGACCAACCCAGGCACAAAGCCAGGGCATAATAAACTCATATCTCTCCCCTTTCTCCTAAGAATCAAGGTAACGTGGTTTAGTGGAAAGATCACTGGGTTTGAAATCTGGTGTCCTGGATTCAAGTCCTAGATCCACCACTGATGGATTCCTTGTATTTGCTACTCTATGCAGGCATTGTTTCTGAAGCATCTCTGACATGGTCATCTAGCTTATGTTTGAACACTTCAAGGGACAGGGAACTCATTCCCTCAGGAGGAAGCCCAGTTCATTTTGTAACAAGTCTACCTGTTAGGATGTTCTTTATATGAACCTTTCTTGAAAGCTCCTCCTCAGAGCAAAAGCTGGAGCCAGATCCCATTTCCAAAATATTTTTCTTATTTTTAGACTCAGGAAAGGAACTACTAACAATGGTGGGGCCTCTGCCAGATAATTTCAGGTATTAGGCCTCAAAGGTAGCTAGGTAGTACCAGGCCTGGGGTCAAGAAGACTCATCTTGAGTTCAAATCTGGCCTCAGATACTTACCCAGAGCAATTCACTTAACTCTGTTTGCCTCAGTTTCCTCATAAAATAGGGGCGTTGGACTAAATGACCTCTATAAGGTTTCTTATATGATCCCAGAGTTGGAAGGGCCCTGGAAATCTAGTCCAACCTAGACCTGAGCAAGAATTCCCTCCAATAGTTAGCATTTATATAGCAGTTTTAGGTGTACAAAGTGCTTTAAAAATATCACTCTGGGAGGAATTACATTTTAAAGGCGAAGGAACTGAGGCTAACAGAGATTAAGTGACTTGCCCAGCTAGTAAATATCTGAGGCTAGATTTTCATGACTCCACAATCAGCACGCTATCCACTGAGCCAACTTGTTCCCTTTATAACAGAGGTGGTCAGTGATCATTTAAATTTTGCTTACAAATGCCCAGTGAGGAGGAATTGGATAAATGCCAAATCAGCACCTTCGACTTTTGGATGGCTCTAATTATTAGGAAGCTTTTCCTTATACCAAATTTGCCCCTTGGCAACTTCTACTCATTGCTCCTTCTTTTTCCTTTGAAACCAATTTGAACAAGTCTTATTGCCCTTCCTCATCAGCATGGGAATCTTTTGAATGTTTGCAGACAACTACCATGGGCCTGTGAAGTGTTCTCTTTCAGGAAAAATATCCCAGTTTCTATCAGGCCTCAAAGTGGCATAAGCTTAAGGTTCTTTACTGCTGTCACTGTCCTTCTCTGTATGCTGTTCAATTTACAAATGTGGAATCCAAAACTTAGTGAAACATTCCAGATGTGGTTGACCGGGAAAGTAGAGTAGGACTGTCACTGTCTAGGTCTTGGGACACTGCCTCTTGTTTTGTAATCTGTAAAATGGGAGTATTATACAAGAGGGCCTCCACAGGCTTTTCAAGCTCTAAAGTGTACAATTCTTTACTAACATGTCTATGATTCCACCCATAACTGCTTAAACAAGCAGGTGTTAGGACTGCAATGACTATTCATGATTCCTGAGGTTCGACAGTGAAGTATGCTACCCAGCCTTTGAGTTGATGGACTCAGAAATTTGTTTTGCTTGTCTATGCATATTTCTTACAATGACCCTTACTCTTTTCCTTCCTTCCTTCCTTCCTTCCTTCCTTCCTTCCTTCCTTCCTTCCTTCCTTCCTTCCTTCCTTCCTTCCTTCCTTCCTTCCTTCCTTCCTTCCTTC
>NC_058131.1:271915698-271925694 GCF_016433145.1 Gracilinanus agilis | reverse complement strand
CTCTCTCTCTACTTTAAGTAGAACAACCATTTGAAAAGTCCAGGAGTGGAATGATGGAAGAAAGTCAATGCAAACAGTTTTCAGTGATGGTGGCTCCTGCTCCACACTGAGCTCTGAGGCTCACAAGTGTATCCCTAGAAGGAGGAAAGGGCTGTACTTAACCATTTATATTAAATCAACTTGTGTACCAACAGTATTTGGGAGACAGATGATTGAAGTGAGGGTTTAGTATATGGATGAGGTTTGGGGCATAGTTGGTAGTTGGGCTTAAAGCTCTGTTGGTGCCTAGGCATCAGGGTCAAGCTGTGGCCAGATCAGTTTAAGGAGCTGTTGCCTTCAGGTTGAAAGAGGCTGGTAACTCAGCTCAATAAGCTTTTATCAATTCCTATTGCATGTTAAATATTCTGCTAGTTGCTGGGGTTACAAAGGCAAAATCGAAATAATCCCAGCCTTCAAGGAGCTTACCAACTCTATTGGGAGGACACAAGAAAGTAAATATGAAGTAAGATCAAGAAATTCAAGGAGAGAAAGCTAATAATTAGGAAGGATCAGGAAAAATCTTGGGTAGGAAGAGACACTTGAGCTGTGCTTTAAGGGAAACTGGGGAATCACTAAGATAGAGGTGAAAGAGGGGCATTAGGACCACTTGTGTGGAGGGGAAAAGGTGAGAGGTGGTGAGAGACAGCTGGGAGGCCAGGCTGACTGTAATGGAGAATACATAGAGGGCTTGGTATGAAACAAAACTGTAAAGATAGTTGGGGGTATTAGAATAGTTTCAGGCATGTGTTTAGAGTGAAAGAGATATATGTGAGAAATGTTGTCAAGGTGGAATTCACAAGACATGAAACCCCAGTTGGATATAGTGGTAGCAACAAAAAGAAAGGTTAATAATGAACTCAAGATTGAGAAATTGGGTGATTGGAAAGATGGTGCCATCTTCAACTGAAATATGGAACTTAATAGAAGGCATACTTTTTTGGGGTGGGAATACAATATGTTTGAGATGCCTATCTAGGGATAACCAGGTAGAGAACCCCAGTAGGCAGTAATGTGATAATGTGGGACTGAAATTCAGAAGAAAAATTAAGGCCCTAGATATATAGATTTGGGAGTCTATATAGAGATGATGAATCCATAGTATTTGATGATATTACCAAAGGAGAGAGGAAAGCCTAGGACACAGCCTTAGGAGATACCCAAATTTAGAAGGTAAGAGAAGTACAATGATTTAGCAAAAAAGACTGAAAAGGAATGGTCAGAAAGGCAGAACCAAAAGAAATCTGGAAAGACAAGGAAGGAGAAAGTATCCATAAGAGGGGTGATTATCCCTGTCAAAAGCTATAGAAAGATCAAGAAGGATCTATGATTAAGAAAAAGACTATTGATTTTACCAGTTGAGAGCACTGGCAACCTTGGAAACAGGTTTTATTATTGTTGTTCGGCCATGTCCAATTCTTCATGATTCCATTTGTGGTATTCTTGGGAAAGATACTGGAGTGGTTTGCAATTTCATTCTCCAGCTCATTTTATAGTTGAGGAAACTGAGGCAAACAGGGTTAAGTGACTTGCCCAGGGTCATACAGCTATTAAATGTCTGAGGCTGGATTTGAACTCAAGCCTTCTTAACTCCAGGCCTGGCACTCTATCCACTTTGCTGCCTAGCTGCCCCCAATATTCTAATCACTTTCCTCTAATACCTTGGAATTATCCCTTTTCAATCAGTTGCCAAGTCTTATCAATTCAACCTTCCCAATGTATCTTACATTTATGTCTTTCTCACCATTGATTTGCCCATCATCCCAGTTCAGGCCTTCATAATTTCCAGCCTGTAATAGTTAATGATTTGGGGTTTTTTTTGCTTCCAGTCTCATATCTTACACTCATACCCTACGTAGATGTTAAAATTATCTTTCTAAAGTATGTTTGACCATATCACTATCCTGCTGGAAAAATCTCTATTAGCTCCTTATTGTCTGTACTATAAAATATAAATTCAGCTAGATATTTACAATCTTTCAAAATCTGGTTCCAGCCCTTCTTTCCAGATGTACTTCACTTCACTTCTTTTCCCTCTCTACATTCCAGCCAAGCTGGTCTAATTGTTCCCCAAACATAGCATTCTATCTCTTATCTCTGTGTTTTGACACCTGTGCTTGGAACACATTCAGTTCTCATTTCCATTTCTTAGAATCATTAGCTTCTTTTAAGGTTTAACTCATTGGTATCACCTCCTCCAGGAATCCTTTTCTAATCTTCTAGTTGTTAATGCACCTGTCCTCCTTAAATTAACTTTAATTAATTTATTAATCTGTTTCCATGTTGTGTTGTTCATTTATTTCAGTCATATCTATCTCTTTGTAACCACATTTAGAGTTTTCTTGGCACAGGTACAGGAGTAATTTGCCATTTCCTTCTCCAGCTCATTTTACAGATGAAGAACTGAGGCAAACAGGGTTAAGTGACTTGCCCAGGGTCATATAGCTAGTAAATGTCTGAGGTCAGATTTTAACTCAGGTCTTCCTGACTCCAGACTTGGTACTTTGCACCTTAGTACAGCACCTTGCACACAGGGAAATTAATGTTTATAGGCCTGAGTTTAGATCTACAGTATTTCTTTTCCATTCTCTTATTTTTTCTCACTGACTTTTTCATATTCTCTCATTCCCCTCCCACCTTTCCCCTTTCTGCTCTTTTCTTATCTAGAGAGTTAGGTTTTCAGTGGGTGAGGGTGGGTAAAGGGGTGGGATGTGGGTGGGTGATTGATGGGTGAGTCACCATCCTCATCCTTGGCTCCTCCTTTTTCTCCTCATTCAGAGTTTGTGTTTTGAGATTCTCTGACTAGTCCCCACAATCCCTATCCATGTCAGCCCCATCACTTACTGGATCTTTGGTTTTTTATGAAGAACAGCTTGAGTCTCTCTTTGAAGGTGTTCTCATTGACATAGAATTCTACTTGTACCCTGCAGGAGAAAAAAAAACAAGAGAAAAAATTTGGGCTTTAGGACAGAGATTGGACCTTTTTAAAATGAAGAGGGATCGTTGGACTCTGATCTCTTATGGTCCCTTCTGACTATCACTTTATGCCGTACAAATTTGGTAAATATCATCATGAGAGAAATGTTAAATGTTAACGCCAGTTTATTTCCAAACCATGGCTCCACTTTTCCAGGATCTACTTGATAAACAAGGAAACCAACAAAAACCTAACATAATTTATCTCCACAACCTCTTCCCTGTCACCAGATTCTTGGAATAGGAGAATCCATTAAAAGGGCACTTTCAGGCCACACTAAATGCCAACTTTTCTCTAAGGGGATAATAGTCCCTTTTTCAGTGGCTGTTATTTGGGGTGGGGGTGAGGTGGAGGGGATTAGAGGGGTATATGTGTGTGCATGGGAGAGGGATATTTTTGCCTGGAGAAGGTCAGTCTGCTTTGTAGGGGAAAATAAGAGGGTGACTGTTAATCTTGTCCTTTCAGGAGATATTTATTCAAAACCTCTTGAACTTGAACTATCTGCCTGCCATTTTGCACTCAACCTTGTAAGCGGATATAAGGAGTCTGTTGAAAAAAGGCATTTGACCTTGTAAAAAAGAGTTGGGAAATGTCTCAGGAGAGTGACTATCAATACTGGATAAGCATTCCCTGTACCAGCTATTCCTCACCCCTTAGTCCTGCCTAACCTTGTAGGCTATTGGCCAAGAAATAAAATCCCCATGGGCTCTCCCTTACCCGCCAACTATAATTGGGAGCTTCTAATTGATATAGAGGTGAATGTCATCTCATGCACCCTTAATAACGAGAAACCTTGGCAGCTCCCTCTCTGCTTCAACTTAATTTTTAAAAAGTGTTTGAAAAATTAATTAGTCTCCAAAGCACATTTAATGTAAAGTAAGTTATATAGATAGGAATTTATTATCCAATAATTCTGTAGGGGCTTCTACAGCAGCTGGATCTTTTGAATTGGCAAAGAGAAATCAGGAGCCAAAGAACTGAAATCTGTCATTTCAAAATTTAATTTAATGAGTACTTATTAAGTTCCTGATGTATGTCTATCTCTACATTCATGATTCTGTGAGGGAGACCAGTGAAGGAGAAAATATAGCCCTCTCCCTGAGGAGGTCCATAGGGGAGGCCACTGCCTCTATTGGGAGACACATTTCCTAATTACTAAGCAATTAGAAGACAGTAACAAGATAGAAATCGATTCTAATGCTGCTGCCAAAATCCCACCTATTTCTGTTCCTAGGGTGAACAAAGTTAGGAAAGTCTTATCTGTGACTCTCTCCCTCCCTCTCACCCTGTTCTTCATTTATTTCCTCTATCAAATTTCTCTGAGCAGGTGTTCCAACCTTTTTCACTCTTCTTAAACACCCAACCTCATCCCTGGCCCCTTTACTCTGGGAGATGATCTCATCTTCTGCTTCACTGAGAAGGCTGAGCCCCCTCACCTTCCCTTCTTTAAATCCCTCTGTACCTTTATTCACACACAGAAAGGGAAAATAAGCAGCAATCAAAGGCTAGAAGCATTTAGAGATGGAAGGACTGTGGATAGCATCTGGTCCGACCTTATTTTATAGATGAGAAACCTGGGGACCAGAGAGGGAATATTATTTGCTCAAGGTCACTCAAGGGACAATTTAGCAAAGATGGATCTCAAACCCAGGTCCTTGGAATTCAAATTCTCTTTTCCAGACTGAATGCTTCTAACTTTGTCCTCAATCTCTTCCAGGTAGATCTCTTCAGGATTTTACTCTGTAAATTGCCCATCTCCTGAATTTTAAATTTATTCTTTTTCATTGCCCTCTTCCTCTCAGTCCACAAACATTCTCAGGTTTCCCTTATCTAAAACCCTTATAACATTCTCTAGAATCTGCTTCCCTATTAAGTTTTCTCTTTTCTACTCTACTACCAAGTTTCTAGAAAGTTGTCTATATTATGTGTTTCCATTTCTTCCCTACCCACTCACTTTCCAGCCACTTATAATTTAGATTACAATCTACCGCACCAATAAAACTGCCACCTCAAAGGTGCCTAATGATTTGCTAATCTCCATATTCAAAATCATCTTAATATTAATTCTCTTCCATTATTTTGTAGCCTTTGGCCAGTAACCATCACCTTCTTGGTTCTTGTGACATTAGTTCTCCTCCTACTTCTGACCCACTCCTTCTATTTCCTTTCCTAGTTCCACTTCTTTCTCTTCCTTAAAAATGGCATCATCAAAGCTCTTCTATCCCTTCTCTACACAACTCTATTTAGATGATTTCTAAATCTATATCTTAAGCCCTAATATCTAGACTTTCACTTCTAAATACTGCTGGGTGTGTTCACTTGGATGTCTAACTGGAACCTCAAATTAAGCACAATATGCCCAATACTGAAATTTTCCAGAAGAAGAAATCAAAGCTATCAACAGTCACTTGAAAAAGTGCTCTAAACCACTACTGATTAGAGAAAGACAAATTAAAACAATTCTGTAGTACCGCTGCATACCTATCAGACTAACTAATGTGACAGAAAAGAAAAATGATAAATGCTGATGGGGTTGTAAGAAAATAGGTACACTAATACACCATTGACAGAGTTGTGAACTGATCCAACTTTTAAGGGAAACAATTTGGAACTATACCCAAAGTAGTATCAAACTACACAAATGCTCTCACCCATCAATAGCACTAAGAGGTCTATATCTGAAAGAGACAAAAAAGAAGGAGAAAGGACCTACATATATAAAAATATTTTGAGCTACTTTTTTTTTTGTTCTGGCAAAGAACTGGAAATCAAGGGAATGCCTACTGATTGGAGTATGGCTGAAGAAGTTGTAGTATATGATTGTGATGGAATACTATTCATGAGGGGTATTTCAGAAAAACTTATATGAACTGATACAAAGTGAAATAAGAGCACCAGGAGAACACTGTACACAATAGATGCAATCAGCTGTGAAAGACTTAAGCTACTTTGATCAAAACAATTATCAAAGACAATTCTGAAGGACCTATATTGAAAAATACTATTTGCCCCCAGAGATATGATGAACTCTGAATATAGACTGAAACATACTTTTTAACTTTATTTTTTATCCCCCCCCAAACATGGCTAATATGGAAATATATTTTGCATGATTTCACCTGTATTTAAAAAAGATGTATACCAGCCATTGGCTGAGCTCTACTTGCTGTTCTTCTAATATGACTCAATATCCCCAGTCTCCAAAACCTTTGCTTTGGCTGTCCCACATGGTTTAGAATGATTTTTCTCTCCTGAGTTCCTTCAAAACCTAATTTGAATCCTGCTTCCTGAAGTAATTCTTTCTAGGTCCCACATGTTCTTCTGCTCCCATCCCCAAACTGCCGGTCTCTTTGCCTCTGAGTTTATCTTCTTTTGTCTTTTTTATCTTGTATGGATATGGTAATTTGCTTATATTTTAAAAGATACTTCATTTTTCCAATTACATGTAATAACAATGTACCACATAAGTTTTCTAAAGTTCTAAGATCTAAATTGTTTCCCTCCCTTCCTACCTTCCCCCTTCCTGGAGATGGTAAGCAATTTGATTTAGGTTATACATGTATTATCATGGAAAACCTATTTCCATTTTGGTCATTGTTGTAAGAGAATACTAATATCAAACAAACCACAAAATAAAAACCCAAATAAACTATAGTGAAAAATAATATGCTTTGATGTGCATTCTCACTCTAATAGTTCTTTCTCAGGGGATGGATAGCATTCTTGGTCATAAGTCCTTCAGAATTGTCCTGGATTATTGTATTGCTGAGAGTAGCTAAATCTTTCACAGTTGATCATCATACAATATTGCTGTTACTGTGCACAATGTTCTCCTGGTCCTGCTTATTTCACTCTGCATTAGTTCATGTAGGTCTTTCCAGCTTCTTCTGAAATCATCCTGTTCATTATTTTATTACAGCACAATAGTATTCCATTGCTACCATATACTATATTTTGTTTAGCCATTTCCCAAATAATGGACATTACCTCAACTTCCAATTCTTTGCCACCAGAAAGGGCCTGCTTTAAATATTTTTGTACAAGTATGTCCTTCCCTGACCCCCTTTTTTATTTCTTTGGGATAGAGATCTAGTAGTGGTATTATAGGATCACAGGAGATGCACAGGTTTATAGCCTATTGGGCATAGTTCAAAATTGCCCGCCAGAATGGTTGGATCAGTTCATAAGTCTACCAATTTAGTGTCCCAATTTTGCCACATCCCCTCCAGCATTTATCACTTTTCTTTACTGTCATATTGGCCAATCTGAAAAGTGTGAGGTGTTATCTCAGAGTTATTTTAATGTGCATTTCTCTAATAAAGAATGATTTAGAACATTTTTATATGATTATTGATAACTTTGATTTCTTTATCTGAAAACTGCTTGTTCATATCCTTTCATCATTTATTAATTGGGGAATGGCTTGTATTCTTATAAATTTGACTCAATTCTCTATATATTTGAGATTTCCTTCAGTTTGTTGTTTCCCTTCTGATATTTGTTTAACTGACTTTGTTTATAGAAACCCTTTAAAATTTAATATAATAAAAACTATTCATTTTATATCTTGTAATGTTCTTTATCTCTTGTTTGGTCATAAATTCTTCCCTTTTCCATAGATCTGCCAGGTAAACTATTCTATGTTCCCCTAATTTACTTATGTTATCATCCTTTATATCTAAATCATATACTCATTTTGATCTTATCTTGTTAAAGAGTGTGAAATATCTGTCTATACCTAGTTTCTGCCATACTAAAGTTTTCCAGTTTTTCCAGCAGTTTTTGTCAAATAATGAGTTCTTATCCCCAAAACTGGGATCTTTAGGTTTATCAAACACTAGATTGCTAAGGTCATTTATCTCTAATCTATTCCACTGATCCACCTTTCTATTTCTCAGCCAGTACCAGACTGTTTTGATGATTACTGCTTTACAGTACAGTTTGAGATCTGATACTGCTAGGTTGTATGTGGTCATTTATATGTTGTTTCCTTTACTAGAATATGAGCTCCATGAAGGTAGTGACGATTGTTTTTGCCTTTGTATCTTTTGCTTTTTTTTGTATCTCTGGCACTTAGCACAGTCACTAATGTAAAGTAAGTGCTTAATAAAATTTTTTTTGACTGATGTTGAATGGCATAAGCTCTGTTTTCCTACCAATACAATTTTTGTTCATAATATTTGGTATAGTGTCTATGATAATGGATTTGGAGTTAGTAAGACCTAGGTTTGGATCTCATTTCAGATACTTACTAGCTGTGTAGCTAGGGAAATAATTTAACCTCAGCTAAATTCCTCAATTTCCCTATTGTATTTTATTTATTATTTACTTTTTCCCAGTTTTTCTACTTAAAAATTATAGATTGGATTCTATGACCTCTAATGTCCTTTCTAGCTCTAAATCTGTGATTCTATGACTCCAAGACCTGAAATGTACTCCCATCATCCCATTCCCCTAATTCTCTTTTTGTTGAAATTCTATATATTCTTCAAAGCCCAATTCAAATAACACCTACTCTAGAAAAACTTTTCTATCCCATCATCCTGATCCAATCTCTCCCTGCTATAGATTCCCATAGCATCTTATAGGTCTCTTCTGGCGCTGATCTCATTCTTCCTTGTATTAAAAGTATTTGTGCACATATTTTACCACCCTCATAACTTGCACTTTAAGCTGCAATTTTCCCAAGGAAAGAGTCTATTTCTTCTTCTTCCTACCTACAGACTCTCACAAAGGAATTTGTCCATAGGGACCATTTATTATATGGTTACATCCCTTTTGAGCTCCTTGATGTGAATCATATAATTAATAGCTTTTAAAATATTTTCATCCATCCATCCATCTATTTATTCATTCATTTATATATCTAAAAAGTAGGTGTCCCTATCTTGTAGAAGTTGTTAGTGCAAAGGTTAGTTATATCCCAGTCTGATCACTGCCCAGCCCAGACCTGACTCCTTTTGTCAAATGGATTGATTCTCTTGAGCCTGAGAGCTTACCATATTGATGTTGAACTTAGTTCAGTCACCCAATTGGCCCATTGCAGCTCAGAATTCCCGAGCTCAAAAGATTCCCCAGCCTCAGCTTCCTTGTGATGTGTTATTTTGCCCAGCTATTATTTTATCTTAAATTATTTTCATTAATAATAAAAGCTAACATCAATATATTACTTTAAGATCTTCAAAGAATTTTGAATTAATTTAATTACTTCATTATCATGATTAATTTCATTCATAATAATAGCTAAAGTTTATATAGCACAAAAAGGTTTATAAATTACTTTATATTATTTAATTATTCTTTATAACATCAATTGTTTCATTGTGGAGTTGTTTCCCCAAGCTCCCTGAGGGAAAGGAACATGACCTCTTTAACTATCTGTTCCACAGTCTTGGATATTTGATATAGTCAGTTCTATTAGTTTTACTTTTTTTTTTTAAACCCTTGTACTTCCGGTGTATTGTCTCATAGGTGGAAGATTGGTAAGGGTGGGCAATGGGGATCAAGTGACTTGCCCAGGGTCACACAGCTGGGAAGTGGCTGAGGCTGTATTAGTTTTACTTTTGCTACTTCATCAAAGTGAAATATGGAAACCTGTCCTTTCATTTAATTCCCAGTTTGGGATTGGAAGAAGACTTATTATTTATTTATTTGAACAATGGAGTTCTCATTAGAGAACTGTAATCACAGGTTATTTAGCTCTAGCATTAGTCTTTAGCAAATCTGAGAATCTAAAGGCTTAGGAGAAAGCAGACAATATGTTCATGTGAATAAAAAGCTTCCTGGCAGTATTTGCATTCTAAACAAGCACTTTGGAGAGGTCAAAACTTACTCTAGAGGGATGGTAGAATTTCAGGGAGTGAAATATATTTGTTGCTTTAATCTACCAACCCCAGGATGTTCTCCTTCCTTCTAGAGGAGAGCACTGCCTAACTTCATCATCTTCTTCTTCTTCTTCTTCTTCTTCTTCTTCTTCTTCTTCT
>NC_058131.1:271830378-271912701 GCF_016433145.1 Gracilinanus agilis | reverse complement strand
TCTGTCTGTCTGTCTGTCTCTCTCTCTCTCTCTCTCTCTCTCTCTCTGTCTCTCTCTCTCTCTCTCTCTCTCTCTCTCTCTCTCTCTCTCTCTCTCTCTCTCCTCCCTGCTCCTCCTCCTTATCTTCTCTCTATTCATCTGTTTATCACTCCTGCTTTGGCTTCACTTTCCTTCTCTTACAGATTTTAGGTTTTACTATGGTTGACCAGTTCAACCATTTGCTATTACTTACACTTGAATTTCTTACCTCTTTATTGTTAGTTATGCCTTATCAATGCCACCTATGGATTATGCCCACCACCTACCTTCTCTATTCCTGTTTACATGCAGCTGAATGCTCTTAGAAAGAAAATTGTATAACTGTGCCCACTGGGTTAACTACAAAGATGTTATTGAATCTAAACTAGGCCTTTGCTGCTGCTTGGCAATACTTCAATTCCTCCTTGATTGACTTTCTGCCATATTTTCTTCTGTGGCTATTCCAAACTTTCTCATCTCTTTTTAAACCTCCCACACCATGTCCTTCCTCCTCCTTCTCAGCAGTGGACCTCACTCCTATTTTACTAAGAAAATAGAAGCCATCTGTCTCCAGCTCCATCTTCCCTATTCCATACTTCAAAACTCTGTTTTTTTCATCCTTTATTCTCTCATTCTTTGATCCAGTCTCTGACGAACTGAGTCTTCTCATCGATGCCAATCCTTCACCAGTCTCATTACTTCCTTCTCCAGGAGTTTGACCCCTTTATAATTCCTCTTTTCCTTCTACTTAATACCTCCTTTATCCATGAACTCCTTTCCCCTCACCCCTAAAAACATACTTAGGTCTGACCCATCATTTCAAACAACTACAAATACAATCACAACCACAACTACAACCACAATGACAGAATTTTGCATGATCCTGATCTCCCCTTAAACTATTATCCTATATCTCTTTCAAATATCTAGAAATATTATCTATACTTAATATTTTCATTTCTTCCTTTTTCACATGCTTTTAGAATCTTTGCAATCTGGTTTCCAAACTCTTCTTTTTACTCATACTGCCCTCATCCTCATTCAGGCCCTTATCACCTCTCTCCTGGACTAGTGCAAAAGCCTCCTAATTTACTAATTTATTAACCTTCCAAAAGGTCTCCCTGAGGTAAGTCACTCTCTTTCCAATCCACCTTTTACCTAATTGCTAAAGTGATTTTCTTAAAGAGCAAGTCTTATAATGTCATTTCACTACTCAATAAACTTTAGTGGCTCTGGATTGACTCAAAGACCAAATGTTTTTCATTATTATGCCATCCTTTTAAAATTTCTGTTTTTCATTGTGGGATGATCAAATGTAATTGACTTTGCTACTAAAAGCAATTCAATGATCCAGGACAATTCTGAGGGACTTATGAGAAAGAACACTATCCACACTCAGAGAAAGAACTCTGGGAGCAGAAATGCAGAAGAAAAACATAACATTTATCACTTGTTTATATGGGTATATATGATTTGGGGCTTTGGTTTTAAAAGATTGCTCTATTGCAAAAATGAATAATATGGAAATAGTTTCTAGTTATAATACATGTATAACCCAGCGGAATTGTTTGTCAGCTCCAGAAGAGGGGTGAGGGAGAGAACATGAATCATGTAACCATGGAAAAATATTTTAAAATAAATAAATTAATTAAAAAATAAAATACAATTTCTGATTTTGTATTGTTTTATAAAGTAGGTAATTATTAGTACTGTAGTACATATGCATGATTTATAAATAAGTAATTATGCACTTTGGGGCATGTACCCACAATAGTACTAATTATATGGGTGCATAATCAAAAAAAGTTTGGAGGCTATCATTTTAGTAGAATGTAAACCCTCTGACAAAACAGAGATTGTTCCATTTTTTCCTTATATAGTCAACATCTAGAACACAGCGGTCACTTAGTGCTTTTTAAAAAATTGATTTACACAAAAGAGAGTTAGAAGGTAACATAAAAAGAATGAGAAAGCAAGAGATTAGAAGTTTAAGTGACAAAGGGCAAGGGAAGGAAGAAAAATAGGAAGAAAGAAGCAAATTAAAGAGAAAGGAAGAAGAGAAAGAAAGGAAAGGCAAACAGAATGAGGAAAGTAGAGGGAGAAAAAGGGAGAGAAAGTGGGGGAAGAGGTAATCTGGAGAGCTGAAAAGGGAGGAGGAAGAGGTAGAAGAGGAAATGGAAGATGACAAGAGGGGGAGACAGATGACACAGTAGGGAGATGAGAGGCTGAGAACAATGCCTCTGTTGCTAGGATATTCTCTGACCAATCAAGTCAAATTCTTCCTTCACTATATACTCCCTCCCCCTTTCCCAATGCTCTCAGATATAGTAAAGTAAAGGGAATGGTCTTGTAGTTAGGGTTTTTCCAGAACCTGTTCTTCACCTCCATGATAGAGGTCCTCTAGAGAAAACAATCCCTTTTAGTGAAAGAATGAGGGAAATGGATTAATTGGTCAAGAATTGGCCAATGGTGGTCAGATTCCTAGAGGAAATGTTCAGGGAACAACCATTCTATTTTCATATGACAAAACTGCTGAAGTATTCTGTAAGATGAGGACCTTGATCTGTATCACCTGTGATGGGGAAGGGCTTGAGGGAGTTATCCATATTCTCTGGCCTTTTGCTCCTTGTGACCAATACTATTTATGAGAAAGAGGAAAAGATTTAGGATTTAGTATGCGGCTAGTGTTGAGGCTCATACTGTGATCATACTTAAAGGTAAAGCTGTGGTCACAATTTATTATTACAACTGCCATTTGTATAGCATGTTAAAATATGCAAGAGGATTTATATATATTATTTTCTCATTTCATTTTAACAAATATTTACAAAGTATTTACTACATGCAGTGATAATCATAATAATAATAATAAAGATTTCTAAAGAATTAAAAGGTTTGTAAAATGAGTTACATATACAGGATGTCCCTAAAATCTTAATGCAGTTTTAGGTTGTTAAAGCTTGTGTAAGCTGTCCTTTAAGCACTGCAATAAGGCTTCTGGGACACCCTATATCAGTGGTTTCCAAACTTGTTTGGTCTACCGCCCCCTTTCCAGAAAAAATATTACTTAGCACCCCTGGAAATTAATTTTTTTTAAACCCTTGTACTTCGGTGTATTGTCTCATAGGTGGAAGATTGGTAAGGGTAGGCAATGGGGGTCAAGTGACTTGCCCAAGGTCACACAGCTGGGAAGTGTCTGAGGCTGGCTTTGAACCTAGGACCTCCTGTCTCTAGGCCTGACTCTCACTCCACTGAGCTACCCAGCTGCCCCCTGGAAATTAATTTTTAAAAAATTTAATAGCAATTAATAGGAAAGATAAATGCACCTGTGGCCATCACCGCCTCCCTGGATCACTGCAGCACCCACCAGGGGGCGGTGGCACCCACTTTGGGAATCACTGTTCTATATTATCTATTTGAGCTCCTGGATGACCTTCTGAAGTAACTATTATATAGGTAATAGGCTTCCCATTTTCCAGATATGAATGCTCAGGCACAAGTAGATTAAATGACTTCCCCATAATCACTCAGCTAGTAAGGATAAAAAAGAGGATGTGAGACCAGATTTTCTGAACCAAAAGTCAGGTACTTTGTCCCCTGTAGCAGGGATATAAAGATGAAACCTAACACAATCCTTCCCCTCAAGATGTTTAAAATAGAATGAGTATATTGAGGATGGGGTGGGGGTGGGATATGGCATGTACCCAAATGAATTGCTTACAACTTAGCACATGATTTTTTATTGATTGTCTTTATTTTATCATTTGCTAATGGTTATTTCTCCTCTCTGTTTCTTCATTTGTAAAATTAGGGGTTGGTCTGGATGATCCAAGTACCACATTTTAATATAACAGCAGCTTTAGCTGGCACTGGCACCTGTGGGTAGGGTCAAAGTGCTATATAAAAAAGATACTGAGCTGTGTTACCTTGGCCAAGTCATTTAACCCCAAGTCTAGCCCTTACTGCTCTTCTGCCTTGGAATCAATAAATAGTATGGATTCTAAGATGGAAGGTAAAGGTTTTTGGATTTTTTTAAAAAGAAAGATACTGAAAAACTAGAGTATGTTCAGAGAAGGGTGACAAGGATAATGAAGGACCTTGTTATTATCTCATATAAAAATGGGTTGAAGGAAGTAGGCGAATTCCTAGAGAAGAGAAGACTTGGGGATGGGGCACGTTAGGGAGAGTGGAATATGATAGTCATTGTTAGAGAGTATTTGAAAGTCTGTCATGTGGAAAAGGGATTAGATTTGTTTTACTTATCACTGGCCTGGATTTGGGAAGATCCCACCTCAGACACTTAACTATATGACTTTGGGCAAGTTGCTTAACCCCATTTGCCTCAGTTTCTTCATCTGTAAAATGAGCTGGAGAAGGAAATGCCAAAATACTCCAGTATCCTTGCCAAGAAAACCCCAAACAAGGGCATAAAGAGTTGGGGACAACTGAACAACCACAAAAAGTACCAGAAACTGTCAGGCACTGGAGATACAAAGACAGAAATAAGAGTCTTTGACCTTCAAAGAGCTTACATTTTATGGGAAAGGCAACACGTATACATCACATAACTATACAGAATATAGATGAGGTAAAAATACAAGGTAATTTCAGGGGAATTTGGGTATGTGTGTGTGTGTGGGAATCAGGAAAGTCCTTGTGTAGGAGGGAACAGTTAAAGGATGCTTTGAAGGAAGCTGGGATTTCTAAGACGTCGAGGTAATGTGGGAGTGCATTATAGGCATGGGGGATGGCCTAGGCAAAAGCACAGGGATGCGATGTTAAATGTAAGGAACTGTCAGAAGATCATTTTAGCTTGCTGTCTATTATCTGATCCACCTGAGAATTAAATAAATGATCTTTTGGGATATCTCTTCTGGAGCTCTTCCCCAACAAGAGACAGGAATATTCAAATTCCTCAACCAACATAAATCCCACATAAGCCCAATGCCATTCTTGACCAGGAATGCGTCTGTCATCTCACTCCTCTGATACCCCAGTGGGACCTCTTCTGGAACAACAGCAGACAAAGGACTTAGAGCTCCCTTGGCTCCTGAAGTTAAGAGAGAAATGATTCATGAAAGGAGAGGATTCCATTTAGTGAAGTGTGGCCAACATTGCTTCCTTCAAAGGCAGGAGCCAGAGCCTGCAATGTCAGAGAAATTAATGATTCTTCCTTCACTCACTTTCAATGTTTCATGAATTGTGGCTGCCCGCTAGGTCTAGTACCACCACAGAAAAATAGATTTTTTTTGAAACCTGATCTGCCTGAAGTGTGCTTAATACAAAGAGTGTAAATCAGCCAGAGGGGTCATCCAGAGAGGACTTCTGAGAGGGAGTGAGTTTCTCTCAGGCAGCTTAGATCTATGAGATGCCTACAGTGTAGAAAGCACAAAATTATTGTGCCAGGTGATGTAGTGACAATGAGCTTCCAATTTTGTTTTCACCAATTAATGGCTCTATGAAGCAAATCACTTCCTCTCCCTGTGCCTCAGTTTCCCTCATGTAAAATTAAGATAGCAAGTTAGATGGTCTCCAAGGTGTCTTTAGCTCTGATATCCAATATTCTATAAACAGATTCCTTTTTGCCTTACCAAAACCTTATTTTCTTTTGTCATTAAGGCTGTATTTTGGTTAACGGACTTCCCTTTTAAATAAAACAGCCCACAGAAAGATCACAGTGTTTTATCTCATAAATTAATAAATCAGTGAATAAGTGGTCGGGGGCTATTGCTATATCACATAAGGATTTAATGGTAGAGTTATGATTAGAACCCAAGATCTGATTCTTGGTCCAGATAGGCAATGTAATATGTCAGAAAGAGCATTGAATTGGAAGTCAGAGTTACGTAAGAGTTCTGGTCTTGGATCTTCTATTAAGTTCTTTTAGAACCTTGGGTAAATGACTTCTCTCTCAGTCTCAGATTCTTCCTCTGTAAAAGTAGGGGACTGGATTTCACTGTATAATTTCTGGGTCCCTTCTAGTATTCTAATCATAAACAAAACTTTGCTTAATTTGATAACTATTGTTCTACTGCTTGATATCAACTTGTTTTTAGTGTGCCTTGGGCAGAATTCTACTGATTCTATTCCCTCAGTGTTTTGCAGAATTGCAGTAGCTCAAAAGAAAAGTGAGATGTGCAAATTTAGACATTTTCATCTCAAATATTTACATGGGATATTTGTGCCCAGCCTTTGGTAGAACCTTCCAAGCTCATATTGGTCCAATCAGTCCATTTGGACACACTACACTGACTCCAACATAGTAGCATCATTTTGGTTGTCTTTGAGTTGGAAGATCAAAAACAGCTAGCCAATATCCCAGATGACAGAACTACAGCATGTCAGAGTTAGAAAGTATCTCGGTGGTTATAAACAAATTCTGAAGAAATACAACTAATAAGGAATACACAGTATTTCTCATTGCTAGGAAGTACACTCTTCTCAACTCCCATCTCCATCATCTTTGTTTCAGGCCTGGTTTTTTTCTTGCCTAGACTATTTTAATAGCTGCCTCATATGTCTTCCTGTCTCTAGGTTATTTCCCCCACCCAAACCTTCTTACCCTCAACTCCCCTATTCAAGTAACCTTTCTAATAGTTCTAGAGCTCTTCTCCAAAACTTTCATTTACTGCCCATTGTCTCCTAAATAAAGTGGAAATTTCTAAGCCTAAGATTAAAAAATCTCTACAATCTGGGTCGATATGATTTATCCAGATACTTATTTCAGGGATTTTTTACTTTCCAGCAGAACTAAATTATTCTTTTCCTCTGTTCTTTTTTTTCCCTCTCTTTTAAAAATATTATTATTTCAAACCCTTACCTTTGGTCTTAGAATTAATACTGTGTATTGGTTCTAAGGTAGAAGAGTAGTAAGGGCTAGGCAATGGGGGTTAAGTGACTTGACACAGCCAGGAAGTGTCTGAGGCCAGATTTGAACCTATAGAACCTCCTGCTTCTAGGCCTGATTCTCAATCCACTGAACCACTCAACTGCCCCAAACCTTCCCTCTCTACAGCATCCTCCATGCCCAGAATGTGATCTTCTCATTCCTATCTTCAATTGTTGAAATTCTTTCTTTCCTCCCAGGCTGAACCCAGATGCTACCTTCTCTAGGACGCTTTCTCTGTCCCCCCCCCCTTTCTTTCTCCTCATCTCAGATAAAAAGTGATTTTTCCTTTCTCAAATAACATGATATTTTCTTTCAACTTTTCTTATATACTATAATTTTCCCTTATAGTTACTATATATACGTATTTCCTCTTTATTATATTACAAGCTTCTTGAAAGAAGATCCTATTTGCTGTTTCTTTGTATCCTCATAAATTAGCTCAATGACTTACAACAGGTGTTTAATAAATGTTTATTGAATGAATGAATAAATCAGACACAAGTTCATATCTTCACACCAGCACCTGTGCTTGCTATGTTGCTTTTATATTATTGCTGCCACCACAATAGGCAGATTGCTACTAAGAGAAAAGAAGTTCCATGGACTGAGAATGGGCAAGAGATTGAAAGGAAAGAAACTTGAGGCAATGGCTGTTTACTTCAGGCAAGTGTGTGCCATATACTCTTGGTTCTCATCTCCCAAATTTCCCTTGGGAACGTGAAGGTTATGGGTTCAAATCCTGGGAAAGATCGTGCTGGAAGAGATGTGCTTTCCACAGTACCCAGCCCAATTTCTCCCTAGGGCACTGGGACTTCAGTGGGAAAAGCATAAGCTGTGGGCTGCTGCCCGCCAGTTGTGGCCAATTGGGAAAACATCTGCTGGGATTATCCTGGGATAGTGGAAATGCAGACAGGCTGATAGGATTAGGAATTACAAGTGACTGGGATTGGAACAAGAGATAAAGGGTCATTATGGGAATTAGAGCTAGTTTTGAGTCCTGGTTCAAATGCTACCTGTCTGTGTGATGTTGGGCACACTTTATTTCATTTGGCCTAGCTTTCTTTATATATACCAGTGGTTCCCAAACTCTTTTGGCCCACTGCTCCCTTTACAGAAAAAATATTACTTAGCCCCTGGAAATTAATTTTAAAAAAATTTTAATAGCAATTAATAGGAAAGATAAAGTCACCTGTGGTCATCAGTGCTCCCCTGGATTGCTTCAGCACCCACCAGGGGGTGGTGGCGCCCACTTTGGGAATCACTGATATATACAATGAGGGGATTTCTGTGGGTGCTTCTGGCTCTAGTAGTCTATAATTCTAGCAAATATTTAAAGGTTAGATTATGTGGGACAGATTCTCAGCATGGCAGAAAACTGGGTATTGAGGAAGAGTTTATACCTGCAGCATTCTCTCTTCTACAGGAAATCCATCATTCTCTTCCAGCCCTCCCTGGCAGATACCTTTTAAAGCTGCCTCTTGAGCTTTTTCCTGGCCACTCAGAGCTTGTCCCTGCCTAACTCTCTGCTTCCTCCCACTGTGCTTTCTTTATCCTTATGTACCATTCCTTCAGGATCCAAATGACAAACTGATAAATCATGCACCAAAGGAGAGAATTAAGGGGCTGCTCTGAAGTAACACTTATGCATTTTAGCAGGGACATATTGGAGAGAAGCTTTAGGAACCTTTTTTTTTTTTTGAATAGTCCAAAGAAGAGATTCACTGGGGAAACACTGGGATAGATAAGAAGGGTCACATGGCAAGACTTAAGGAGAGATATATTTTTGGCTAAAGGATCTTCCCAATGTCTTAAACCAGACCAGTAGGTGTTAGCTCTATTTAAGACTAGTCCTTATTGCTAGTACCACCTCAACTTCTTTGGGTCAATTTTTCCAAAGGAGGTAAGAGGACCAGGTACACGTTAAAGTGCCAAGACTAGTGGTCATACCCAATCTGGGATTTGTACTCCTTTTTGACTACATTCCTCATAGAATCAAAGAATCACAGAAATGGAAAGGACCTCAGAGGAACTCTAATCCAATCTAAGCAGAAGCCTCTTTTAAAATATGACGGCATTGATGTGAAATTCACTACCACCAGAGGCAGGCCATTTCACTTTCAGGCAATTCTAATTATTAGAAAGCTTTTCTTTTTATTGAGTTTTATTTATTTGTAACTTTCATTTGTTCCTACTAGTTCTACCCTATGGGATCAAGTAGAATAATTCAAACATTTTAAGCCCTTTTCCATTTAACAGTCCCTCAAATTCTTTTTTTTTAAACCCTTAACTTCTGTGTATTGGCTTCTAGGTGGAAGAGTGGTAAGGGTGGGCAATGGGGGTCAAATGACTTGCCCAGGGTCACACAGCTGGGAAGTGTCTGAGGCCAGATTTGAACCTAGGACCTCCTGTCTCTAGGCCTGACTCTCAATCCACTGAGCTACCCAACTGCCCCACCCTCAAATTCTTAAAGACAATTATGTCTCTGGTAAGTCTCTTCTGCATGATAAGCATCCATAACCTCTTCAGCTGACCATCATGTATCATGTTCTCCAATAAACTGACCAATAAATATTTTTAAAGTAGGTAGTATGCATCAGAAATGGTAGTAGTTGCTGGGAATACACAAAAATGAGAGTCCCTGTTTTCAAGGAGCACCAGTCCATTCACTATCCTATGCTCTTTCTCTTCCCCTGCCCCATCCTCAGATATGCTCTAGCTTGCCCACTGGTTTCCTAAAATGAGGAGTCTGTATCTCAGGTGTGGTCTATACAGGGAAGAGTAGAGTGGGGCTGTATAACTTTTTCCATTTTGGATGCCATGATTTTGTTCGTTCTTTGGGCTGCTGTCTCATACTGCTGCTCATGTTGAGCTTGGCACCAACTACAATCCCTAGAATTTTTGTGAATTGTCACTTAGCCAGTCCCTGAATTTGTATGGTTCCCCACCTTGGCCACTCCCTATCTCTCCTCTCTCTCCCTATCCCAGGCTGCAAAATCAGTAGTCACTGATTGCCGGTAGTGTTCAGTGAAACCAGATTACTTTTTGTTTGTGAAGTATCGCCATGCTCAAAAACTGATGGACACACTGAGGCTTGAAGAATGTCAATCACTTTAAGTGCCGAATGGGCAGACCTGGAGTAGAGAATATTTTCAGTGATTTTCCTGGCATTGTCCATCAGTGCAGCAGATGGTCTATAATAGGAGGTGCCAAACATGCCATACAGCCAGCAATGAACTTCTTGGCTTGGCCTGATACAAGCAGCAATCACAAAATCAGCAACTTTCCAGCCCTGGCTAGACACAAGCAGTGATTAGTTCTGGAGCACATTGATTAGATTCTAGATTCCTTATTTCAGAGAACAACCAGCTATGACACTTACATGGGTAAATATAACATCCAAACTCCCTTTTCTCCAGCAGGCTTCAGAGGCGGTGCCCCAGCTCCCAAAGGAGAAACAGATCCTTTAAGAAACTTCTTTCCTTTTCCACTTGGGATGAGGGGAGGGAGAAGGAAAGTTGAGAAGGTCTCCAGGTTTATGCTATGAATCACATGTTGAGGGAGGTTGGCTATTTTGAGGGATGGGCTATTTTGAGAAAGAACTCAGGAAGCTCGGTGACTGGGAATAGTTTTCAATGATGGCTCCCTTTCATGAGACATTTACATATTGGAAGACAAGACAGAGCAATTAGGAGCAATATGATGATGTAGGGAAAAGAGATTTTGATGGGGAGACAGAAGTCTAGGCCCTAGTCTTAGCTGTGCCACTCACTAACTAGGTGAATTTAGGAAAGTTATTCCACTTACGTTGGATTCAATTTTTCTATATAATAGAGGTAATTTAAGTCATAGGAATGCATGATATTTCTGGGGAAAAGAATTGTAGATAGAAAGCATCAAAAGGGAGATTTTTTTAGTTCAATAGTCCTTTTATTTTCAAGTTTATTAATTTCTCCTTTAATTTTTTAGGATTTCCAATTTAGTTTTTATTTGAGAACTTTTAATTTCTTCTTTTTCAAATTTTTTTAAATTGCAAGCCCAATTCATTGATCTCCTCCCTCTCTATTTTGTTGGCATAGGCATTCAGCGATATAATTTTTTACCTGAGTACTGCTTTGGCTGTATCTGATAGGTTTTGATATGATGTCTCCTCACTGTTATTCTCTTTAATGAAGTCTGTAATTATTTCTATAATTTCTTCTTTGACCCACCAGTTATGAACAATTAGATTATTTAGTTTCCAATTAATTTTAAATTTACCTTTCCAGGACCCTTGTTAATTATAAATTTTACCACATTATAATCTAAAAAAATGGCATTTATTATTTCTGCTACATTTTTTTGCAATACTTCTATGCTCTGGTTCATGGTCGATCTTTGTATATGTACCATGTACAACTGAGAAGAAGCTATATTCCTTTTTATCCCTATTGTTTTCTCCAGATATTTATTAACTAAATTTTCTAGCATTTCATTTACTTCCCTTACTTCTTTCTTATTTATTTTTTGGTTAAATTTATCTAGTTCTGAAAGGGGACAGTTACAATCCCCCACTAGTATGGTCTTACTATCTATTTCCTCCTTGAGCTCTTTAATTTTAGAAATCTAGATGCCATACCTTTTGGTGCATAAATATTTAGTAATTATATTACTTCATTGTTTATAGTACCTTTTTAAAAAATGTAATTTCCTTCTTTATTTCTTTTAATGAGATCAATTTCTACTTTGGTTTTGGTATCATGATTGCTACTCCTGAAAAGACAGATTCTTTAGAGTATCTTATGTTTACTGGTAAGGAAAAGAAGAGAAAATGATGCAAAGGGAGAAATAACCAAGTAGTAGTAGAATTACAAGAGTAACAACATCTTGGAAGCCAAGGGAGAAGAGTTTCAAAAGAGGGATGGCTAATAAATGCCAGCTACTGTGCAGGGGTCTGGAAGGACTGGGACTGAAAAGGTTATTAGTACCATTAGAATATAAGCTCCTTGAGGGCAGGAGCTCTTTTTGCTTTACTTTCACATTTTCAGTTCTTAGCAAAGGGCCATGGCACAAAGCTTGTGCTTAATAAATGCCTATGGATTGATTCAATTTGGGCATTTGGAGGTCGCACTAGGAATGTAAAATCCTAGTGGAACTTTATGTTTGAGATATCCTGTAGAAAGTTGAAGCTATACATATATAGTCAGTGTTGGTAATATAGATCTGGAGTTATCTGAATAAATATGGTAGTAAAACTATGGGAGTGGATGAGAACATCAAAAGAGAAGAAGAGAAGGCAGAGGAAAAAGCACTGACAAATGTTATAGTTAGGTCGTAGTGATGGGCAAACTTTTTAAAGAGGGGGCCAAAGGAAAGGGAATACTCATCTGTCAGTCTGTTTCTAAGGCAGCTCTTTTGAAGTTTCATTGTATTGTATCCTACTCATTGTATTTGTCAGATTAGGAATAATGTTGGGCAGCTGGATAGAACATTTCAGGGTGCCACATCTGGCCTGTGGGCTGTAGTTTGCCCATCACTGAATTAGGGGATAAGAGAAGAAATATGTACCCAAAAGAAGGGAAGTGACTTCCCCAAAGTCACATAGCAAGTTATTTGTACTAAGCATTTGCCCACGGGTAGCTACTTTGCTTCCATTCTTTGACTTGACTCTGGCCTTCAGGCCAGAGTGTCATCAGGACAGGAGAATAAAGTATATGTGTGTGTGTGTGTGTGTGTGTGTGTGTGTGTGTGTGTGTGTGTATGTATATATGTGTGTGTATATGTATACATGCACATATACATAATAAATAATAGCTTTGGGTTGGTAGCTCCTGAATTTGTGAGTATTCTGATGTTTCTTTTTTACACCAGAAGAATTTCTCCACTCAAGAAAATCATGGCATTTTGGATTTTGTGGTTCTTGCTCTTCTAGTTGAAGGAAGGTAGAATTAACATCTCCCAGCGTCACCATTTTTAGTTATGGAATTTCCCAGGACCTTGTGTTCTAGGAGGTGCTTCCTCATTTGGCTTTTTCTCAGGAGATTCTCAGATGTTGAGAGAGGTTAAAACTGGGCTCTGCCTATTCCCAAGTTTGTTCTGCCCTGCACTGACCAGCAGCAGAGATGCTCTTTATTTTAGCCTGGTCTGATATTCTCATTATTATCACTCATGACAACAGAGGTTCAAATGTCATCTCCTTGTGAAGAACAAATTTACAAGCCAGTACCCATGTTTCTTATGATACTTTTGCCTTCCCTTTAATTGCCTTCCTACCATCTCAAAGAGAAGATATTTGGGTTTTAAGAGAAATGGGATATATTTGCTACCTAAACTTTTGTGTCCAGTCCTACTCTTCCTGGGTTTCCTGTCATTTGCCAATATAATTGATAGATTGATGGCAAGCACAGTTGACCCTGGCTTCTCCCAAACTGGATCTCATGGTCTCCCCTACAAAGACAGACACCAGAACCCAAAGCATGTGAAGTAGGCCTATGAAACATTTTATATGTCCTTAAAGGACTTGACAGTCTATCACAAATCATCAGATTCCAGCAGTTTTCCTTCTTTTCAAAGCAAAATTTGTTGCCAAAGGCTCTCAACTGGGATGTCAATAGAATTCTGAGATCAGCATTTTTCTTTCTAATTTAAATCTATTTCTTCTTGGTAAATTTGGAGACCTCACCTTTTCCTTGAATTTAGATGGAACATTATTGAGATAGAGGTGTCTTGAGGGGGAGGGTATATTAATGACTATGCTCCCATATACTAGTGAAATAATGATTGGCTAAAGAGGACTCAGTGCTCCCATTATACTAGGAAAATACACTTAGAAAAGCAATTTCCCATCCATTATTTCATCAACAGCTCTGTGTAGTCAATAGCACTCTCATCCTCTGAAGCTACTGATGCTATTAGCAAGTTAAACCATCTGGGGAGACAATTTTCACTGACCAGTCCCTACCACCAGAAGTTGTGTCTTCCCCTCCTTCCCTCTCCAAACAACCCTCAGAATATATTGATCTTCTTCATCAGTATTCCATTTGGACCTCTGGGATGGGTTAATTCTAGAAATTCCTCCAAAAAGAAAACTCAATTGACTTGACACTTCACTCACCAATACCCAATTCTCTTCACTCCCATTTGTTTTCCATTTGTACTTCAATTAAGCACTAATCTTTTGATCAATTCAAGAAGCATTTAGTATCACAGATTTAGCACTGGAAGGGACCTCAAAAGTGATCTAATCCAACCTCCTCATTAGATAGATGAGAAAACTGAGGTCCAGTGAGGTGAGACATCTAGTCAAGATGACATAAGCAATAAATATCAGAAACAATATTTGAACCCAGGTCCTTCAACTAAATCCTGTGTTCTTATTACTGTATAATGCTGTCCCTATGTGCCTACTGCATAGAAGGCACTGAAGATACTAAGATAGAAATGAAGTTATCCCTGCCCTCAAGGAGCTTACATTCTGCTAGAGGGGAAAATGACCTGTACAAAGATAAAGAAATTTAAAATATATGCAAATCAAATACAAAATGATTAATTTTTATCAGAATGTTGGAGGAGAGACCAGGATGCTCAAGTTGTTGATCAAGTGGGGATGGAGAAGGTGGCATTCCGTCCTCACTCCATTCCATCTTCCATTTATCTACCCCCATCTACCCTACCTCCAATTCAGTAAACTCTAGAGACTCCCAATCATTTCCAGGATTGAAAATAAAATCCTGTTTCACATTCAAAGACTTTCATAACCTCCTCTCTCCTTCCTACCCCCCCCCCAACCCCACTCCAGGCTTTTCTGTTTTTCTTGTGCCTAACTACCACATATTTTTCAGTGACTCTGACCTCCTTGCTGTCCTGTAAGACACTACCTCTCTCAGCTCCAGGCATTTTGTCTTGCTGTCTCCCACACTTGGGATTCTCTCCCTCCTCATCTCTGCCTTCTGACAAGTTCAAATTAAAGCCTCATCTACAGGAAGCGTTCCAATTCTCTCAATTCTAAAGTTTTCCCTTTTTAATTATTTCCTATTTATCCTGACTATACCATGTTTGTACTTATTTATTTGCTTGAGGTCTCCCCATTAGATTATGAGCTCTTTGAAGTCAGGAGCTGTTTTATGCCCTTAATTTTTTTTAAGCTCCAGAGCTTGGCATAGTACTTGGTACATAGGAGGTGATTACTAAATACATTTTGACTGACTGATATTCTGAAAAATCTTTACCTTCAATTATCAACCAGTTTTCCCCAATCCTAAATTTATACTCTGCATAACCCCTATCACTTCTTGTTGTATCCTGAAATCTTGATGGAAAAATTTATTACCATACAATTTTACAATGAAGTACAGATTGGTGGTGTGATAATTAGATTTAATCTAATTATTACAGAAACTAATTCTGAGGAAGAGATAATATGGAAATTCTTTAAACAAAATCATACTTGGAAAATCTTGCTCGTCCTCAGTGATCCTAGACAGAGCAGTACCCAACCATTGGGGAAAGCCCAGAAGGAGTTCCAGAATATGTCCAGATCACAAAACACAAAACTACCTCTTAACAAATTGAGTGAAGGGCTGGGAAGAGATTCCAGGTAAACCACCTCATGAGACCCAGGGACACTTCAAGGTTACAGCATGAGGGGTAGACAGCTGCCCCAATTTGGTTACTCTCTATTTTGATTAATTACACTTTGCTAATTAGGTGTTCAACTCAGTTATTTCTGTGCTAGAGAAGAGCTGCCAGGGGCTTTTTGGAGCTGTGAGACAAAACCTAGGCAGCCTCAAGCTGGTCCAGTGGCCTCTGAACATTAACTCAATCAATCTCTGGGGACCAGATTTAAAAAATCATCTTGAAGTGATTTCTAAATACATTGCTGAGGGATTCAGATATCTCCCTAAGCTCGTTAAGGAGGCTAGTATGTAATTAATAGAAGAGGAATTCTGATTTAGTTCAACATAGCATATTATAGGATAAGTAGCATCACGTAGTAGAATGATGGAGCTGGAGAGAGTGTCAGGACGCTTTGGTTCAAATCTGGGGCATTATTACCTGTGTGACCCTGGGCACATTAATTAAAATTTCTAAGCTTTAATTTCCTCCATAAAAATAGAAGTGTACTACCTATCTCACAGAATTGTGGTGAATTAAGTACTTTGTAAATGACATTTATTATAATTAGAAATACAAATAAATCTAACTAGTAACTAGTATTTCTTATTTATCCTGACTATACCATGTTTGTACTATTTATTTGTTTGAGGTCTCCCCCATTAGATTATGAGCTCCTTGAGGTCAGGAACTGTTTTTTGCCCTTAATTTTTTTAAAACTCTAGTGCTTGGCAAAGTACTTGATACATTGGAGGTGATTACTAAATACATTTTGACTGACTGACATTCTAAAAAATCTTTACCTTCAATTATCAACCAGTTTTCTCAATCCTAAATTTATACTCTGTATAACCCCTATCGCTTCTTGTTGTATCCTGAAATCTCAATGGAATAATTTATTACCATACAATTTTAAAATGAAGAACAGGTTGGTGGTCAGAAACTAATCCTGAGGAAGAGATAATGTGGAAATTCTTTAAACAAAATCACACTTGGAATATCCTGCTAGTCCTCAATGATCCTAGACAGAGTAGTACCTAACCATTTGGGCATGCCCAGAAGGAGTTCCAGAATATGTTCAGATCACAAAACACAAAACAACTTAGATAATCTAGATAAGAGTTGTATAAATATTGTTGGTAGGGGCTTCAGAGTCTAATGATCACTGCTCATTTTAGAGATACTTATATCCCAAGAGACAATATAGAAAGAATACTGGCCCTGGAATCTAAAAACTTTGTTTCAAATCCCCCTTCTGAAGGTGACTACCTATGTGACAAGTCATTTTTCCAAGTGACTGCCTTAGAAAAAGACATTTAGTATCTTCTGGCCTCACCTGCTCCCTTTGTAAAATAGAGGGAAGTTGAAAGCCCCCTTTAGTCTACTAAGGGTTAATAGAAGATCAATTGTCTTTCCATTGCTGTCCTTCCCAAGCAATCTTCTCATTTGTAATTTGGTCTCCTGCTACCCAGGAGGGAGGGTTCTGCACAGAGGATAAGTTCTGGTTTTCCTGCCAGATACATCTCCCCTAGTAAATTAATAAAATTGGCATCTGGTTTAGAAATCAGTTGCTTGAGAGTTACATTAGAGTAAATTGATTCTCTACAGCCTGATCAAGTTTCTAAGCCTACAGAGGTAAAGACCAGCCCCTGGCTGAGTGTGACCCTGCCAAAAGGTGTAGATATATCCAGTGAAGTCTGGCACACATCACCCTTACTCACAGGTTCTCCTGTTCCTTCAAATGCAACAAGAGGTGCCCAGGTTTGCAGGGTCAATGTCTGTGTCACGGGATCCCCAGGACAGAAAGTGCTGACCCAAAGCAAGAAGCCACAAGCCATGCCCTTGAGCACCTGCAGTGACATAGAGAGCAGGTCTTACAAATGTCTGCTTCTTGTCCCCTATAAGCCAAGGCAGTGATATCAAGAAGTTGGAGAGCACCCGTGGGGGGGCCTCCAGTGTGCCTACTCTTCCCCTTCCTGAAGCCAACGTAGGGAACCTCCAACTTGTAGTTAAGTGGAATGACAGAAAAGATCCCCATACAGGCTATATTCAAACCAATGTATTAAGTGCCCTTATTCCACTCAGGGTGAGGAACTGTACAGCCCTGAGGGTCACCCTTTTCTCTAATCCACTTCTTCTCTAGCCCATCCCTTAATCATATATACTACCTCCATCATACATAACAAGAAGTGAAACTTTACACTGGGAGACTGTGTGGTTCAGTGGGCGGAGTAAGAGATCTAAAGTCAAAGGGCCGGTATTTAAATCCCACTTATGTTTAACAAATATGTGACTAGATAAATCATTGGCTTTCCCTAGGTCTGATGTGGGCTGACAGTGGGAAGTGAGGGGTAGTAGTAGGAACAGGACCCTCATACTCTGAAATCTCATATTTCTCACTAGTCAGCACTGGTTAAACATCAACTGCAAAAATCTGTCATTTTGAGCCTTAGTCAAGCATGAATTGCAGATTGATCAATTACCCATTCTGTGTACTGGATCTGTAACGTTCTATACTGGGCATCAGCTTTGTGCCTAATCTGTTTTATTAATTTCTCATTTTGTTCATGGAACTGAAAGACATAATTAATTACCATAGTGGTTCTCCACATTAGTGCACCCCACCACCCCTGCCATGTTCTCATTCTAGAAGGGCAGAGAGACCTCTTCCACATTGACAAATGATGACAAGGCAGACAATGGGAGAACATGGAACCTGCGCACCGGGGACTCTGGCATTCCAGAAGAATCCTTCAAACTTGTACACACTCCTTATTCCCTATGACAACACATCCTAAAACATACCTCCACCTGAATTTTGAACGAGACATGACAAGCTCCTGGACCCCAATAAATATGCCGACCCTGATTCACGGGGTATGGAAAGAAGCTGCTACTCCTTGGTGGAATTGCCACTCTATAGTGGAAGCTGCCACTTTACAGTGGAGTTGCTACTCCATACTATCAGCTCCAAAGTGGCTACTCAACTAGCTCCTGGGCTTATCCATCAGCTCTAAGGCTACCTGATTAGCCTCCCTGCTATTCCATCAGTTATTAGGCTATTATATCACCATAAACTACTTCTTCAAATAAAATTCTTTTCTTACTTCTGGATTGAATAGAGTTTGAGTCTCCTATTCTCTGGGCAAGATCATGCTACAAACTTGGGTGTGTTTCTCCCACAACAAGTCTTATTTACTCATTTGTAAAATGGCAGGGTTGGACTAGATGACCTTTTTGGTTCTAGCATCCAAAGTCTGAAGTTGAGAGGAAGGGTGCTAAATCCTGAATTTTAGAGCTAATAAGAATTTCATTCCTACCATCTCATTTTATAAATGGGAAAACTGAGACTCAGAGAGGTCCAGTGACTTTTCTGAGGTCACAAAATAGTAAAAATCAGAGGCAGGATTTGTAATACCTTATTTCATTCTCTGACTATAAGTTCTGTTCCAAGTCTTTTCTTCTCTTCTCTCACTTCTAATCCCAAATCAGTTTCCACCTTTAGAGCAGACAACACAGGCTTCTTACTTTGCAGAGAGGTTTGAATCCATCCAACAAGAACTTTCTCAGCTTCCCTCTTCATTCTATAAGGCTTTTAGTATTATCACTCCTCTCTCTTCTTCCTTTTTTCCTTCTTATGGCTTCAACATCATTCCCTCTCACATCCTCTTAGATCTCATACTAGCAGCCATCCTGTCTCTTATGTATCCACAGGCTCTCTCTTGACACTGATTCTTTACTTACTGTCTTAAAAAATAGCAACCCCCATAGAAACAATGTTCTGCAATTTTCAAAACAGTTTTCCCTGGACTCTAATCTTATTCTACTTACATTCCTTTCCTGCATCTTTTCAAACCTCTCCTCTCTTCTTCCTCCTTTTAAAAAATAATACTTACCTTCTGCCTTAGAAATGACACTGTGTATTGGTTCTAATACAAAAAAAAATGGTAAGGGCTAGGCAATGAGGGTTAAGTGACTTGTCCAGGGTCACCCAGCTAGGAAGTGTCTGAAGTCACATTTGAACCCAAGACTTCTTGTCTATAGACCTGGCTCTCTCTCCACTGAGCCACGTGACTGCCCCCTGGATCATTCCTTCTTTATTGCCACTGGCTCTTTATCTTCTTTCCTGACCCTCTAAATGTGTCTTTCTTCTGCTTCCTTACTTTTTATCTATATTTTATCCCTTTGTAATCTCATTAACTATCACCTTTATTCAGATGAATACAGAATTTCTATCTCTAGTCCCCTTCTGAGCTCCTGATTCACATCTTCAGATGCCTACAGGACCATCTCCATCTGGAAGTTCTACTCATTCAATATCAGTGGCTCAGCTCAAACTCAACATCACGAAATGAGCTCAAGATAGTTCTCTCAAACCCTGTTTCTCCAATTAGGTAGTTCAGTGGGTCAAGTGTTGGGCTTAGTGTCAGGAGGACCTGAGTTCAAATTTGACCTGATACTTCCACTATGTGATCCTAGGCAGTCTTCAGTTTTTACTCTTTTTTTACTTCAGTTTTGTCTTCTGTAAAATGAAGATAATAATGGTATCTACTTCCCAGGGTTGTTGTGAGGATCAAATCAAATGAGATAATTTTTTAAAAGGTAAAAATAGTGAAAAAGCATTAGTACGTTGCTTTGGCACATAGCAAGCACTATATAAACATTAGCTATTATTATTATTATTTGGATCAAATGAGATAATAATTGTAAATGGTGAACCTTTTAGAGATGGGGTGCCATGCCTGCCTCCCCCAGACTGCATGTTGTGCCCTTCCCCCTCCCACATGCTGGGTATGGGATTGAGGAGGGAGGGTGGTCAAGTGCCCACAGAAAGAGCTCTGCATGCCATCTTTGGCACCTGTGCCATAGGTTCACTATAGTAGGTGCTATATAAGTGTCAGCCTATATAACACCACTTCTACTCCATTGCCATTGCTACTATTATTATTATTTCACTCTTTCTATGTCTGGTGCCACAGTTTCCCAAGTTTCCCATGTTTGGAATTTGGGGCTTAGCTTTGAATTTTCCCTCTCCCTCATCTTGCATATCCTATCACTTATCAAATCATGTTCATTCCATCTCTAAAACACTTATTGCATCAGTACCTTTTGTTTTACCATCCATCCCCCTGCCACTGCTCTATTTCAAGCTTTTATTGCTGGTCACTTAGACTATCATGATAGCTTTATTATAGCTGCCTCCACTCTCTTGTGTCTGATGTCAGATTTGAATCTGACCAGAATCTCCCATCTCTCAGCCTGGCTCTCAATCTAATTGTCCCCCAACTGTCCTCACTCAACTCTCTCTTAATTCCCAGTAAGGTTTCAATTCTTTTGTCTGCCACTGAAGACTCTTCCCAACCAAGAATCATCCATTTATACCCAGGATCTCATAGTTAGGGAGTATCTGCGGCCAGATTTGAACTTAAGTCCTCCTGACTCTAAGCCCAGCACTTGATCCATTGAACTACCTAAATGGAGAAACAGGATTTGGGAGAAAGATCCTGAGCTCTGTTTGTAATGTTGAGTTTGAGCTACTGATGTTGAATGAGTAGAACTTCCAGATGGAGATGGTCCCGGGGCATCTGAAGATGTGAATTGGGAGCTCAGAAAGGGACTAGAGATAGAAATTCTGGATTCATCTGAATAAGTGTGGTCATTGAAAGCATAATAGTTAATGAAATCACAAAGGGTCAAAGGGTTTATGACATTTTTTTCTTCTCTTATCTCTTCCTCTATACCCACCTCAAAGCTTTTGTGGACAAAGCTTTTCACTTCATTATCTTACCTCTACACCTTTGTTCAAACTGTCATTTTTCCCTGAAATGCCTTCTTTTTCCTTCCTTATTAGTAAGTTAGTCAATAAGCATTTATTAAGCACCTACTAGGGGCATTTAGGTGGCACAGTGGATAGAGCGGTGGGCCTGAAGTCAGGAAATTATCTCCCTGAATTCAAATCTGGCCTCAGACACTTCTTAGAAATGTGATCTTGAGTGGCACATTGGAGACAGGGGACAGTGCAGGAGAAATGAATGATCAGACCTTGCACCATGAAGAAAGTCCCCATCCCTTTCTGTTCTCCTTGGGCCTTCGTTTTTAACTTTTTATATAATGATTCTGAAACAAATTAAACTAGTTTAAATCACTAAAAAAAAAAAAAAAAAAAAAAAAAAAGGGGGCAGCTGGGTAGCTCAGTGGAGTGAGAGTCAGGCCTAGAGACAGGAGGTCCTAGGTTCAAACCCGGCCTCAGCCACTTCCCAGCTGTGTGACCCTGGGCAAGTCACTTGACCCCCATTGCCCACCCTCACCAATCTTCCATCTATAAGACAATACACCGAAGTACAAGGGTTTAAAAAAAAAGAAAGAAATGTGATCTTGAGTAAGTCATTGTCCCGTTTGCCTCAGTTCCATCATCAGTCAAATGAGCTGGAGAAGGAAATGGCAAATCACTTTAGTATCGTTGCCAAGAAAACCCCAAATCAGGTCATGAACAGTTGGACATGACTGAAAAATGACTGGAAAAAAATGTGCCAGGCCCTTTGCCAAGCCCTAGGTATACAAAGAAAGGCAAAAGCAGTCCTTGCCCTTGAGGAACTCAGTCGCAGTTTAATTATGGAGATGAAGCACAAACAAACATGCAGTAACAAAGCCTTGTACAGGACAAATTAGCAATAACCAGTGGTGGAAAGACATTAGAATTAAGAGAGAATCCAGCTGAACTCCTACCCATACAAATCTGAACTAGAAGCACACCTTTCTCCAGGATGTCTTCCTCTTCCCTTCACATACATAACTCTCTGTTAATGTGGTAGTTACTGAAATACTGTATTTTATAGCTTTGTGGGTAGCTTATCTTCCTATTAAATTGTGAGATCTTTGAGGGCAATTTTGTCTAAACTGGGTAGCTATGCCTGTGTCCATCATTGTACTCAACATAAGTAGTCACTTAATAAACATTTGCTGCTTGAGTATTTGAATTATATAATTGGTAATGTGTGAGCTGCTTCCATATAAGGGTTTATATGAATGCTCATATACAGAAAACTGTTGGCTTATTCTTATACAAAGCACTTGGAATTGTTACCAAAACATCATGGAGTAGGGTCATTGGATCATTGATTTGGAGGTGGAAGAGAGCTCAGAGACCATCCAGTCTAAGCCTCTAATTATACAGATGAAGAAACTGAGGCCCAGGGAACTTCAGGTCATTCAGGTAATAAATACCAGAGGTAGGATTTCAACTCATATCCTCCAGCTCTAGAGCCAGTTTCTTTCCACAATAATGAGTTGTTACCATAAAGATAGAGTAAGAGAGCAGCCCATAGAAGTCCTGAGGATAAACATGTTGGAAAAGATTGGGCAGAAAAGTGTAAGAGGCATAATACACAGATCTAATTTTGGGGGAGAGCAAGAGAACAAAACTAGAAGTCCACACTAGCTTGACTTTGTTTGACTCAAACAAAAGCCTTAAGTCTTTGTCTGTGGGAAGAAAGTTTATGGCTGGTCTAACTGATAATCCCCAAAACCTTCCCCCCTTCCTATCCTCAGCCTCAGATCCATGGAATTAGGCTCATGGAATCTTACAGAAAACCTTGGAGATGATTAAAGAAAAAAAAAGCAAAGGGTTAAAAACTTAACCTTAACTACATATAATGGAGGTAACCATATTATTGGAAGCCCCTCCTTGGCCCTGCCCATTTTCTTCAGTTCCCATGGTGGACTTCAATGCTCTTTCCCCTCCCTTTTCCCTCTTCAGAGAGAGGAGGAAACAGGTACTATTTGAGTAAGATTTTAAAATATTTCACCTGGCCAGGGGGCAGAGGATTATGAAGCCTAGTCTAAAGTCAGTCATTGGTTCTGTAACCCTAACCCTCTTGTTGGGTCTGGTTCTGGTAGCCGGAGAGCAGCTCTTTTAATTTTCACATGTTTTCAAGGGAGGCACTTGAGATGGGACTTACTGTGATAAAGAAGAATCCAGACTGAAATCTTCCACATGTACCCTAAAGACAGAGTAAACACATCAAAACAGAAGACAGATAGACAGACACATCTACCAGCCTCCTCTGAAAAAGAGAGAGACTATCAGGGAGAGTTAGACAAACAAGTGTGAAATTACAGAAAGGAGACACTAACACAGACTCACAAACCCCCCAGTCCTACTGGTTAGTGCCAAAGAGCCAGTTGCTGCTTTCTCCAGTTGCCTTTTAGATACTTTGTTGAACACATTCCCAACATCTGCCCTTTTAGGGGTCTTTAGGGCTTTAAGTCTTGGAGTGGGGATGAGATATTCATAGTTTGTGGTTAAGATCAGGTAATCTGACCTCCCAATATACATCTTACAATTCAGTGGAAAAGCAAGGCCCATCCCCACCTTACATATTAGAAGACAGAGTATACAGAAAGAGCTCTGCATGCCATCTTTGGCACCTGTGCCATAGGTTCACTATCACTGTAGTAGGTGCTATATAAGTGTCAGCCTATATAACACTACTTCTACTCCATTGCCATTGCTACTATTATTATTATTTCACTCTTTCTATGTCTGGTGCCCTCTCCTCTTCCTTTCCTATTAGTATGACATCTAGCCATGAGGTGTCTGAACTAGAGGGAACCACTCTATCTAGCAGCTTGAGTCAGTGTAAAAAATTCAAGGCAAAGTTAAGGGAGCAGAGGCACAATGAGTAACCTGCAGAGATCTTTAACCTCCAGGGGATCTTCATGAGGATTCCAAGAAAGAAAGGACTTCTGGTCCCAGTATGATGGGAATTGTGAATAGCCTTGGCCCTAGGCATTTTCTCATTACCACTGTACTTTATGTATGTGTCCATCTCTCTAGGAATTCTGTGTGCATCATTTGGAGAGTTAAGCTACATTTCTAAGATATATTTTGTCATCTTAGTAAATGCCTTTGCTTAGAGCAATTTCCATCTATTTGCTGATTACTAATGGAAAACATGCTGGAAGGGGCTCAAAAACTATTATAGCAGAGATAGGTAAATGTAAGATGAATATAGAATTTGAGGTAGGTACCCCTCTGGAGACCCAAATAGCAAATCTGAATGTTCAATTTGGGAGGAGTTGCTCAGAGGGAGAGAGTAAATATAGTGGATGTCTCTTATTAGCTGTGTGATCATACGTATTCAGTGTTTGCAGAATAGGGAACTCAGTCATCAGTCACTTATGACTAATGGAAAGAGTTCTGGAGTTTTGAATCATGGGATCTAGATTTGATTCTCAGCCTTGCTACTTATTACTTAGATAACTCACTCACTTTCTGTCTTGGTGTAAAATGAATGGGTGGAATTAGATGACCTTTAAAATTCCATCTAGTTCAAAACCATATAATCCTATGAAATTGCCAGCTGTATGATAAAAGAAGGAAGAACATGACTGTAATCTCTTTGAGGGCAGGAATTGTCTTTTGTCTTTTTTTATTATCCCTAGTACTTAGCACAGTGCTGACACATGAGAGGAGATTAATAAACATTTTTTGAATGAATAAAGAAGGGAAATTCCATGAAGTTCATTGGTCTCATTCTTTTTGGGAATAACTCCTCATCCACTAAGACTAGGTTGAAATTTTGTCAATCATTATTATTACCACAGAAGCACAGAATGACAGAACATACCTTAGAGACCACCTAGTTAAGCTCCCTCATTTTATAAAAGAAGACACTAGGAAAGAAAAGGTCATTTGCCCTTCATATTAGTCATTAGAACATGTAGGATCATAATTAAATCTTCTGACACTTTTAGGGAAGAGTAGAGCAAAACAGAATACTGGATAGGATGGGAGACAAAAAATGTGGGGTTCAGGTCCTGGGACTTCATGTGTATCCTTGAATAAGTCCTCTCAACAAGATTGAAGAATTAGAGAATTATAGAATGTTAGAGCTGGAAGGTACTTACGAGATTATCTAGTCTAACTTCATTTCATAAACAAGGAAATCGAGGTCTATAAGAAAGGAAACGGGGCAGCTGGGTAGCTCAGTAGATTGAGAGCCAGGCCTAGAAACGGGAGGTCCTAAGTTCAAATCTGGCCTCAGACACTTCCCAGCTGTGTGACCCTGGGCAAGTCACTTGACCCCCATTGCCTACCCTTACCACTCTTCTGCCTTGGAGCCAATACACAGTATTGGTTTTAAAAAAAAAAAAAGAAAGGAAACATCTTAAGCGTTGGAGCTAGGATTTCAACCTAGATCTCTGAAAATCAAATTCAGTAGCCTTTCCATTATTCTTTTTTTTCTAGGATCTCAGTTTCCTTATCTATAAAATTAAGGGACTAGCATATATAGCATTTGATCTCTTTTCCAGTTCTTGGCAGACGATCTATGATTAAAGCTCTGTCATAAATTTTTTTAAAAGTAAATGAATACAAAGAGACAAAAAGGGACATCTTACCTTCCTGTCTTTAGGACACTTTCAGACAAGCCTCTTACATTTTTCTCTTTTTCTTACCCTGGAGAGCAATCACTGAAACCCTATAAGATCCTTAAATGGCAAAGAACATTCCACTATTTTCAAGAGTCTAGACTAAAGCAGGAGAATGACCCTAGGCACTATGGAAAGATCTTTATCAGCAAGGATCAAAACAAGATGATTTTTGCTGTAATGACTTCTCAGTTTTTCAAACTATACAATTGAACAGAACAACTCATGCCTACAGAATCTTAGTTAACTGAGATCTTACTATAAGTAATTTTGCCTTATGTGTATAACAATATGTTCTGCATATGTTAAAAATCACTTAAAAAACCTTTACGTTCTATCTTGGTAAGAACTCTGAGACAGAAGGGCAAGGGCTGCACAAACAAGATTAAGTGACTTGCCCAGGATCATACATCTAGGAAGTGTCTGAACCCAGGTTCTCCCAACTTCAGACCTGGTGCTCTATCCACTGTGCTACCTAGTTGCCCCATTAAAATCACTTTTGACTTCAACAAACACTTGTTAAGCATCTGTTGTGTGGAATACACTATTCTAGGTGTTGAGTTACAAAGACAAAAAAATGCTGCATTCTCTGTCTTCAAGAAATTTACACTGAGTAAAAATAGAAGAAGAAATTCTGAGTGATACACTGATTTATTCAAAGTATTAAATGAATGAAAGAAAGGCATCTAATGTATGTATATGTATAAAAATATATAGTACATATACATGCATAAGTACATACATATCTTCTATCTATATATGTATATATGTATACACACACACACACACGGGAGTATACCATTCATGGATGATTTATGGAAGATCACTGACAAGAAATCTAAAAGTTTAGGATCTTAGGTTTGTCGTCAAAAAGGATCTGAGAGTCAGTCTAGCTACACTCATTTTACAGCTGAGGAAAGTGAGGCCTTGAAGTATTAAGTGGCAGAGGCAGAAGTGAGGAGTTGTTATCTACACCAAGGGATGAAACACCAACACCAAAGAAACCGAAGAATGACTAGAGCTCTAAAGGAGAAGGTGGCCCCTGAGATGTGCCTCAAAGTGAGGGATTCTGCAATAACAGCACTGGGCAAGGAATGTGCTCCAGATGTAAGTTTGGAGGCTCAGAAATGGAAGATGCAATGGTGTTTTTGGGAAGCAGTTGAAAGGTCATTTAGGCTAGAATGGGGAATGTGTAAAAAAAGGAGAAAGGGGAACTAACACTAGAAAGTTACATATCAGAAGGGAAAGGCAAGGCAAGGCAGCATTTATGAAATGCTTACTATGTGCCAGGCAATAGGCTATGAGAGAATGAAATGCATCGATATTGATTACTCTTAATCTTACAGAATTTTGTAGAAGTAAATGCCTATGGCAACTCAAAAAAAGAAGCATGTTAGAATTAACATATCAGTAATTAGTAAGAATTATAATTAGTAATAATAGTAACTGTGATAATTAGTAATAAAAATAATCACTACAATGCATGTTTATGCAGTGTTTTAAGATTTATGAAGTACTTTACAAATATCTCATTTTATTCTCATGCCAATTCTGAGAGGTGGGGGCTAAAATTGTCCCAATTTGACAGATGAGGAAACTGAGATAGCCAGAAGCAACTCGCTCAGGATCCCACAAGCAGTAAGAGTCTGAGGCTGGATTTGAATACTAACAAATATGTCTAGAGTCATGTAAAACTTAAAGGAGAAGGTGCCACCTTCGCTGATCACTGAAAGGAGAAAAGGATTCTGAGTGGTAGAGGAAAGGAAGGAGTATGTTAGAAGCATGAGGACAGCTTGGAGGAAAGAGATGGAATACTGAGTGCAGGGAACAGATAGCAATCTAGTTTTCCTGAAATATTGTGTATGAAGGGAAGTAATATGAAATAAAGTCAGAAAGGTAGACTGAGGCTACATTTCAGAAGGCCTTCAGGGCTACACTGTGTAGTTTATATTTTATTCTAGCGGAAATAGGGAGCCACTGCAGATGTTTGAGCATGGAAGTAGTAGGAAGACTAATTAAGAGGCTATGATGACAGTCAAGTGAGAGAGAATGAAGATCTAAACTAAAGTGGGGGTTGTATGAGTGGAGATGATCATTAGACATAGAAGATGTTTGGAAGTAGGTTCAGAAGATGCAGATAAGGAGCTGGAAGAAAGCCTGACATCTATCTAATCTGACTTTTTCATTTTATAAATGAGGAAATGAGGTCCAAAGATTTGCCCCAGGACACAAAGGCTGTAGCGGTAACCTGGGTCTGTACCCACAATGCTTCTTTTTAACAAGATGTGGTAATTTACTGGATATGGGGCCAGAGAGGGAAGAGTTAAGGATGACTCCAAAGCTAGAGGGAGCATGGTAGTGTCCTGAAAGAAGCAGGGACATTTAGAAGAGAAGTAATTTTAGTGGGGGAGCTAATGAGTTCTGTTTTGGACATATGGCATTTGAAATGCCAGTGGCACACTCAGGTGAAAATGTCCAGAAGGCATTTGGTGATGGGGAACTGAACTTCAGAAGGAGCTTAGTGCTAGATATATACATTTGAAAGTCATTTTCATAGAGGTGATAATAGAGCCCCTGGGAGCTAGTAAAATTACCAAGGGATATCACAGACAGAATCCTGGTGGATGTACTCTTAGGAGATGGCATATAGATCAGCAAAGGAGGATGAAGTGAAACAGATAGGTAGGTGGAGAACTAGGAAAAACTGGGGAAAACTGTGCTAAGGGAAACAGAGCAAAGAAAATATCTAAGAGGAAAAATGGTTGTTGGCATTGAAAGATGCAGAAAGATTAGGATTGCTACAAATTGAGAAAAGGTCATTGGACCTAACAGATACAAGATCGTGACTTTTGGGCAAATAATAGTATTATAGTGGGAAGATGCCAAAGGACTGAAAAATTAGAAAGAGCTGAAAAAGTAGAGGCTCTGAGTGAGATGTCTGACAGACATTTCATTGGTTCCTCACAACAGCCTTGAATGATGGGAAAGTGAGGATAAAGAGAGATGAAATGACTTGTTGTTGGTCATTATTTCCAAATTGCTACAACCTTTTTCACTTCTGAAATGCAGTTCTCCCTGCCCCTCCCCATATTGCCCAGAAGGCTTAAAGATGGATGGAAGAGCCAATTTCATTGCTCTCAGAGGCTGTTTTGGGCTTACATGAAGGGAGTTCAATCTTGGGGATTTCTCTAAAAGGTTCCCTTTGGCTCATTTTGCTTCCACATCAGTTTCCCTGGGAACCTCAGAACATAATGTTGAGGTTTGGGGTAAAAGGACCTCACGTCCCATGAACACACTCAGGCCAACAATTTTGGACATATATAAGAGAGTCAATTTCATTCTATTGGGAATGTACAAACAACAGAGGGAAAGAGAAGGGAATAAGTATATACTGCCTAATAAGTGCCAGGTATCTAGGTGGTGTAGTGGCTAGAACACTGGGATAGAAATCAGAAAGACTCATCTTCATGAGTTCAAATCTAACCTCAGACACTTATTAGCTGTGTAACTCTGGACAAGTCACTTAACCCTCTTTGCCTCAGTTCCTCATCTGTAAAATGTGCTGGAGAAGGAAATAGTAAACTACTCCAGTGTCTTTGTCAAGAAAATCCTAAATGGGGCTGCAAAGAATCTGAAACTGAACAATGTCAAATGTGCCAGGCACTGTGCTAAGTTGTCTTTACAAATATTATCTCATTTGATCTCCTTAAAACTACTAGCTCATAATGCACAAACCCACCCAATATGTAGGAATAATCATTTTACACAAGTAATAATCAAGATATACTCCTTCCCTTCAGGGAGTTCCACTTTCCCTCTCAGGCCTCCAGCCTAATAATTCTCCCTTGGAATGGAAAGGGGCTTGCATCCTGTTTCTGTGATTTATGCCGAAGTAGAAGATAATATTATATGTCTCTACAGGAGCTAACCCAATTATCACATGACACTATATTCTGAGTCGTGAAGGTAACCAGTATATAGTAACTAGTCACTCCCCAGCTTCCCTCCTGTTCTCTCCCTCTGCCAGAGCCAGCAGGGTTTCCAACTTCACAGTCATGTTTCTTGGGCTCCTGCCTACATGAGTGGGCGAAACTTAGCATCAGACACTGACATTAGCCAGTGTCATGCAGGCAAAGACTAGGAAATCCCAAGTTAACTTATACAGGAGACACTCATGCCCTTTAGTAACAGCGGCTTTTCTGCATGTATAGAAGGGCGAAGGATCCTAAGAAGGGAGTTTAGAGGCTCTCTAGTCCAACTTTTTCATTCTATAGATGAGAAAGTGAAAGCCCAGAGATCAAATGATTTTGCCAAGGTCATACAGATAGTAAGCGACAGAGGCAGAATAGGAAGCCAGGTCTTCTAACTCCAAATCCTGTGCCTTTTCCTCATTTCTAGGCAGTTTTAGGTCAGCTAGGAGGCACAGTAAGTAGAATGGAGTCAAGAAGACCCAGTTCAAATCTGGGCTCAGACACTAGCTGTAAGACCCTGGGCAAGTCGTTTAACCCTATTTGCCTCAGTTTCCTCATCTATAAAATGAGTTGAAGAAGAAAATGGCAAACCGCTGCCGTATCTTTGCCAAGGAAACTCCAAAAGGGGTCATGAAGAGTCAGACACGACTGAACAATGAAACAAAAATGCAGTTAACCGTCAAAGGTCCTGCTTTCTTGCCCTATGTCTTTCTACCTTTCTCTTGGCCCAGTTGTGGACTTATATGTGGCCCAGGGGTCTTGTGCCTTGAACTCAGTCTTGAGCTGAGTATAAGAGAGAGACTGTGAGCCACAGAGGTTTGTGACCATAGCCTTGCCAATTCTGCCTGATGCCTGGTCCCTTCCTGAATTCCCAACCCAGCTTTATGATCCTGCTATTATGCGCTTTGGGATTCCTAGGCTGGTCATGGAAGACAGGTGGAATGGAACTATGACATTGATTTTCACTGCTGTGGAGTCAGAAGAAGCAGGGGGACAAAGGTCACCAGCTCTACATGGAGGAGATTTGTTTGCTAATGACTTTTTACTGCTTCCTCTGACAACCCAAATTGGGGTATTTTTCCCTCCTCCCCCAATGTATATAAAATTCAGAATTGGACCTTTACATGTTAGGATTTGAGTTTTCGACTATCTATGGTTTTGATATCCAAAGAGGATTCTCTTTCTGATCAATCATCAGTAGAGAATGTAGTTTGAACAATGTCTCCATTTGGGATGGGCTGTTGTGAGCCATCATCCCCACACTCTTTGCTGGTACCCTTGTGATCGATCATCCACAATTGTGAGAATCTTAGCTGAGCTGGGAGTCTCAGTTTTCTCATCCATAAAAGGAAGAGGAGGCTGGACTAGATAAGTGTTTCTAAAACAAATTGAGCCACAGAACACTTTTAGGATTAAAATATATTGGTGGAAACCATAAATGCTAGTCATTGTGGGTGGTCTGGAAAAACCCCCAAAATAAGGGTGAGGCAGTGCAAATTTTAGATCAGGAAAGAAGAAGTCAAATCTATTTTCATACTGAAAGCTATTTATTGCATAGAGTAAGTATTTTTGAAATGCTGATAAGTTAGAGGGCTGCTTTGCTTGACTACATTTGTTACAAGAAATTTCCCTCCCCTGTGGTAGGGGTAGGAGAGAAATTAGGTTTATGTTAATTAAAAAGAACAAATGTGGAATGTTACATGCACTTTCATATGAAATAACTACTGCTATTTCTGCTTTGTTATTTTATTTTGTTACAAGACATCTCTTGTGGAGTGATCTGTAAATGTTTGTAATATAAAAAGCAAACCTCCATAAAACTTAAAATGTCACAGGGGACAATATTGCTGGCGTCACACAATCCCTGCTCATGCTGGACAGATCATTGGGCTTATTTAGGATGTAGTCTGGGAAACAGAGGCCTACATACTATTGAATTGCTCTCTAGCTTTGCCTTTCTGTATCTCTCCAATTCTACTCCCTCTTCCCAATGACAGCCCTTTTTTTTACATATCTGATGGTTGTGATGACAATCCTTCCCTTCTTTGAAGTCTTCTCCCTTCCAACAGTTTGAATATGCTGTTGACATGTACTCGATTAAATGTGAAATTCATTTAACCTCAAAAGGAAATGTTCTCTCTTGGGAAAAGTGGTTTTATAGCATGAGAATCGAAACCACCCAAAAATGAGATAATGTTTAGGGTTTTAAACCCACACAATAGCTTAACTTTTTTGTAGTTTTCTCATAGGGGCAAATTGAGATAAAGACTTTTTTTTTTGAAGTTCAAAACATGCCTCTCTTCTATACTTACCCACCTGATTCAAGCCTTTTTCCTTCAGAAAGTGTCTTTGGCCTATTAATAACCACACATAAACTCAATGCAACAACCACATCCTACCACTGCTACACAGTAAATCTTTGGTTGTCTCAATTTCTGGTATAACTTCAGTTTAGCATGTCTGAGCTGGAGCCGGTGTCTGAGAGTATCGAATCCCTTCAAGTTGCCAATGGTTAATGAAATAACTTGTCTCTGATAGCACAACTAGTTAGTGGTAAAGCTAAGAAGCACAGATTATGGGTTCATAAGATTATAGATTGTGAGGTGAGAGCTGAATGGGTCTTTAGAGGCTATCTAGTCCAGGCCTCCCATTTTAGAGATCAGGAAACTAACACTGAGAAAAGTTAAAGTGAATTTTCCCAAAGTCACATAGGTGGGGAGAGTCTGACTGAAGTATCAGGACTAGAACCCATGAGCTTGATAATCTAAATCTAGCATTCTTTCCACTGTACCACACTGCCTCTGGACCTAAACCCTAGGATTCTGGGACCCTAGTGCAAGGCTCTTCCCATTGTGCCAGCTGCCCTTCTCTCAGATCAACGGGGATCTATGGTATAGGAAAAGTGGGACAGGGCAAAAATCTCTCATGTAAAAATTGCCTTGATTTTTATCCTTAGAGATAGAAGGAAAAAAAGTAAATATAAGAAACTCCCAGGTGCTGGGCACAGAATTGGGCACACAGGCTGTCTCCAAAAATAGATATAGATTGGTATGTGGGATTATGTCTCAGAGAATAAGAAAAGAAGGATCCTGAGACAAGAAATCTCAAAGGAACAGAAAGCAACAAAGTGTTAATGACTTCGCTCCCTCTGCTATGGATGAATGACTAGCCTGTAGCTCAAAGGCTTAGAGCTTTTCAGCCTTTAGCCCCTATTAACCTCTTGCCACATGCAATGCTGAGGAGGTGACTTTCAAAGTACACAGGGAATGAATTCAAGACAAAGTGCTTTGGGTTCTGTAAATATTGCCTGGCTCTCCTCTCACACAGCTCTGCTTTCCTTCACTGGACTAATGGGTCATGGTCAGAGGCGTATGGGATGGAAAGGACACTTTCTGAGAGAGAAGAAACATCTGCCTCCTTCCAGGCCAGATAAAAACAAATGTCCACAACAAAGACGTGTTAATAATCCACTTCTTGTTTGTTTATTTTAAACCCCTGCTTTTTGTCTTAGAATCAATAGTGGAATAGCGGTAAGGGCTAGGCAATAGGGGTTAAGTGACTTGCCTGTGGTCACATAGGTAAGAAATGTCTGAGATTGAATTTGAACCCAGGACCTCCTCTCTCCAGGTCTGGCTCTGAAATTATTTAGCCACCTAGCTGCCCCCTTGTAATCTACTTTTAAAATTTAATTAAAATGTTTAAATCCCTTACCTTCTCTCTTGGAATCCATACTAATTATCGGTTCCAAGACAGAAGAGTGGTAAGGGCTAGGCAATGGGGGTTAAGTGACTTGCCCAGGGTCACACAGCTAGGATGTATCTGAGGCCATAATTGAACCCAGGATCTCCCAACTCCAGGCCTGGCTCTCTATCTACTGAGCCATGTATAGCATTCCCTATGTAATCTACTTTTAATGAAGATCTTTATTTCTATTGACCCCAGTAATGTGTGTCCTTCCAAACTAGATTCTACCCCTCCTGACTCTAGGTGCTACCCCTACTTGTTTCTCCTCTTAGAATGTGAAGTGTCAGTTCTCATAATTATTTGTGATTCTTCCTATGGGGCTGTGAAAAGTCCTGAATCTCAGTTTCCCCACCTAAAAAGTAAAATGACTGAACCAAGTTCAAAGGATCATAGACTTAGAGTGGGAGAGGACTTCAGAGATATCTCATTGAACCTTCTCCCCTATGACTTTAAATATGAGGAAACTGAGACCCATCAATGTGATGTGACTACCCAAAGGGGACACGGGTATTAAGCAGAAGAGCCAGATGTCAGCCTAGACCCTCTTGTTCCAAATCTGGCATTCTATGGTCCTTAAGCTCTGTTATTTGGTGATTCGATAAGATGAATGACACTAACATTCTTCTCCTAGAATAAATTATGACTAGTCTTAGGGGCATGAGCAAGGGATGACCTCTCTAGATTGAAATGGTGGGGTAATGCTGTATGAGAACCTCTCATATTTGTACACCAACATATATTTCTCGTAGAAGTAACTGTGGCTAAGAGTACTGAGTCTGCAGTCAGAAAAGTCCAAGTTCAAATCCAGCCTCGGACATTACTAGCTGTGTGACCTTGGGCAAATAATTTAACTCTCTGTATGCCTAGGAGGCAGCTACGTTTTTCAGTGGATAGAGTGCTGGGCCTGGAGTCAGGACGATCTGAGGTCTTAGATTCTTCCTAGCTGTGTGATTCTGGACAAGTCACTTAACCTCTGATTACCTGACAAAAGGATCAGCTGGAACCACTGTAGAAAGAAATGGCAAACCATTCCCGTATCTTTGCTGAGAAAACCCCATGGTTAGCTATGGTCCATGGCGTCACAAAGAGTTTGAATGACTGAACAACAATAAATATACTTCTTGAAGTGGAATAAATGGCTACTGAGGTCACCTTAAACTAATATTTTGTGGTTCTGAGATATCTTTAAACTCATTTAATCTGGATAACAACTGTAAGAAGCAGCAGGACAGGTATTAAACCCCCCATTTCATCGATGTGGAAACCACAGCCACGAATTATATGATCTGTGAATATTCCCAAAGTGATTTTGTGGCAGAGCCAGGACTAGACTCCAAAGGAATCTGTACTCTTCATGGCATCACGCTCACTCGGCTGGTCAGTGTCAAGTTAATAATAACAACAGTAAGCCCTCACTCTTGTATGGGGCATTTTACAGCATATTCACTTGGGTCACACAATAGCCCTGGAACCTTAGGCAAGTTATCCCTATCTCCCATGAGCTAATTGAGGCTCCAAGAGGTGATTCGTTCAGAGTCACATAATTACTTAGTGGCAGAGCTGGTACTTGGACTTAGGTGTCCAGTTCCCTCTCTATGGCTCTTTTCATCATGCCAGGCTTTTTGAGAAGACCATCCTGTCTCTTTCAGGAGAGATTAACTATGGCAATATGAAGCAGATTTCAAAGAGCTGCCTTCTTATTTGACTCTCACCAGATGCCTGGTGGCGGCGGCTCATCTTTTCCAGAGCCCGCCCAACTGGTTAAGGAATAGGCAGCTATTTACATGTGGTTACTGAATGGATCCCAAGGGTTCTAGGTAACTCCAAGTATCTTCCTCCCTTGGCCTCCCAAGGTGCTACTATCTTCTTTTCCCCCCCACATACTATCTTTTGGAATTTCTACAATAAGTTTCACTATGAGTGAGGCAACAAAAGAGATATAGTCCTTGATCTCAATTTGATTTGGGAGAGAAGAGTCCACAGAAGAAGACTGACCCTTTCTCTCACATTTGTAAGCTCCTTGAAGTCAGAGATTATGTTTTACTTCAAAGCTTTGAGGTAATAACAATAACCTCCATTTAAATGGCACTTGAAGGCTTAAGAGGCAATTCACAAATGTCTCATTTATAGTCATAGAATCTAGCAAAGTACCATTTACAATAGTTGGTGTTTAATAAATGATGGAATTAAATTAATTAGAAAACAATAGTGGACTTTTGTGAGTTAGTGTGTGTCTGGTGAAGTAATAAATGTAGTAAAAAGAGCTTAGGAGGCCTGAATTCTAGTCCAGATTCTGTTACTAACAGGTTATATGCCCATGGGCAAGTTATTTTTCTTCTTGGGGGCACCGATTTCTACATATATAAAAAAGAAGGTAATAGACTAGAGAATTCCCAAAATTCCTTTTAACTCTAACATTCTATGAACCTCAACTGCGTAAGTTCAAAGGAGCAAAGGATCATTGTGGGTTCTGGAGTAGCCAGAGCAAGTTTTTATTTTGAACCTAGAGGAGTAGCAAATAAATTTAAATGCTGTTGTTAAAATCTTTGGCCTATGAGTCTCTGATGATCTCACCATGTACTGCTCTGTCTCTGTGAACTGTAAGATTTAAATTAGCATCAATAACTCCAAGTATTATATTTTATAAGATTTATTAGTAATCACTTGAAGTAGAAGAAATAAAAGAACAAAAATAAAAAAAAAACTCTGAGTAAAAACACGTGGGCAAAATTCTCTTGTCTGGCTCTCCTCCAACTTCCACACACCGCCTTCCCAGGAGCAGAGAGTGAGAGGTGGGGCTACACCAAAATATATCTTTCCTATGTTGGCACATAAGGTGAGAAGGAAAATGGGAAGCTGGGAAAGAGTTCTGGGGAGAAAATTCTAATTACACAGAACTTAGCCCAAACACTAGAGGGAGTTATACATTATGTCCTAATGAAGCCTGAAATGACTGAACAACAAAATGAAGACCACAGAATTTGGATATTTTGGGGCTTTGCAGCAGTTTACAGGAGGCAAAATATATATTCTTCTCCAGTTCCCCAGGCTATTTGGTTTTCCCAGAAATTCCCAAAATGGTAGGCAGCAGCTAGCTGTGAGAAGTTTCACTCTCTAATTGGAGCAGCTGAGTTTGGGTCACCTATGTGGCATTGGTAGAGGTCTGCCTTGCCTCTTAAGGAGTAGAAAATCATGCTGCCAAGTCATTTGGAATTTGGAGAGCAGGGCTGAGGCAGCAACAGAAGGCATTCACAATATCCAGAAACCCAGGCTTTCATCTCTGGAATTATCCCCTCATTCAGGTGGAACATGGCCTCCCTGTTTTCACTCTGGTTACCTCCTTTCTCTAAGGACAAATGGAACATTAAATGGCTTCCTGATCAGCTTTCCTGCCTTGATCCTTCAGTCCCACCCCTTGCATACTTTCATCAGCCTCTTCTTCCCATAACTTTCTTTCATCACAGCACTTCCCTTGGCCAAGAACCATCAATGCATCACATCATCACACATCATGCTCACTGAATCATTTGAATTACTTAGACTACCATTTAATTACTGTCAACACCGCCCCCCCCCCAACTAAACCCTTTTCATATCCAAACATCTCCAATCCAACCAATGTTCTCTCTAATAAATGCTTTCTATTCCAGGAAGCTGGTCTCTTTTCCACTTATCTGCCTCCCCACCCCACCACCCCATGCTAAGTACATTCCTTTTTGTTGTTGTTCAGTTGTTTTCAGTGGTATCTGACTCTTTGGGACAGTTTTCTAGCCAAAGGTACTGGAGTGGTTTGCCAATTTATTCTTCAACTCACTTTGATGAAACTGAGGCAAACATGATTAAGTGACTTGGCTAGGGTTACACAGCTAGTAAGTGCCTGAGGTCAGATTCAAATTTAGGAAGATGACTCTTCCTGACTCCAGACCCAGCACTTTATCCCCTGTGCTGTCTAGCTACCCTAATTAAGTTAATTCTTACCTTCACATTTTTGCTATTCATCCTATTCTGTTTTTAAACCCTTTCCTTGGGTCTTAGAATAGATAGTAAGTATTAGTTCCAAGGCAGAAGAATGGTTAAGGGCTAGGGTGAGTGATTTGCCCAGGGTCACAGAGCTCAGAAGTGTTTGAGGCCAGATTTGAATATTCATCCTCTTCTAATAAAATCCTACTCACTCTTTAAGGCCCAGCTCAAATGCCACATCAATTATAAATCTTCAACTAAGCCCAGCCCAAGTGATATGGAATTGGAACCTACCACATCCTTGACTATGCAGAATAAATTCAGTTTCATTCAATAATCACTGATCAATTACTATACTATGAAAGGAAGTGTACTAAGTATTGGGGACACAAACATGAAAAATATCTTCTTCCCTATGCTGAGGGGGTTTGTAATCTAACTGTATTCTCTAGATGTGTTCTTCAAATGCAAAAGATGTTTCTTTTTTTGGGTTTAGAACAGTTTTTCCTTTTTAGTTTTCCCAATCTATAGAGGGAGCAGCAGATCTTGGAGTTAGGAAGACCCACGTTCAAATCCTACTTTTGACACTTACTAGGCATGGCATTTAGCCCCTATTTACCTTTGGTATCTTCCCTAGGACTTACCTACTGAGTCATGAACTCAGTCATGGACTTGCTGTTATTAGTGTTGGGGGAAAGACCTTCCACCTTCCACATAGTGAATTGAATAACAGATCATTTGCAAGTTCTCAAAACTTCCCTAAAATTCTTCCATTGTGGCATGTAGCTATTGTTCATCATAGCTAGGTTAGTGTGGTGGCCCAAGTTGATCCTTCCAGGCTGGAGAGGTTTAAGTGCAAGACTGACCACTGACTGTGCCTGCCACCTGAGGACCTTTTGTAAGATATAAGACATTTGGCACAGTTAGGTGGCACAATGGTTAAAGCTCAGGATCTAGAGTCAGGAAGACTCATCTTTCTGAGTTCAAATCTGGAACTAGACATTAGCTGAGTGACCCTGGACAAGTCACTTAACTCTCTTTGCTTCAGGTCTTCATCTGTAAAATGATCTAGAGGAGGAAATGGTGAACCATTCCAATATCTTTGCTAAGAAAACTCCATAGTGGGTCATGAAGAGTTATACACAGTTGAAATGACTAAACAAACAACTGAGACATTCACCATGAGAAGGATGGTCACCAGGCAATGTTTTTGACTATATCAACTCACTGTACTTCTATCAAATCTGCATCAGTGAAGAGAGTATCCACATTAATGGAATCACAGACACAGATCCTGGATATTTAATCTCTGCCTGCCTCAGCTGCCCAATCTGTAAAGTTTGAATACTATTAACACCAAATTCCTAGGGCTGTTGTGAGGATCAAATGTGATATTGAACTACTTTGCAATCTTAAAGTACTATTTAATTGATAGCTATTATTACTATCATCCATTGAAGGAGAAAACATGGCCATCACTCTCCTGGATCTCAAAGTCTTAGGAAATAAGACCTTTTTCTTTTTCTTTTTTTTTTAAACTCATTACTTCCATCTTAGAATCAATCCTAAGTATTGGTTCCAAGGCAGAAGAGAGGTAATGTCTAGGCAACTGGGGTTAAGTGACCTGCCTACAGTCACACAGTTAGAAAGTTTCCACCTAGCTACCTTGATAAGACTCTTTAATTATTTCCACTAGCTTTTTAGTTAATGTTCTCAAATTCTCTAAGTATACCATCATATCATCTGTAAAGAGTGATAGTTTAGTTTCTTCATTGCCTAATTTAATCCCTCAATTTCCTTTTCTTCTCTAATTGCTAAAACTGCTAGCAAAGACTCTTAAATATAGGGCCACGATCACATCAGGGCACTGCCCATTTGGAAATGCTGGGGACCTAGCTGAAGAATATTCTTCCTCAGTTTCGTATATCCTAGAACTATTCCTACAATTTCTTTAATAGAAGATTCATGCACAGGCATGAACAGAAAACACCAGTAGGTATTCACTTCAGCTCCCGTTAGAGAGTAAATGATGGGAATAAAGGGAATGGACTAAAGAGGAGTCAGGAAATGATTCCTCTAAGAGGTGAGATGGGTCCTCACATGGCAAGTTCTCCTTTTGGCCCTGCAGCCTGCTTTCTCTATTATTGTGCTGGAGAGAAGTCCTTGGGAGCTACAAAAATGGCCCTAATGGTAGAGAAGGAATAAGAAAGAGTTTTATTGCATCTTGCATGTGCCAGGCACTGTGCTAAGTAGCACTTTACAAGTACTATCTCACCTCTGTAGAAGCAGAACCATAGGAACTGAGTTCCTTACATTTATATGACACTTTAAGGTTTAAAAAATATCTTCACAAAAACCCTGGGAGACAAATAATGATTTTTGCTCAAAATGATCAGAACTAGGATTTGAACCCAAGTCTCCTGACAGGCCACTGTCTGTTCCACCTCATTGTGCTATAGGGAATTGGATCCTAATTCTTCTGAAGGCCCTTTGGCTGCTGCTTGGTAATCTGAGAATTCCATTTCATTCTTGAAGTAGCATTTAAAGAATGGAATCTAAGAGTCCAGGCATAGGTAGGGTGTTTGAGAAGGAAATTCTGCCTTTACCACTAACCATCTACTGTGCCGTCCAAGGCCAGTTACTTAACCTTTCTGAGCCTTGGTTTCATCTGCCCCACAGGAACACAATTTCTTGTGTGGCTTCCTCTCTGAGCAGCTGTGAGGATCAAATGAGATAATAGATCAGAGAAGTGTTGTAGAGATTTGAGAAGTGGTAGAGAGTCCTGTTGTAATACAAGGGGACATTAGGATCATATAGGTTGGGAAAGGGAGACCAGCAGGATACCCTGGTTTGCTATACTACCCTCAGTGATGCCATCTGCTTTAGGCATAAATTGGCTTCCTGGCCTCTGTGGGAGAGGCAGTAATGAATCTCCATCTCTCTTTCTAACTTCCAGAGCTGTGAAAGGACATTGACCTCCTTCCTGAGGGGGGTTTGGACAAGTCCTGGCATCCGGAGATGGTCTGATGCCTGTGCCATCTTCCTGAAGGGTCTGTGTCAGTGGCTCAGCAGGAGAGGAAGAGAACAGGGAGAAGGCGCAGTTGATGTAAGGGAGGCAGTGAAGTGCCCAAAAGAGAGCCCAGGGATGAGAACCAGGAGACCTGGGCTTTAGAACCCATCTATTATGCAAGTTTGAGCAATTCATCTCACTCTCTGGTCTCAGTTTCCTTGTCTGCAAAATGGTGATAATTGTCCCTGACCTGCCTACCCTTTCCAAAGAGTTATGAGTATCAAGTGAGAGAATAGATTCAAAATGCTTGATAGCCTGCAAAACATCTTATAAATTATAAAATTGTACAAATGTATCCCACAAGGCATCTGGGAGTTCTAGTGAAATACTGGGTATGAGAGAGTTTAGGAAAATGAAAAGGACTCCCGAGTGTCAGCGGACCGCCACTGCCTGTCAGGGAAAGGTATCCTCCTGCAAAGCTGACCTGACAGGCTGAGCTTTTCATGTAGATTGTTTTGCTGCTAATGACTCCCTTGGCAGCTGCTCCTCCCCTCTCCCCAATATCCTGAATCTGTCACATGTGCTCAGTGTTAGCTTAGAGGCACCAATTCAGCCTCTAGTCAACTCTGAACCTGCCCTGGGCCACTTCCTTAGACACTTCCCTAGAGTAATGCATCTACTAGCCTCCTAAGCAACGCATGCATTGCAGTGAAGTCACTTCCTCTCTTGAAACCTCAGTTCCTTCTTCTGTAAAATAGGCATAACAGTCACTGCTCTGCCTCCTTCTCAGGGCCATTGTCAGGCTCAGATCACAGAATGGAGGTGAGTGAAAGCATACAAATAAGGAATTATTATCTAGAGTAGTTTAGGAACTGTTCCCAAGGATTTGGTAACAGCCTAGTCTGTAGAAAGGGACCTAAGGCTGATAGGGAAAACCTAGTCCATCTTCCCCTCCACCTGCACACAATCCCCTTAGAATCTTCCTGGAAAGCAAGTAAGGGTTAACCTCCACCCCCCATCCCCAGTGCAATTGTCTGGCATCTTCCATGCAAAAGCTTCTTCCCACGGTGACTAATTTGCATGGGATGGGCTAGTATCAGCCCTCAAAGCCCCATGCTCCTCTGGCACAGAGAGATGGGGAGTTAAGGGGGAAGCTAGGGCCCTAAAAGTGGGGAGGTGGGGAGGGAAGTGGCCCCAGAAGCCCATAGGAGGCAACAGGAAGTGTATCTCTACAGCCCCCACTGTACCTGGCTGGGGCTTCTCCTTTTCCCCTTCTCTTAGATGCTTCCTTCAGGTGGGACACTGGGTTTATCTGTGTGCTGAGGTAAGGATGAAATGGCCCATTCCCGAGGGTCTCCTCCCTGGATGGTTCTGTCCCGTCTTCCCCCAAGACTGGCTCGTACCACCCCCTGACAAACCGGTCCCTTCAGCATCTGACTCGTAGGCTCACCATGTAGGATTTTCATCCCGCTGGTTTTTACCAGTTCTGAGAGGACCCCCTTTCTTCCTCCCACCCGCTGGGCTTCCTGACCTCCCTCAGCCCCCTCCATCCCGATTGCCCACTCAGCAATACCTCTGGCAGATGTCACTGCCCTGGGAGCCCATCCTGTGAGCTGGCAGCAGGGGGCTGACCCCGTAGGGCTCCTCTCCCGGGGTGGCTGCCTGGCCAGCCTTGCTCTCTGATGGGGAATTCTTCAGCTTCGACCGCGCCATCCTGCCTGGCTCTTTTATCCCTCCCCAACTCTCCTGCGGAGGGAGGGGCACTGCTGCGTGCAGCTCAGGGCTGCTGGTGCATACCACGCTGTAACTGGCTCCCTCCCTTCACTCTGCCAGGCATTGGAACAGCCCTGTCTGTCCCTGGGGGGTACTTCCAGAAGGGAGGGAGGGATGGAGGGAAAATCCAAAGATGCGCTATGATGAATATGAAACGGCAGAATATCGTCTCCTGAAGCATCCTTATTTTTCATGGAAATCAGACTCGGCTTTTTCCAGAGCTGTCCTCAGATGACTCCATGTTGAACGTTTCTCTTCCCAGGGATCACAGCATCCTAGGATTTTAGACCTAGAAGGTACCCAGCACATTCTTTAGTCCTCTCCCTTCATTTCACATATCAGGAAGCTGAGGCCAGAGGGCCAAGTGGTTTCCTTGCTCAAGGTCACACAGATAGCAGAGTCTCAGAGTCTCAGAGTGCTGGTGATTAAGCTGTCTTAGAACCCAGCCCCCTCTGTGGCTGTCCCCACCGCAGGTCTAGATCAGGGTGAGAATCAAGACCCTTGAGAGTAAGCAATAGCAATTCTGAATATGAGTCATAATACATAGGATCCCAAGGATCCTGTGTGTCCATCACCTCATTTTACAGATGGGGAAACTGAATCCTAGAGACCTGAAGTATTATGCCCAAGGTCATATAGCTGAAGAGTTGAGATAAGAACTCAGATCTCTGAGATCAGAAAGTTAGTGCTTTTTCCTTAAACCAAGTTATATTAAAGATCTGAGGCTCTATGACAACTCTAAAGCTATGTCTCCAAGAGTGTGGAAGGGCTACACTGAACCACTGACACTCTCACCTAGACTCTCTTTCCAACAAATGCCATTTGGAAAATACATGTGATGGGCAAGGGCTGAGAGGCAGCATGGCATAGTGGATAGACTACTGTACCTTGAGTCAAGAAGCTCTGGCTTCAAATCTTGCTTCTGACACCTCTTAGTTTTTGATCCTGAATAAGTCACTTTACCTTCTTCAGTCTCCTTTTTTATACCTAGAAAATAGGGATAATGATGCTGTATAATAATACCTACCTCACACAGCAGTATTATATTCTGAAGATCAAATAATGCAAGTAAAGTGCTTTGTAAAGTTTTGAATATCTATCTATCTATCTATCTATCTATCATCTATCTATCTATCTATCTATCTATCTATCTATCTATCTATCTATCTATCTATCTATCTATCTATCCGTCTATCTATCTATCAGCTTTCTCTTTAGAGTTCAATCTGTGTGGGATAACAGAAGTAGAGACCAATTGGGAGGTTACTGGGTGGTGCAGTAGATAGAGTGCAGGCAGATCTGACTTCAACTCTAGCCCCAGACACTTACTAGTTGTGTGACTGTTGATAATACTTAACCTCTTTTTGCCTCAGTTTCCTCAACTATAAAATGGGATAATAATAGCACCTATCTCAGAAAGTTCTTGTGAGGAACAAATGAGATCATATTTGTAAAAAACACTTAGGACAGTGTCTGGAACACAGTAGGTGCTATATAATTGCTTCTCATCCCCATATTTGACCATTAGGGAAACTGAGACCCAGAAGGGGGTTGTGGGTTGCCCAATGTCATTAAAGAAGCCTAATTCAAAATGTGATCCTGACCCAACTATTATGACTCCAAACTTTTTCTCCTACCCCATTTGTCCTGGGTCAGATTTCAGTACAGGTTAGGGATGGAAGCCAGAGATAAATAAGGGGAAATCCTAAGGACTCTAAAAAAAATTCATGACAATGCCTTTGGTTACAATACAACTTTTGTTTTACACTCTTCTGTTCACTGTTCTTTTTTTCACATCTCATGGAACATTTGACATGCCTACAGTGATGGTGATCATTTTAAACCCAGCTGTCTAAAGGTTTAGGACCCTTTCATTATGACTCAGCCCTAGGGTTTGTGAACAGGGAACAGCTTCTCTTTAGTCTAAGGCATTGATTTCCAAAGTGGGTGCCACCGCCCCCTGGTGGGTGCTGCAGTGATCCAGGGAAGCGGTGATGGCCACAGGTGCATTTGGGGGCCGTGAATAACTGTAAGGGGGCGGTGATAGTATGTGACAGGGGGCGCTAAGTAATATTTTTTCTGGAAAGGAGGTGGTAGGCCAAAAAAGTTTGGGAACCACTGGTCTAAGGGATGGAATTACTCTGCTCACTGAGCATATTCACACTTGCCCAGAAAATGATCCATCAAGTCACTACTCTTAAATGCCAGCAATTTCTCCAAGCACAACCTTCTACAGTTCTTGTTCCTAGGCACTTTTCCTGTCAGAAAGAGTCACTGACAATATTAAGTCATTTACGCACTTATTGATTAAAAAGAAAATGTGTTTAGCACAGTGTTGGGCATATATTAAGTACCTAATAAAGGTTTGTTGTTTGACTTGATTGAGTTGACAAACATGAGTTAAATACTGTGCTAGATATTGAGAGAGCCACAAAGTTTAGTTATGGCATTGGTGCCTGACCTTATGGAGCTTGTACTTAAGGAGAATCCTGAAAAACACAGATAACTATAATACCCAATGTGGCATGATAAATGTATCCTAAATGCATCAGAGGTAGGAGCATAACAGTGCAAGAGCATAATCAATGGAGGATTAGAGCATCTGGGGAGTGATTATTAATGGAGGAGGTGGCATTCAAGTACATGGTGCTGAAGTGGACAGAACCCCAGAGCTGAGATCAGAAAGGCCAATTAAGGATTTAAGAACATCCTGTTCAAATACTGGCAGAGAGCTATATTTAATGTAATGCATTACCAAAGTCATGAAAACCTAAGGATTTGAGAACTTGTTCAGATAAATGAGTTTTCATAACTTTGGTAATGCATTACATTAAATATAGCTCTCTGCTATTTTAGCCCAAGACTGTGTAGGAAAGCCTCTGGGTTGCCACTTTTGTGGCAAGAAATCTGGAATATCTGGAATAGTCTTGTCCCTTCTCCCAACTTACTAAGTAGAGAGGGAACCATTCTCAAATTGTTGTTTGTATAAGGTGTCAGGGTTCTGAATTGGAGTGATCTTTGGCTAAGGATGGAAGGAGAAAGCTGGGATCTGTGAGAGACAGGCATGGATGTGTACTGACCTTACAACTTCCCAAAATGTAGTAAAAAACCACTCAATGGAAAAAGGGAGAACTAAATTCAAGTCCCAACTGTTTGAGGTTGGGAAGTCATTTAACCTCCCTTAGCTTTAGTTTCCTCACTTATAAAATGATGGAGTTGGTCTAGACCAGAGGTGTCAAACATGCAACCTGAGCTCCTGAATGCAGAGGAACCAGATTAAAATGTAATTGGGAAACATTTAACAAAACAAATAATGTTTTCTAAAACATTAGAAAATGTTATATTTAAAAACTAAGTTATTATGCATCTCATAGAGATCTTTATGTCTGAGTTAGTGTACATTTCTATTTGAGTTTGACACCACCGACCAAGGTCTAGACCAGGGTTCTTTACCTGGGACTTATTAAAAAATATATGCATTTTTTGAGAATTATTTGAATGAAATTGGTTTCCTTGGTAACTACATGTACTTAATTTTATGCATTTAAAAATATTATTCTGAAAGGCAATCCATAGGTTTTGCCAGATGGTCTGAGGAATCCATAATACAAAAAAAGGTTAACCCCTGGTTCAATGAACTAGAGCTCCTTCCATTTTTTATATTCTCTCTCTCTCTCTCTCTCTCTCTCTCTCTCTCTCTCTCTCTCTCTCTCTCTCTCTCTCTCTCTCTTTGTATACTTGAAAAACCCCAGATATAAACTCATTTTCTTGTGTTTGGGGTCTTTCTCTTGAAGTGGGTACTCAGGAAAATACTACATTCCTTATTTTTTGCCAATCCCAATACCTCTTGAGACAGTGGTTAGGTTCAAATTCTGTCTTAGACACTGACTCAGTGTGACATTGAGCAAATCATTTAACCTCTTTATTAGGTCTCAGTTTCCTCAACTGTAAAAAATAGGGATAATAATAGCACGTATCTCACAGAATTTTGTGAGAATAGAGTGAATGTCTGACACATAGTAGGTACTTAGTAAATGCCTAATTCCCTGCTGGTCTGACCAAAATCATGAAGACCAGGGACTCCTGGGGATGAGTTTGTCCCAGGNTCTCTCTCTCTCTCTCTCTCTCTCTCTCTCTCTCTCTCTTTCTCTCTGTATACTTGAAAAACCCCAGATATAAACTCATTTTCTTGTGTTTGGGGTCTTTCTCTTGAAGTGGGTACTCAGGAAAATACTACATTCCTTATTTTTTGCCAATCCCAATACCTCTTGAGACAGTGGTTAGGTTCAAATTCTGTCTTAGACACTGACTCAGTGTGACATTGAGCAAATCATTTAACCTCTTTATTAGGTCTCAGTTTCCTCAACTGTAAAAAATAGGGATAATAATAGCACGTATCTCACAGAATTTTGTGAGAATAGAGTGAATGTCTGACACATAGTAGGTACTTAGTAAATGCCTAATTCCCTGCTGGTCTGACCAAAATCATGAAGACCAGGGACTCCTGGGGATGAGTTTGTCCCAGGGTAGGTTCTAACTAGATCCCAGATATTAATCTCAACAATGTTTTCAAGCAAAAAATTGATTCCTAAGTCAATAGGATTGGATAGAAGCTTGCATTAGATGGAAGTCTTGGAAAAGGATACGATTGGGCTATGCTACATCTCTATAAGACCTGGCCCAGTGCCAGCTAGTTCTCACTTTTCTGAGAGAGAGAGATATTTCAAAGCCCCTTGCTCACCAGCTGCTTCTGCTACTTTCCTGAAGCAAACAACTCACCAACTCAATTAAGGCAATGTCTGCTGGGTGAATTCTCAGCTGTGGCCACTGCCACCACTTCCTCATTCTTTCCTTATTTTCTACATCATAATTTATAATAATGATACCAACTACTACCACAACAATAACTCATATCTTATACATATAGCAGTTCAAGGCATGCAAAGTGCTTTACATACATTATCTTCTTAGAGCCTCACAGAAATTCTGCTAGAAAAAAATTATAGGTATTGTTGTTCATCCTTTGTTTTCATTGAGGACCAATGACATCATGAGGTGATGTCTTGACTCACACGTGAATTGGATTCAAGTGAGGCAGAATTGCACAAACTCATCAGTTTGCATCCAGTCATCACTATCCAATGGCATGACAAAAGTCAGGATGACTCTTGATGGCCTGGGATGCAGTGGATGACCTTGGCATACCTTCGTACATTCAATGTTGGGTTGAGTTCTAAGCACTCCATAGCACCTGTTTCAATCACCTTCATGGCCAATGGAACAAAATTCTTCTCATTTACCTGTTCTGCTGGGGAGAGTCTTCACATGCTTGGGTAGACATTTTCCTAATTCACTGATAGGTTTGAGATCTATTGGCTACCTGTCACATGGGTTAGCCTATCTGCCCAAATGGTTTTACCAGGGTATGATCCCTGTGTGTGCTACAGATTTTTGGAGCCACAGGTGAGAGTTAGGTGACAGGTGGATATCAAAGGTGGATGAGCAGCCCTGAAAAGTGTGAAAACCTTCACACCAGGGATGCTTGTTCTTCCTGAACACCCCATGTACCCTACCGATGAACAAACTGAGACTCAAAAGGATATGACTTGCCCAGGGTCTCATGTTCATATTCAGTCTTGATCCATCTGTGTAGTTTCTGAACAGTCAGTAATTACATGTTTTAAACAGTTTGTAAAATTTTAATTTCTATAAAACTTTATTATTCACTCATGATTTTTCAAATCACAGCACTTCAATTACTTTCCTTATTCAGCCATTAACTCTGAGAACCATATTTAGTTTTTACAAGCCTTTCCCTGTTTTTGTTTTTTTTTTTTGGAGGGTGGCGGGACTCATGAATTTTTCTTTCTGCACATGCTTTTTTACCTTTGTACTCAGATTTCCCTGATCCCATGTCCACCATTCTAATTATTTCATCATACTGCCTCAGTTTCTATGAAGAGCAGGTGCCCCAAATGATCATTTTGAAGGGAGGCTTGCAACTTCTCTTTTTGAGATACTAGAGGTGGATTTGGCTTGACTAATCCATCTGCTTATATACCAATAAGGTCTTCTGTGTATCTAGCCCCATGCTTAGAGATGATGGTGAATCACAGATGTAAGAGACAGAAGCTACCCTCCATAGTAACATAGTTTAGTTGAGAAGGCCAGACAGAGAAAGAGAAAGATGAGACATATGGAACAACTGTGTGATTAGTGCCAAATCAGAGGTACAGATGGAAACGTCTATAGAAACAGATTAGAAAAATAGATTATTTTAGCCTGAGCTGCTTGAGGAAAAGCTTCATGGTCATTGAAGAAAGGGGAGGATTCAGATAAGTAGAGAGGAGAGATAGTAGAGGGAATGAGATGAAGAAAAGGTGGTAGATGTCTTGTACATAGTGTTTTGGGGGGGGATAGTGAGGACATCTACCCACCACAACCTCAGCATCTTTTAAAGAGGAAGTGTGGAATAGTACAAAGAGAAATGGCCCAGGACAGCAGGGAGAGCTCTGGACTTGGAGTCAGGAGGACCTGAGTTCAAATCTTGCCTCATATAGTTAACAGTGGTATGACTCTGGGCAAGTTACTCAACCTTTGTTTGTTTCATTTTCCTCATCTGTAAAATGAGGGACTTGGGCTTGATGATATCTAACATCTTTTCCAGCTATAAGATCTGGTTCATAGCACAATACTTGGCATATAGCAGCTAATACAAACTTTTTCATTCATGAATCCTTTAAACTTCATAGTTATCATCCCAAATCATGGTCTCTGACTTCTTTTTCCAATTGCTTTATTGTGAAAAACAATGTGAACTTTATGCAATTTATATTTTTATACAAATTTTCTCTCAATTTTATTGTTGTTGGCAACAAATTAGTCCCTATTCGTTCTCAGTACTATCCTAAGCTTTGTAGTTCTGCGGGCATATGTGCCCTTCTTTCCTATACTTATCATCTCATTCCTGGGCTATTGCAGTTGAGCTGGCTGGTTGGTCTCCCTACCTTGAGTAATTCCCCACTTCTGTTTATCCTCCATTCAGTTGTCAAATTAATCTTTCTAAGGATATAATCTAACCATGTCACTCTCCCTTATTCAATTAACTTTACTGGCTCCTTATCATCTCCTGGATAAAATATAAAAACCCTCAGTTTGGCAATCAAAGAGCTTCGCAACCTGGTCTCTTCCTTTCGCCTTATCATGCAACCTGTGATCCAGTGACAGCTACCTCCTTGCTGTTCCATGCACTGGACATTTCATCTACAGATTCTGGACATTTTTGATGGCTACTTCACATTCCTGGAGCATGCTTCCTCCTCATCTTCATCTCCTGGCTTCTTTAACTTTCTTCAGTTCCCAGGTAAAATCCTGTCTTCTTTCTTTCTTTCTTTCTTTCTTTCTTTCTTTCTTTCTTTCCTTCCCTAAGACTGAAGAGCAGTAAGGGCTAGGCCACTGGAGTTAAATGACTTACCCAGGATCACATAGCTAGGAAATATCTGAGCCCAAATTTGAATGCAGGGGTTCTCTTGATTCTTGGCCTGGCACTATATCCATTGTTCTACCTAGATGTCCCCAGAGAAATCTTTTAAAAATTCCCCCTAAATGTGAGTGCCTTTCCTCTGTTGATGATTTTTCATGTTGTCACCCCCAGGAAACTGTGAGTTCCTTGAGTGAGGATTATCTTTTGCCTCTCTTTGTACACAAGGAGGTTATCATAGTGCCTGGCACATAGTAGGTGCTTAGTAAATGCTTACTGACTGAACGAGCACTAGGAACTATAGTCTAGGATAGTCACATTTACTTCATCATCTCAGAATGTTCAACCACTATAATCTTGCTGTTAACCTGAGCAAGAAAATTAATGGATTTTAAAAAATCTGAGGATCCTGGTGACTTTACTACTTATCTCTCTGGGCCATAGATTCTTCAGCTCTGAAATAAGGGTGGCTAAGGTCCTTTTTAAAGCTAAATCTATGATGTATGATTCTAAAGTACATATAGTTTCCCACAATTCTCCTAGCCACCACACATAGCACAGTATATTCCCATCCCCAAGCTCACACTGAAACCCTACTTGGAACTGAATTACTGCCCTCTTCTCTTGCCTGTTCAGATGCTACTCTTTCTTTCAAGGTCTAGTCCATGCACCTCCTCCATGAACCCTTTTCTGACCAGTCCAGGCCACAGCTCTCTCTTCTCTGACCTTTTAGAACACGTCCAGCCGAAACCACTCAATATCTCACTTGATTTTTATTGTCTTGGTTGTGCTCTGATTGTATCAAGGGTGAGCGTCAAGGCTCACCAGCCTGAGAGTGCCAGGAGCATGAACACTGCGTCTTCTCCTTCTCTTGTCTTCCTTCACTTTCCTCCCCCTCCCAATTCTTCCCCCAAGCACTGGGCACAGGCCAGGCATAGGATAAGCACTGATTGGAATCTGAGCTCACCAGGGAGGAAATCTAAGCTTCTCCTTAGATGTCCCAAGTGGTTAAATACAGAACACAGTTTATAATAAAGAGACAGGTTTCTTATTGCCAAACAGAACATTAATGGAAAATTAGTGATTGAGGGAATTAGACTGCCTCCCGAAGAATGCCTCCCATTAAGAGAATCTAGCTCCTTGACTGGCCCTTTGAAATAGGACTTTGCTTGGGAGTAACCATTACTCCACTACTTGCACATGTTGTCAGTACTGCTGGTGACTCATTGCCTTAGGGTCAATTCTTCTTTCTCCTCAACTGATGACAGGATTTCCTGGATTTTGTTGGACCTGGGTTCAAATCCTGTTCTTATCATTTCTGAGTAATATCTTCAGTGAGTTATGTCCTTTTCCTAAGCTTCAGTTGCCTCATTCCTAAACATTCACTGAGCACCTAACACAAGACCTTCTGGATTTTCTTGTAATGGATATTAGTTCATTTGATGGAAAATGTGGATGAAAAATCCTGACTAATTCTATACTGGGGTGTTACAAGGATTAAATGAAACATATGAAGCTACTTTTTCAAGTTTGGAGAGCAGAGGGTTTGGAATGATAAGAATTTTGGACTAGGAGACAGCTGGCTTTGAATTCTTCCTGTCACTAGATTAAGTCATTCAACCTGGGCATTCATTTCTTCATTTGTAAAAATGGGGATAAAGTACCTTCCTCACAGGGTTTTGTGAGGATCATTGGAAGATTAATTCTATATAGTATTTTATAGACCTTAAAGTATGAGGTAAATGAATATTATTATTAATATTATAACTAATAATGGTATATATACCAATTATGAAATGGAAAGGTAGCCTGATATAATGAAGAGTGGGTTGACCTGGGTTCAAGATCTGCCAATGAAATACTGGTTGTGTGACCCTGGGCAAGTCAATGCCTCAGAGTTAGGGTTAGGCTAAGTTGGTCTGTCAAAGATGCATCTTGTAGGTCTCCCCATGGAGGAAGAATTTATGCTGCGGGAAGATAGACTTTGAAACAGAAATATTTTATTTGGTCAAGTCCTCCTAGTAGATAGAAGTCATGTGAGGATTTTTATGGCAAGTGCATGTAGAATTTTTAAAAATTGCCTTCTCTAAATAGCTATCTATAATCTCTCCTTCCCAGACAGAAATCAGTCCTCTCCATTTTAAACTTCCATAATATCTTGTTTGTATGTATCTTTTTCTTGTTTCCCACATTCTAGCTTGCATCATGAAGGGTAATGTGTGACAATGGAGCTGCCATCTACAGACTGTGAATAAGTCACTTAACCTCTGAGTGTGATAGGTACTGCTAAAACTATATATTAATAGAGGTGTTGCTGATTTGCATCACTGGATAGAGCTTCTGAGTCCAGGAAAATCATAGGTCTGGATGAAATAATGACAAAGGAACAAATAATAACAAAGATCTGAGTATGTGCGTATTTAGAGAAGGGCAGTTGGGTAGCCCAAGGAATAGAGCTTTGGACTTAGAGTCAGGAAAATCTAAGTTCAAATATGACCTCAAATACTTACTAGCTATGGGACCTTGGGCAAATCCCTTCACCCTATTTGTTTCAAGTTTCTTCATCTGTAAAATGAGCTGGAGAAGCAAATGGCAAACCATTTCAGTATCTTTGCCATGAAAATTCCAAATGGGGTCTTGAAGAATCTGAAATGACTGAATAGGAACAGATTTAGAACTGGAAGAGACCTTGCTAGTCCAATCTAGTTCAACTTTATTATTTTACAGATGAGGAAACTGAGGTCCAGAGAAGTTAAGTTACTTATCCAAAGTCGAATAGGTGACATGTAATAGCCCGGATTGTACTACAATAGACTGTGAATTTCTTTAGAATGGGGGCAAGGTCTTACTGATCTTTGCCTCTCCCTGACACTTAGTGCAGGCTCTTTACACAGTAGGTGACTGAAGAAATATTAATCAAATTGATTTTTAAAAAGACAAAGAAGAATTCACATACAAGTTAGTAAGTGGATGAGCAAAGTAAGACACGTGTCAGTTCTATTCAGCAGAATAAATGGATTCCCCATCAACATTTTGAACAGGAATGAAATCACTCTTTGCCAAGGGCACTAGAGAATTCTATCTCCTATTCTGCTCAGGTCAGGTTGGTTTCCACCAGTATCTCGATTTTCAAAATTAGAGTGAACTAGAGTTAACCCTAGTTTCAAGAATTTTGTGGCATCTCTTTAGAGAGAATTTGAGACTAAAAACTGGGTCCTAAAACGGGGCTGGGGAAATCAGAACATTTGGGCTCAAATTTCATTTCTCCATGTTTCCTTCCAACTCTAAAATCCAGACTCTTGACATATATACTTTGAAAGGTAAATCAGTTTCTCATTCTGAGAAATGGGAAAGTTGGAAAGTCTACACTATTAATTTACTTAGGTAGAAAGGTAAATGCTACTTCACAGTTTCAATCATTTATTGGAGATTCTGGCCTTCCTACCCAACCCTCAATTTTTCTCCTGCTACCAGCTGCCTCCTTATTTATTGGTTTGAAACCAAAAAGTCACTGGATGCCCTCAAATTTCTCCTGAGTTGGAATCTGTCTTTTCTTAGGCCTAGCCTGCTTTCTTTGGGACAGGAATTGTGATTTCCTTGGGCTAGAAAACATTAATTGTGCTGGCTCAGAAACTGTGCAGTTTTGCCTTAAGATAAAGAGACTATGTGGGAGGAATGATCGTGAGACACAAGAATTGGGGGTGGGGGGAGGTAGGGATAATGCCCAGCTGTTGTACTGACCCCCTCACCACCCACCATGCACTCAGGCTGATGGCATATCAGGTGATCTGAATAGAGAAAGTTGCTTCCAGGCAATGTCTTGTCAGCAATTTCAGAAAATACAAGGCCCTGGGTTAGGATTTTAAATATAATTCTCTCCCTTCCTCTCCTCCCCCAGTCCCAGGGGATTGCTATGCATTGTGACAGTTCTTTCCCTATGCTAAAATGCTGGCTCTGAGAAAAATGTGAAAGCATTCAATATTTCAAACACTGGCATTGAGCTCCCCGTGGAATACAGTCTCTTACTATACAGAGGGTATGGCGGAAAGAGTGTTTGTTGGATTTGGGGTTAGAGGTCTTGCTTAAATTCTGATTCTGTTTTGAGTGACCTTGAACATGCCACGTAAACCCCCTGGGCCTCAGTTTCCTACTCTGTAAAATGGAGTGGGTTATACTAGATGATCTCTAATATCTTTTTTGGCTCTAAATCTATCATCCATTAATATAGATAATCCCTAAAGTTCCTTCTAGGCGAGAGTCCTCTAAGATCCCCCGCTGACAACTCAGCTCAGTGGTTTCCCAGCAATTAGGAACCTGTGGGGATACTGAGTACATATGCCTTTGGGAAAGGAATTCTAGCCACAAATTGTAGCTTTTCTTTTTACAGGAATTGGAGACTGTCCATTATAACTTTGACCCTTGCTGCTCTCTGCTTGAACTATTGCTATGACCTGGCTCTGAAAATACCAAAGTGACCTTGACAGGCTTGACAGACTTTGGGGCCCCACTTTTCTCATCTGTAAAATGAGGCCGTTGGACAAGGTAAACTCATTTTCAGCATTAAAATCGATTATCCTATGATTCAAACAGGTCTTTTCATCTCCACTCTCCTTACCAATCCATCCTTTAGAATGCAACCGGCCTACTTTTCCCTGAGCACTCGGCAAATTAAACATAAATCTGACCTTGTCATTCTGCTTATAAGCTTCCAGTGACTTGATTTTGCCTACCGAGTGAAATGAAAAGTCCTTTCCCTGGATTCATAATTTGGTGATATTTTTTGCTCTTTTAATCTTATCACTTAGTCAGTCAAAAAACATTTATTATGTTCCTGGACTGTGCTAAGTGCTTAATTTTATATCTATGTTCCAAAAAAATGAAAATACTTGTGTTCCCTTATACATCATGACAATAATGATAAGCCTTTACATAGTACTTAAAGGTTTGCAAAGTGCTTTCCATCTCTTATCTCACTAATTCTCACAGTGACCTGGTGATGTAGGTATTACAATTATCTTCATTTTATAGGAAATTGGGGCTATGAGAGATGAAATATTTTTTTCCCTAGAGTTATCATCATCTGGCTAGTAAGTATTTAATGATTTGAAAACAAGTCCTTTGAAAGGTACAAATAGACATTTTTCAGATAAAGAAATAAAAGCCACATTTAGGCATATGAAAAAATGTTCTGTCACTACTGATTAGAGAAATGTACATCAAAATTTCTGAGATATCATCTCACACCTAGCAGATTGGCTGAACTAATAAAAGGGCTTAATGACAAATGTTGGAGGGAATGTGGTGAAATAGGGACACTAATGCACCATTGGTGAAACTGCAAAATGATCCAACTATTTGAGAGCAATTTGGAATTATACTCAGAGAGTTACAAACCTGTACATAACCTTAAACTCAGAAATATCAATGTTGGACCTATTTCCCAAGGAGATAGTGAAAAAAGGAAAAGAACTTATAGGTTCCAAAATATTTATAACAGCTCTCTTTGTGGTGGGAAAGAATTAGAAACCGAAGCGATGTTCATCGGTTGGGGAATGGCTGAACAAATTGTGGTAAATGATTGGGATGGAATTTTACTGAGCCATATAAGAAATGATGAACAGATTAATTTAAAAAACTTGGAAATATCTACCTGAGATTATGAAGAGCCAAATGAGTAGAACCAAGAGAACATTATATACAGCTACTAAATTATTATTTGAAGAATAATTTGTGAATGCTCACCTCCAGAGAAAGAATTGATAAACAGAAACACAAAAGACATATAAAAAAATCTTCCTGGTGCTAAGTCCAGCATTTAATCCACTATACCATGCTGCCTTCCTAAGACTGAACACTTAAAAAAAGTGGCTTATGATGTTTGTGGAAAGGAGAGGAAAACGAGAATTCTAAAAGGATCTGGGCTCTAGATGGAAAGGTCTTAGGAGATAGGAAGTGGAAGTCTGCAATCCTACAAAGAACTCAGTAGGGAAAACTGAAGATAGCTTCTTCCAGATCCTATTAGGAGGGTTAGTGCTTTGTATCTTGGATGCCTGGGAGAACAAGCACATGCAAGAGGATATGAATGAGCAGTAAAAGTGCTCACAAAGCTAATTGGTTGGGCCACATCAGGAGATAACAACACACTGAAGGATCAGAATTTGGGGTGGATGGAATGGTTGTGTCTGAGAGTGAAACTATTTTACACAATGAGCTGCTCCATCCCAGTTATAACCTAAGTGGGGGTGGGTAGGGCAGAAAGGGTCCTAGGAGGGGAAAGAAATCTTGGACACCTGTTGTCTGTCCTTCAGAAGGGTAGTCATAATGGGATTTTAGGATGCAGAGGAAAATTGCTGAAAGATAAATTGTGGCATTAAGAGACTCACAAATCCTGGAAAAAGAAGGAGGTCTTTCCAAATGTGCGATATCACTTTCATAGGTGCTGGGAGACTGGTGAGGATTCAGAAAAATGAGCTGGACTAAATAATTCAGCTGTATTTGTCTGAGGGAATTGGTACCTTTCCTAAGCAAATCATCACTTGGATAGTTTCTGTGGTTTTGTATTAAATATATATGTATATGTGAATTTGATACTGAAATGTACATGCTTCAAAACTTCAAGGATTTGTGATTTCATATGAATGGGTGCTTCTACCAATGCAGAACATAACCACTTTATAGCTTAGTAATATGGTCTTCAAGGACTATAATTTTTTTAAATTCTTCTTCCTGAAGGAGACTGATGATTGGCTTAAATGAACTTGTCCTCAAAGAATAGAAACATGGTTCATGTTAGAAAGCATTTGAGCTTGGTCAGATCTCCCGAAGTTTGCTCCAGGCTGGCATAGTCTTCAAGAACCCTGGGTAATTTTCATGCCACAATGAGGTTGGAGGAGGACATTACACTACACCCTTTGGAGGTGTGGAGTCATACCTATGTGTTCAGGCTCCTGTGCTTTGCTGGAAGTATTATGCCTGTCGATTGCCATGGAAAAGTGGGAGCAAACTTTTGAGTTAAAAATTATCTTAAGTATATGATTGTGTGTGTGTGTGTGTGTGTGTGTGTGTGTGTGTGTGTGTATGTGTAAGTAAGTAAACACTTTTAGTGAGCAAGAGAAAAAAACTCATGAAATTCTAGTTCACAAAATGGAAAAATTGGGTGGGGGGAGGGAAAGAATTAAGCATATGAATTGGGAATTCATTGATCATTTCAATTTGATAATTTGGAGATTTCTTTGAAGATCACAGTTTCAGTTGATTTACCTTCTTCTACTTGGCCAGCAAAGAGCAACATGTTTCATAATCTAAATTATCTGTCACATAAGGGCTTCAGGGATTTGATGCTTTCATGCATGAGGTTGTGAGAATGTAAAAAATAATATTTTTTACTAAAGAGATCAGCGATATCTGAACCCCACTTCTAGAGGGAAGGATCATTTGATAAGTGCTACCATGTTTCGAGGCAGTTGGGTAGGGTGCAGTGGATAGAGCACTGGGCTTGGAATCAGGAACATTCATCTTCATGAGTTCAAATCTGGCCCCACACTCTTACTAGTTGTATATTCCTGGGTAAGTTACTTAACCCTGTTTGCCATGGTTTCATCTGTAAAATGAGCTGGAGAAGGATATGGCAAACCACTTTAATATCCTTGCCAAGGAAACCCACAGTCACAAAGAATCGGGCATAACTGAAAGAACTGAACAATAATAAACCATGCTTTAGCAAGATTTAATAGATTGAAAATAATTGTTGGAAGGAAATTGTGTTTTTATGCAATTCTGATGGGGATAATTTCATCATTTGGGGGAATAAAATAGATTATCAGTGCACATTAGATTAATGGGAAAAAGAGTTTCATACCTCTATGGCAATGGTACATATTAAGTTTGATGAGGATGTCCTTTGGCAACTACATGAGTCTAACACATTTTTCCCATGGTCTGTGAATGGTTTGTGTGGCCAGACTTGAAAATAAGATAGGAATTTCATTATTTAAAGGTTGTTGGTCACTTGGCTTATTTAGTTTTTTGGGTAAGCACATGGACAGGCCTTGGGATTAGCCCTGAATGAAATATGTTATTTCAAGATGAGAAGAAATTCCTATTAGTAATGGTGGAATCTGGTACCCAGTAGGTAAAAGTAGTTACAACAGATAAGGAGGACATGACTATTTCAGCTTAAGTGTTGCTCTATCTCTTCTGTAGGTCCGATATTATCAAAATGGATGTGAACCTAATCATGAGCTTTAATCATGAAGGTGATGGAAGAATTTTAAAAAGATTTTAGGAACTGACTTCTGGCTGCAGGTGGCCTGCTCCCCAGAGTCAGCTAGGTAAGTGCATGAACTCTGAAGGGTAAATTTCACAAGGTATATGACTTATTGGGATATTTGAGCCAGAGCGTTGCTATTTGTACCAATGAGAAGCTGCAGGTGGCTATTCGAAGCCACCAATTTCTTTCTCAATAGTCTGACCTGTGCATAGAAAATTTCAGAGTGGGAAGCATTCTTTCAGTGAGGCTTTAAAAGAACTGAATGATAAGGTCATTTCAGAATATAGTTCTATTCTAGGTTCTATTATCTGGTATGGATGGTTCTATACTAGAAGAGTATCATCAGAAAGTAGACAGAGCTGACACACAGAGAATGGGGTGTTAAGAAAACTCAAGGTGGGAACATATTTGAAGAAAGGACACATAATAAGATTACTCTGCTCGGTTGCCTGGTCATGTCTCTTTTTTTAAGTCAAGGAAAAAGAGTCCACCATTATGGTATGGGTCATGAATGCAATTTACCTAAATTCCCACAGGGCACATGAAAGTGCCAGTCAATTTTCATAATCTTATAAAGTTGTCTCATCCCTTGCAACAAGGAAAACTACGAGAGCGAGTTTCCAATTCAATTCAATAATCTTGGTCATGCATCAGCCATGGATAGGGGATCTGGGATAGAACACATGGTCTGCCCATGTATCACAGCTGAAAAGGGGAATCTGTGGAAAAGTCAGATAACTAAGTCTTTTTTCCATTTTAACTTCTTAAGTACCAGAACTCATAATTAGAGACTAGAAGCAAAGAATGAGTCATTCACTGCTAGGATAAGGGAATCATAAGATAACTGGGACTTTTGTGGTTTGGACTAAAGATACTTGGATTAGAGATTGAATGCTGGTGTCATTGTCTCTTTTGGGGAGATTAATCTGTGTTGTGAAAGAAATAACTGTAATGTTGGATTGGCTGCAAGCTAGAAGAGAAATCATTATCCCCTCAGAAGCTAGGCATCCCAGGGACTTCCATGGCAAATAACTTGGGAGGTCATATGCACCATATGTAGTCATCACCTTCAGTGAGCTTGATGACACCACAAGCTATTAGATTAAATTAAAAAGGGGGAGCATTAAGCATTGATGAGGATGATAAGGTTAGGGAGATGGTCACTTTGCTCCTGAAAAAAGAAGACTAACAGGAATGGGGTGTTTGTTGTTTGTACACAGGAAACATGATCAGGAAGCACTGTCCCAAGGCCACTGGATTGGTTCTCAGAAGATGAGGAGCAATAAGGCAACCATAAAGTCTGATGTAGGCCAAAACATTCACTCTTTTGGAGGGATCCTGGATGGAGACAACAGAGAATCAGGTCTCAGATTTTCCTGAACAACAGCTGCTACTTACTGAAATGAAAGCACAAGAGTAAAGACAAAACTGTAAACAACTATTATGGGATAGGGGCCAGAAGTTCCAAGGACTGCAGGGAGCAGGGGAGGCACTTTGTACTATGTTGAGACTGATATAATAGTTATAGAAGGTGCTGCATGACTTCCCTCAGATCTGTGGAGCAAAGGGTAATTGAGGAATGGGACAAAACAAAACCCAGTGAGGCACAATTAGGATGATTTGGATCCTTGCGTTACCCTAGTAATCCTATGAGGAAAGAGGTCCCTGGGGCTATCTACCAATGCTGAGCAAATCAGCAGATTACAAACAGCTGATAAGGAGAGCCAACACAGTGGACAACACAGTCAGGATCCAGAAAACGAGAAAGGAAGGCTAGAATGATGAGGCCAGTCTAATAAGTTGAAATGTACTAGAGAAAAATGGAATGTTTTACACTTGGGTTCCCAAAATTGACTGCACAGGAATAGGATGGGGGAAGTGTGGCTAGGCAACAGTTTGTGTGAATTTTTAATGTTTTTGGTGAACCACAAGCTCAATGTGAGTCAACGATGTTAATGAATGCAGAAGCCCAAAAAAGCTAACTTTTTTTTTTTTTTGGACTTGGTTCTGCAATTTCATCTGTGGGGGAGGGGAGATGTCCTAAAGTTTGAAGTGAAGGTGGAGCTCCATTCCTGATAGGAAAGTTAAGACTGTTGCCTGTAATTTATAATCTTAGAAAACTATGAGGGTACAATAAAAAGTTAAGTGACTTGCTCAGGGTCACACTGTTAGCATGCCAGTGCTAGTCCTCTAATCTCACTATTCCTGATTCTAAGGCCAGCCCACCATCTGCTATATGGGATTGGTTCTTGACTTTATGCTGTTAATTAAGGTTTAGGATCCAGAACAAGGCATTCTGCCTAACTAGAGTCCCTTCCATCAGGTAGGGGAAACGGGCAAGGTAGACAGAAATAGCTAAAATGACTGACTAATGAATGGATGATTGAACTCTGCCACCAAAGGGACTATCAACTTCTCAGGGTTTACTTTGCATCTAGCTTACTCAGGACTGATATATTCAAAAGGTACATGCTTTTAAAAAGAGTCTAGCTCTATTGTCCATCCAACTATAAAACAATACTGTCCCTAACTACTATAATTCTAGATTTGTCTGGTTTTCCTGAAACTATCATGAATGCTGCTCTGCTCTGTGTAAGGATGTATTCTTTTATCTGGATGGAAAATTGTGGAGAAGAGAGATAAGGTAGGCAGCAAAGCTGATAGATACATCTATCTTTGTGTTATTTTCATGTATGCCATTGGTCATTAAAATATTGCCATGGGGCAGCTGGGTGGCTCAGTGGATTGAAAGCCAGGCCTAGACATGGGAGGTCCTAGGTTCAAATCTGGCCTCAGATACTTCCTAGCTGTGTGACCCTGGGCAAGTCACTTGACCCCCATTGCCTAGCTCTTACCACTTTTCTGCCTTGGAGCTAATACACAATATTGACTCCAAGACGGAAGGTAAGGGTTTTTTTTTTTAAATATTGCCATAAACTCTGTAGTTAGATTTTAAGAGAGTGTGACTGCTTCTGTTCCTTGAGATTTAGAACTGGACAAATACATCTGTCAATGAAGGAAATATGGAATCTCAGGAGACTTAGAAGTGGTCTTTTAGAGACAAGGAGCATATTGGGCCAATGATGCACATTCCAATTTGAGGTAGCTAAGGTTCTTGGTTTCTTGTGGTGAACTAGCATGTGAAGCTGGAGCTCCATACTAGGAGTAGGCAGGGAGGTAGGGAACAACTGGTAGAAGTAAAGCTATAGAGGAGAAGCTTATGGTAATTATGAGGCATGCAGGGTCAAGACTGGAGGTTTCTGATTTTAACAGTAGCAGAAGAATGTTCAGAAACTCACAGTTTTAGGGTGTAGGGAAGCTCATATGTGCTGCTGAATGGAGCTGAAGAAAATCATGAAACTATGCTAAGTGGGGACACAACAAAAACACCCATGTCTCCCCTATCTTCAAAAAACCCATTTGATGCCTCCATTCCCCATTTTAATCCCATATTGCTCCTCTTTTTTGTGGCTAAACTTCTTGAGAAGGCTGTCTATAATCAATGGCTACACTCCCTTCCTGACTCCTTGTCTCCTGACTGTCAATCAGCTGAAACTGTTCTCTCTAAAGTTACTAATGATCTCATAATTGCTGAAACTAATGCCCATTTCTCAATTCCTGTTCTTCTTGACTCGAGAGCCCTGGACACTACCAATCACCTCCTTCTCCTTGATACTTTTCTCTCTAAGTTTTTGTAACATAGCTCTCTTGGTACTCTTCCTACCTCTCAGACTTCATTTTCTCAGTCTCTCTAATGGATTTTTATTTGGTTCCTGCCAGTCAATTGTAAGTGTCCCTCAAGGCTCTCTTCTAGACCCTCATCTTCTCCCTCTATGCAAAATCTTAGTGATTTCATTATCTCCTTATTGGATTCAATATCTCTACATTGATGATTCTCAGATATACTTATCCATCCTTAACTTCCCTCCTAGTCTCTAGACTAATATCTCCAATCACCGATACATATCTCAAACTGAATGTCCTACTGGCATCTTAAATTCAACACGGCCAGATCTAAACTCATTATTATTTTTTTCCTAAGACATCTCTTCTTTCTATCTTTCCTATTACTGTGGAGTACACTCTCAATCACCTAGGTATATTCTGGGTCCCATTAAAAAACAAACAAATGACTTTTCCTTCTATTTTAGAATCAATATTGTATATTTTTGGTTCTAAGGCAGAAGAGCAGTAAAGAGTAGGCAATGGGAGGTAAGTGACTTGCTATGGTCACACAGTTAGGAAGTATCAGAGGCCATATTTGAAGCCAGTACCTTCTGGCTCCAGACCTGGCTCTTTATGCCCTTTGGGTGTCATTCTTGACTAATTTGTAGCATCTTTTGTATATTCCTCCCTTCGCTCCTCTTACACTTTCATCACTCCAGTACCAACTTTACCCCTGGACTATTTGAATAGCTTTTTGGTTGGTTTCCTTGCCTCTGGTCTCTCCACACTCTAGTCCATCTTCCCCTTAGCTAGCATACTTGGTTTTCCTAAAGTGAAGATGAGACTACCTTACTCTCCCACTACAAATCAAATCTAGTGGTTCTTCATCATCTTTAGAATCAAATATAAAGAACTTGAAAGTCTTGTTCTTGTTCTCCTTCTTTACCTTCTGTCTTAGAATTTATTCTAAGTATTGGTTCCAAGGGTTAGGTAACTGGGTTTAAGTGCCCAGGGCTGCACAACTAGGAAGTGTCTGAGCCTCAGATTTGAACCCAAGTTCTCCTGTCTCCAGATCTATTGCTCAGTCTACTGTATAAACTAACTGTTTCTCCTTTAGAGTCTCCTTACATCTTATTCTACTCAGTATGCTCTGGGATCCAGTGAAGTTGGCCTCTTTGTTGTTCCTCCATCAATATTCTCCATCTCCCAACTATGATCATTTTCATTGGCTGTTCTCTTGCCTGGAATTTCCCTCATTATCATCTCTGCCTCCTGTCTTACTCAGCTTCTTTCAAGTTTCACCTAAAATCATACCTTGTATAAGAAACTTTTCTTGATCGCTCCTTAATGCTAGGGCCACCTTTTAATTAATCATCTCTATCTTACCTGTACAGATTTTGTTTGTACATTTTAGTTTGCCATGTTGCCTCCCTCATTAGCCTGGAAGCATAACCTTTACCTTCCATCTTAGAAGCAATTCTATATATTGGTTCCAAGGCAGAAAAGTGGTAAGGGCTAGACAATGGGGGTTAAGTGACTTGCCCAGGGTCACAAACTAGGAAGTGTGTGAAGCCAGATTTGAAACCAGGACCTCCCGTCTCTAGGCCTGGCCCTCAAACCACTGAGCTATCTAGCTGCTCCCAGACTGGAAGTTTCTTGAAGGTAGAGATTATCTTTTGCCTTTCTTTGAATCCCCAGGGTTTAGCATAGAACCTGACACTTAAATGATTGCTGACTTGCCAAGGATGAAGAGTCTGGAACTGGTTTTTCCTTTTAGCAGGAAGAAACAAAAGTAATGCAACAGCAATATGCCTTATCTACTTTATAATCATTTTCACATGGTAATTTTTTTTCCTCCCAGAGTCAACTGGATAGTGGGAGTGGTAGGAACCTTGAGTCATGAAGAGCTGAATTAAAACCCAGTCTTTGACATTTATTAGCTGTATGACCCTGGGCAAATCACTTAACCTCTATTTCCTTAGTTTTCTTGTCTATAAAATGAGGATAATAAAAGCACCTACTTTCCAGGGTTGCTGTTAGAATCAAATGAGCAAATCCTTGTAAAATGCTTAGCACAGTCCTTGGCACATAGTAACTCCTATATAGTATCATGTTACCTTAAAAGTTTGCAAACTGATCTGAGGATGCTTTACCTTAAAAATCTATTATAGTATTTGTGTTTTTCTATCTCTTGCTCAAAGAATTATTTTTGTAATTAATTGTTAATTGTGTTAGAAGCTTTGGAGAGAGCTATATGCTCCATAGGTACAGAGTGACAGATCAGCTACAGATAGCAAAACACCATGACTAGTTGGACTCGGGTGATGCTGATGTAGAAAAGGGAAAAGACAGTCAATCATAAACATAATCTTTATGCAGACATTTTATAGCTTGCAATAAGTGTAAGAAGTGGAACTTTGGAACTTGTTTCTTTCTGTTTGCTTGCCATTCTATTTTCATCTTTATTCCATACATTGGATCAAAACACTTCTATTTTAGTAGAACTGCTAAATTATAAAACCAAATTACTGCTAGAAATTATTATTGCTGATGAATCGGAATCTTACCAAAAGAGGGAAATTGTCAAGAGAGCATTTATGGGAGTGTTTGTGAATGACATTTCGGAAGCTATAATAGTGACTCTGAGTAGCAAATATGTCTGCTGATTAAGTCTCAGGTGGATATGTACAGAAGCAATGGGAAGGATTGGATATGTGGCCTCATGAAGGTGGTAGCTGGATCCTTCTTAGGATTCTAACCTTTTCCTCCCTTGGATAGACAGCCTCCTTCCTCTTGACCATGGGGCCTGTCCCCTATGCTCCTTGGGTAATATGAAGATATACTACATGAATTGAGAATTCTAGACCCAAATTTCACCCAGTATCCAAACAGGATTAAAGAAAACTAGATCTAGGAAAACAAACAAATCATGCAGAGTCAGTTTGTAATCCCCAGGCATGACACTCAATATTACATCGTTTTGTTTTGTTGAGCAGCTGGCATCTTTATGGTTTTGGTTTCTTAGGCAACTCCATGGTGAAAGAAAATTGGACCATATCTGGAGTGCTGTGTTTCATTCTGGGTGCATTTTAAGGTTTACCAAGTGCTTTGCATATTTATCTCATTTGATCCTCACAACAATCCTGGTGCTATTATTATCTTCATTTTACAAATGAGAAAACTGACACAGAGAGAAAGGTTGGGTAAATTGCTTAGAGTTATAGAATAAGGAAGGGTGTAGGATGTAAGGGAAGCTTCAAACTCAAGCCTATCTGAATCCAAAGCCAGCGCTCTATCCTCTATGCCAAAATGTGGAGCAGCTAGAAGAAGGTAGCCAGGCTAGTAAAGAACCCTGATTCATGCCACATGAGAATCAGTTGTAGGAACATGCTAACTCTCACGCTTACTAGTTGTGATCTTATCACTTAATCTCCATGAGCCTTAGTTTCCTCATCTTTAAAATGATAGGGCACTTCCTACAGATTGTGACTATGTCTCTGTAACTTAGCCTAAATCACTAAGCCCAACTATGATGAAGAAACTAGAGTGACTTTCCAAGATGTAGGGGCCACCCCATTTCAGTGGCAGGCAGGAATGGAATTCTGTGCAGGAGGAAGCTTCTACTGTGTGTGTGTGTGTGTGTGTGTGTGTGTGTGTGTGTGTTTTAAATTGTCACAGATGATGAATAGTACATTTGGATAGCAGTTCTGATTTTTTTAACTTTGCCCAATTTTCCTCCTTTCCAAATCCAACAGGGGTCCTGTATTTGGGACTGTGGATTTTTGGGGTACTTCATCAGAGAAGATGCAGTTGATACCTAGTTTGAAATTGGATTTAGAGAAAGGTCACATCCAAGATTAAGAAAATCAATTAGTGGGAGGTTGATTGGGAAGCCTGAGTTACAGTGTGAAATACTGTCAAATGTCAGAAAACTCAAATTGCTTAGCCAATTGCTGCCTTCATGGTTACCTCAATTTCACTGAACTATTCTCAGCAAACATAATGAGTTTTATAAGAGGAGAGAGGGCTTTTCTAGACAACTTGGATGTATTTGGGAGAACTGTAATCTGGTTTGGCCACATTCCCCTAAGCAGTATGGGACAAAACTAGAACTATCTTATTTATGAAGAAATAACAGATCTCCCACAAAAAGTCAGCAGATATCTGGGCAATGGATGGAGAAAGTCAAGGGATTGGATAGTCCTAATGATAGGCAGGGAGGGATCAGACTGAGCTAAGAATTTGGCAAAAATATCCTCCCCAAGAGGAGGAGGAAACAATGCTATATCACCCATATCTATCTTCTGGAATCTGCCTATGCATTGTAAAATGACCAGATGCACCATGGCTTTCTCACTTCCATATTCCAGGAATCTGGAAGAAGTCTGACTTTGAACACAGTTAATGGGTTAGTTACTCTGTATGCAAAAGGTCTTCATTTGGATTTTCTGAAGGTATGGAGCAGACCACAGAAATCCCTGTGTTAGAGTTCAAGGTGGGTAACCAGCAACTGCATCTCTGCCCACTGTCATAGTCAGGGCTGGGTCCCAGTATTCATGATGGATTGGCCCTCAAATTCTCATGATACTTCATGAGATAGGAATAGGGATAAGGGACCAATATAAAGGAAGAATAACCTCCAAGATGAGAAGAGTCGGACACTTGATGAACAATTGAGTCTCCTGATCAGTTAGATTGCTCCATAATTTGTCATTGGTCCCACCTATTTTGGGGCAGTGTTCCCATTTGCAATATCAACTCAGAAGGTAACGATATCCTGGATAATTAGATGTTAGTTGGTCCTTCTCTGATGATGTGTTCTTTTGTAAGCATCTTTCTCCTTTGATAGCACCACCACTTGCCTTCAGACAATAATGGGCTACTTCCAGACAGTGGCAAGAACCAGAGAACAGATGGCAATGACTGGACTGGTCAACAGCTTTGAACCATTTTTCTTTCTGAAATATCAATGATAATGATTTTACAAATGCCTCATACATATTTTTTGTCTTTGTTTTGGATTGTATCAGTAATTCCTCTGTTAACTTGGCTTTGTGTTTGTGAGAGTAATGTATTTGGAAGAGACTTCTGGAATGGGATGATGCAGAATGATTGCTATTCTCTACAAGTGCCCAGAGGTTGCTTAATTTAGAACAATACATTTGAAACAAATGGTCCCTGTTCTTTTTGCCCTCTGATATAAAACAGTAATAACTTTTATCTGATGTGACCATTTGGACTTCACCTGCTGCTCTGCACAGAGTTAATTTTCTTGGCATTATCCTTTGTATTCAGTGCCTTTCAGGCACCAAAATGAATAGTTGAGAAATTAAATGGGTAGTGAAATTGAGTGGTAACTATATCCTTGTATCATTTTTGTGTGCAGCATTATTGGTTTGGATATTACTAATAAGCCCTTTGGTTAGATTTTAGGAGTAGATGGGTTGTGTTTCTATTCTTCAGGATCAAGAATCAGGCTACCCTAACAAGGGAGATAATTATCTTCCTGTCCTCTGACTTGATCAGTCCGTGTCTAGAATATCTGCTTTGCTCAGAGCATCACATTTTAGGAAGGGCATTGAGAAAATATAGCACATTCAGAAGGTGAAGGGGAAGGGACTGGAGACAATGCCCAGTGAGACTCCAGTGAAGGAATTGGAGATGTTTAGCCTGGAGAAGAGAAAGCTTAGGCATTACTTGATTGCTTTCTCTGAATATCTGAAGCACTATTAAGTGGGAGGAAGATTTTTGAACCTTCCTAAGTCTTAATTCCCTCACCTGTAAAATAGGTATGCTAAAAAAAAACCTCCCTCTGATGGTTGTTGTGAGGATAAACTGTGAGGATATTATTTATGTGGCTCTTTGCAAACTTTAAAACTCAATATAAATGGTAGCTATTTTTTGTTTTGCTTGATTTCAAAGGTAGAACTAGTAACAATAGGTAAAAATTACAAATGCAGATATTTGGCTCAATGTAAGGAAAGATCTTATGATTTAATTTAATCTAATTTAATAACTCAAGAAAGTTGTCCCACAGTAAAATTGATGATCTTTAGAGGCAATGGATTTCTTGTACCTGGAAGTCTTCAAACCAAGATTAGGTATCATTTGTCAGTGAAGTAACAGGTAGGGCTAGATAATCCCTAAACCCCCTTCCAACTGAGGTTCTTCATAAAGAAACTGAATCTGTACAGAGGGATTGCAAAGATAAAGGCTGAGGTCGAAAGAAAAAAAAGATGGGGGCAAGTTATTGGCCAATGACCTAATGTTAAGAAACAGGAAGTTGGTTCTGATTTTTCCTTATATCTTTATGAAACACAAAAACTCAATTCAATTTGTTCTGGCAAATTTCCAAGAATGCAAAATGTGTCTTTTTTTTTTCTCCCTTCTTCTTGAATCTTTGTTGATAATTCAGGCAGTCTGATTTAGGAACACTTAATTTTGAAAAGATTTAGTCATAGAAACATAGGGGTCTTCTTTTTCTCCCCACTTGTGGGGAATGATTAGAGCTGCCCGTGCCCAGTATTATGGACCTGAGATCTGCCATGGACACCCTCCTGGCCTTTCTCCTACTAAAACTTTCTTCTGCTAATGCCATGTGAGCAGAGGGGCTAGTTTCTCTCTCACTTCACTCTCTTACCTCCTCTTAGATCAGACTATTACCACCATTTCAACCCCATACGGAAAAGTGTATACTAAATGCCAAAGAATTCTATTTCATTACTCCCATGGATCTGTCAGCTCATTAATTTTGGTACTAATTCTAAAGGTGCAGCTTCCCTGCTGTCTCATTCTATGATTTTTTTATTCATATCCTTCCATAAAATGTCCCTAGAAAATCTACCCAGTGCTCTAGAGGCCTTCTTTTGACAGGAATTCTTAATCTGGGGTCTGTGAACTTAAAAAAAATTTTTTTATAGAAGAGAGAGATGTGAAATGTTTATGACAATGAGTCAGTCAGGTATGATGCTTTATTTATTTATTTATTTGTTTGTTTGTTTGTTTGTTTGTTTATTTATTTTATTTTTAAACCCTCACCTTCCATTTTGGAATTAATACTGTTTATTGGTTCCAAGGCAGAAGAATGGTGAGGGCTAGGCAATGAGGGTCAAGTGACTTGCCCAGGGTCACACAGCTGGGAGGTGTCTGAGGCCGGATTTGAACCTAGGACCTCCTGTCTCTAGGTCTGACTCTCAATCCACTGAGCTACCCAGCTGCCCCCAAAACAATTTTTTGATAACCATATTGCAATATAATTGTTTCTCCTTGTAATTGTACTTATTTTAAGCATTTATTCATTTTTAAAAAGTTAAAGATATCTATTCTAGTCAAGTTGATTTAATGTGCTAGGCCAGTGATGGCAAACCTATGACACGTGTGTCAACACTGACACGCATAGCCATTTTTGATGACACACAGCCACATGCGGCCGTATACAGAGAAGTATAGGGCGGCATGCCAAGGATGAAATATTTGCTGTAGTGTAGTGTAGACATTCTGTGCAGTATAGATGACAATTCTACCTATATTAATTTACCTATTTTGGTTTGTTAAATATGGTTATATATTACAATTACACATTTTTGCTATTTAAACTATAAATATTACAAAATTATGGTTTTTTCTCAGTGACACACCACCCGAGTTATGCTCGTTTTTTTTGGCAAATTTTGAGACACCAAGCTGAAAAGGTTGCCCATCACTGTGCTAGGCCCTGTGCAAAGTTCTGGGAATACAAATACAAGCAGAAATAAGGATCATCCCTGACTTCAAGTATTTTACACTTTAATTTAAGAAGACAAAATCAAAGGATGGTGAAAGGAGGGTGAGTAGGTAGGTGGGGATGAAGGCACTTGACCAGAGGACATTGTAGGGAAAGTCCTGGAGGGTCAGGAGTGTAGCCTGGAAAGGAATAAAGACATGGCTGTTCTGGGCCTCCCTCTCTAGAATATATTTTTTTAACATTATGAAGAATATCAGTGCCATATTTAAGCTGTTTATTTGTTATCATTCACCTCACTAAGTAACCCTCCTACTTTCTTTTCTGAGTCATCATGTGGCTTAGTGGATAGAGCACTGGTCCTGGAATCAGGGAAGAACTGACTTCAAATATGGTCTTACTTACCAGATACACATCCCTGGGTAAACCACTTAACCTGTCTTTCTGTACCTTGGTTCCCCTTTTTATAAAACAAGAATAATAATGCCACCTTCCTCCCAGAGTTGTTATAAAGATAAAATGAGAAAATAAAAAAAATTTGCAAATCTTAAATCACCGTATAAACAATGGCTGTTATTACTATTATTATCAGTAATTTCCTGCATTTTATTTTTTACAAATGTTAGGAGTCTGGTAGGGGCAAGTAGCTGAGGAGATGAAGAGCAGAGGATTTGGGTAGGCTTGTGTTAATAAGGGATTAATTTCTTAAGAGAAGGTAGTTTTTGATTAGGAGTTTGAAGAAAATAAAAAAGAATGAGTTGTTCTATTAGATTCAGTTTCATTGGAATTGAACTTGTCCATAAGTGCTTATTAAGCACCTTAGTATATGTTACATACCAAGGGAAACACAGTATAAAACTTTCATAGTTCATGTACATGGAGTTGTATTCCTCATTTTAAGTAAATTCTGAAATTAGAATTCATGATATCTAATGATTATTTTGCTCACAACCAACCCTAACCCTCCACTGTGACTAAGCTCTCAACGACATTGAATGATTAAATGCCACAGGCAGTGGTCTTCTCTCCGTGGCTACAGATATAGAGAAACTTGCAATGTTGGAAGCCATTCAAACTCCAGTTTGTGAAGTCCTAAGACTTCATTAGATTCCCAATCAATTAAGAGTCAATTAGGCCCTTCGTCGTCATCTCTGAAGCTTAAGGAAAGAAACCACTTAGGAATTGTAAAGCCCAGGCTAAGTGAAGTATGGAGACAGCTCTTAGCAAAGCATCAAATTCTGTGCCTTCCAGGTCTTTCTAATCCCATATTATCTCTCCCTCCACTCTCACAGATGTCCCAGAACCCTAGTGCATACATTAAAATGAACACCTTATAAAGAAGAGTTTTATATAACAAAGCTATATTTCTGTAAAAGCACTGTGTTGGTTCCGATTACATGAAGATCACCTGCATAGTAAGTGCTTTCTCTGGTCTATGCCCTATAACTGGCACTTTTTCTAAGTGACTGGGAATGGTTTTCATTTGTAAGGAATGGAGAGAAGTCAACTGTTTTATAGTTCTTTTGCCCTGCTAGCTAGGAAAAGCAGTGTTTTTTGTTGCTGGCAAGAATATAGAACAAAAAGTCATTAGCTCCACTCTGCTCTACAATTTTCTTAAGTGAAACTTCTGAAGGGATTTGCAGGGACCCTTGTAGGGATAGTGGGATAGTAGGGGGCAAAAGGTATTTTTACTCTCTAATTCCAAGAATCAACTGGATTCAAAAAGTGGCAGATTATTCTTAAAAGAAAAGGAGTTCAAATGAATGTCAAAAGGCTTCTCTTTTTGCTTAGTTGGGTGCCTGGTTATTTGGGTATGAATAATAAGAGGGTTGAAATAGAACATGGGAATAGAATCTAAAAGAAATGAAATATATTCTATCTGTGGGGAAAGGGCCCTATAACAACTTCTATTTATTGGACATGGAGGATATAGAAACAATGAAATCTAGGAGAAACAGATAAACTCAGCAGATAAACTACCTAGTGTAAAGAATAGAGAAGCAAAAGGTCCCTGTGTTTAACTTCTAAAAAGAAACTCATAGCCTAGGTATCTCTAGGCCAGCAAATGATACTCACAACTCTTTGGGAAGTAAGCAAAGAACTGGAGCTAGGTGGTGTTTCAGCAGAAAAGCCACTGTAAAATCTACCATATTGCTTTGACAACGAATGTGCCTTCTCTAACATGCAAAGGTCTAGTCAAGTGCATAATACACCTATTTAATATGCATATAACACACATGTATATAGGGATCTTTCCCACATGTGTATGCCATATATCTGCCTTTTCTCTATGTGTGCCCTGGACATTCATGTTCCTTACCTATGCTCTCTCTCTCTCAGTGATGCTTTGATAACTGGTTGGAGATCCTTCCCCTGTGTGCACACGATGGATTTCCTTGATTATTTCTTTTGCTATATCATTTAACTAAATGTCTTGGGCTTGCTGTGCCTTCTCTTAAGGTAAGATAAGAACTTTGGCTGGGGCTTTTGAGTTGCAGCTTTGAGAAGATGCTGACTCCAAATAAACCTCAAATGTGAAGGTAGCTTTCAGAGGGACTAACACCTGAAAGGAATCCAATGATATATCACTAAATATAACAAATTCTTGAATTTCTTTCACTTCTCCCTGACCTTAAGTGTATTAACTAATTACTTCAAACTCACTTTAATTCCCTAACTACCTACAAAACACAAAGGTGTTTAAGAATTCATAGAATAAAAGAGATCTATATGAGGATGGGCTTGTGTATGTATAATGCTTGTCTCCTCCCCCTACAGAAATCAGAGCAAATTGGCTATCAGAATTTCATTTGATGAATCATTCCAAATAATCAAAGTATTGATCTCCAGTGACTAAAGACTCAGGATGTGATAAAATATCATGTATGGTGTAATAGAAAAAAAGCTCGATTTGAAGTAACAGCAACATAGAATCAGTTAATTAACCAATAATCATTTTAAAGTACCTAATATGTTCCTAGGCATTGGGGAAACAATGAAAAAAGTGAAACCATCCCTGTTTTTAGGAGGCTTACATTCTAATGGGGAACACAGAAGGAAGGGAGCATTTAGTAAGTTCCTACTGTGCTTGCTAGGCACAATCTGAAGTATGTTATGAATATTATTTAATTTAATCTTCAATGGGATCAAATGGGATATAAGTGCTATTATTGTCTCCATTTTTATAGTTTAGGAAGTTGATGCTGAAGAAAGTTGACTAATTTTCCCAGGGTCATATCACTAAAAGGTGTTTGAGGCTTCTTTTGAACTCAGTTCTTTTGATTCTAGCCTAGTGTTCTATCCACTGTACCACTTAGCTGCCCATATATAAGCAGATAAAAAGTAGTTTTTATGGGGAAGGTCCTAGCTATTCAGGGAACCAGGAAAGGTCTCCAACAGAAGAGGGTTATTTGGGTGAGTTTTGAAGGAAACCAGGAATTTTAGAGGCAAGGTTAAGTAAGAAGAACATTCAAGATGGGGTGGGGTACCCACTGCAAATACAATAAAATAGGAGATGGAGAATCATGAGTGAGGAACAGCAAGTAGTCCAGTATGACTGGATCATAGTGAGCTTGGAAGAGAGTAATGTGCAAGAAAATGAAAATGCAAGAAGGAATCAGGATGAACAGAGTTTTGAGGACTAAAGGAACTTTATATTTGATCTGAGGGGTAATAGGTATTCATTTATGTATATTGAATAATGGAGTTTTATGGTCAGAGTTGTGCTTAAGGAAATCACTATGGGTTTCCAGTCATAGGATGCATGCTGGTAATCCACTGGGGCTTCCAGAAAGGATGAGGCTTTCAGATCTCTAGAGTTCAGGGATTCTAAGCCCAGTATCAATAAAGTGAGCCTCCAGGAGCAAAAGTTGCCCAAGGAGAGGCTAACCAGACCAAGTTGTAAATGCAGTATATCAAAGTTTCCATGCCAAATAGAAGCAAGATTGGCTTCTGAGTAGCCCCCCTACCAATAGCCTAGAAAGATAGGGAGGTCCAACCTTTAAAAAGATCATTTTGGCCAATCTGTGGATTATGGACCAGAACCAATTAGGAGGTTATAGCAGTGGTGGAGGTGAAAGGTGATGAAAATGTGAAGGGTTGTGGCTATGTCAGAGGAGAAGATACTATTGCATAGGAGAGATGTGGAGGTTGAAATACAAAATTTGGCAGGTAATTGGACATGTGGAGAGAGGGATCAAGAATGACACCAACATTATGAAATGGAGTAATTAGAAGGTTTGTGGTGACCTCAGCAGTTAAAAGAGGCAAATTCAGGAAGGGAATTTGGGGGGGAAGCTAATGAATTCTATTATGGACATGTTGAGTTCATGGACCCTTTGGGACATCTAGTTACTATTATAGAATGAGAGTTCAAGAGATCCAGGAGAGTAGTCAATCAACAAGGATTTAATAATCACTTACTATGTACACTGCACACTACCAAACACTGGGAATACATAGGTAGGCCAAAGCAGTTCTTGCTTTCTGGAAGCATACCTTCTAATAGAGGAGATGACATATAAATGCCTAAGTACATAAAAGATATGTAGAGAGCAGATTAAAGTAGTCTGAAAAGGAAATGCACAATAGCTGGGGGAATCTGGAAAGGCTTCTTGTTGAAGGGGGAGCTTGAGCTTTGTCTTGAAGGAAACTAGGGGAACTGAGGGGTGGAGATGAGAAAGCTGGGCATTCCAGGCATAGGAAAGAGCCAAATAAGGGAGTTTTTATTTGATCCTGGAGGTAATAGAGAGCTCCTGGAGGTGTGGATGTTTGGTGTTTTGTGTTTGCAATATAAGGATTTGTCATATGTTCACTTTTGAAAGATAGCAAGCTTCTGGTGGATCAATCTAGCCAGCTGATTGGATCTTTCTAGGTATCCAATCAATATTAATTGTTTGCAGTATATAGTGATGTGCTTGTAAAAATGAGGTGGTCGAGTTGGGAGATTAAGGGATATAGTGTGACATAGACTCAACCTTTAGAAAAACCACCCTTGTAGTTGAGTGGTGGATGGATTGAAATAGGGAGAGACTTGAGGCAGGAAAACCAGTCAGAAGGCTTTTGAGGTTGTGGGCTGTGGTTCTGTGAGTGGTAAGAAGAGCATGCATATAAGGGATGTCATTAAGGTAGAAATTGCAAGATTTGGCAATACATGGAATGAATGGGAGTGAAGAGTGGAGGATAATACCTATAATTATGAGTTTGGGTGATTGGGAGGATGATGCTGCTGCCACTGACAGTAACAGCAAGGTTTGGAACAGGAGAGTTTTTGAGGAAAGGATATTTGGACATGTTGAATTTGAGGTGCCGATAGGATGCTTGTTAGAGATGCCATGGAAGTCATGTGCTTAGAAATGATAAATAAACCCATGGAAGCTGATGAAATCAGAAAATGAGAGTGTTTAGAGAAAAGAGAGTCTAAGACAGAGCCTTGGGGTACACCTACAGTTAATGGGAATTGTACTGATGCAGATCCAATAAAGGAGACTGAGGGGTGTTCAGAAAGTAGGAGGAGAACCAAGAAAGAGCAATTCCATGAAAATACAGAGAAGAGAGAGCAACCAGAAGGTAAAGCTAATACAACAATATGGAATGTGGCAGGGAGGTTAAGAAGGAGGAGAATTGAGAAAGAACAATTTAACTTGGCAATTGAAAGGTCATTGGCAACTTTGAAGGGAGCAATTTTAGTTGAATGAATAGGTTGAAAAACAATACAGAAAGTTAAGGAATTAGAGTTCATGGTATGACAAAGTATAGGGTGAGGAATAGTAAAGTATGACTGAATAGAGGAATTTAATGTTTGAAATGGAAGTGGAATACTTTTGGGTGATGGTAAGAACAAGGATATGATGGTTCCTATGTGTAACTGAGGTGGAGTCAAGAAGTAGATCATATGAGTTGAGTTTATTGAGGAGTAAAGAAGTTAAGACACATGAGGGTAGGTTAAAGGTCCTTAGTTTGAGGTCAGGAGTTGGGGTGAAGAGGGAGACTGGGATCCAAACACTGAGATCAAAGCACTGAGAAAGGAGGGAAAATGCCCTGAAGGTCAATGGATAATAGTCATCAAGATCTGGACTGGGGGATAAATTTGGATAGAAGTCTTATAGGAGGATAGGTTGCTAAGCGATGGTAGTAGGGGGTGAGTGGCAAATGTGGAATAAGGAGTATTCCAACTACCCCGCCATGCCCATTGAATTGGAGTGTGGTGTAGTATAAGAGAAAGTGAAACCAGTTTTATAAAGCCAGAGATGCAGTCATCAGAAAGAATCCAGGAATCCTGGAATGCCAGAAGGTGGAAGGAGAATGAGAAAAAGAGGTCTAAATTGAAAGGAAGTTTGTTAACTACACAGTGGGAATTCTAGAGGTTATAGTGGAAAAGGAAAATAGGTCTGGGGTGGGGCAGTGGTGGAATAGGATTGAATTGAATGGGAATGAGGAAGCAGACAGCAGCAGTTGGGGAGCAGGGTTTGCTTTTCTGTGGTTGGGGGATCAATATTGAAGTGCTGGAGAGCCTAAGATTTGGTAGGAGCATGCTAAATCTTAGAGAATGAGTCTAGGCAGAATATCAGTGGATAGGAGAAATTCTGCTGATGAATGTAGGTGTTTAGAAGGTTCAAAATCTCAAAGTGGTATTCAAAGTTTCCAGGTGGCTCTCAATTTCCCAGGGAAGCAGTCTGTTGGCATTGTTTCCTGGAGCATCCAGAAGCCCACTCCTTGACAAGAGCAGGCTGTTTAGTTGGTTTTTCAAAAAAATGGATTCTGGAGCCGAAAGGAATCTTGCAGGTGATCTATGCCAACACCTTTATTTTATGAATTAGGATCTTGAGATCTTGATATTTAAAGAGGCTAATACTTGCTCAAGGTGACACGGTCATTAAAAAAGTTCCAAATCTAACTATTACTTCTATGCGACTTTGGCAAAGTCACTTCCCCTCTCGGACCTCAGTTTTTATCCTCTAAGTACAGTTGTTGAATTAGATGATTTCTGAAGTATCTTCCAGCTAGAAATGTGACGATCTCTCATTCCCAGCAATGCATCCATTTCAATACCTAAAAGAATGGAGGTCCATATCTTTAATCCTTACAGATACAATGTAATGGAGGCTGAAGGTAGTGGGTCATTTAAACTCTGGAGTTTTGAGCTGCAGTGAGCAAAAGCTAAGTCCAATATCTATATGGTGACCCTACAGGACAGGCGGGCCACTAGGCTCCCCAAGGAGGGGAGAACTGGCCAAGAATGGAAATGAAGCAAACCCAAACTCCTGTGCTAGTCGATAGAGGCCTGGGAGTAGCCAATGTACCTCCAGACAGGGTAATGTAGAGAGAGACCCAATGTCAAACACTTAAGAGTTCTGAGACATTTGTTATAAATCTTTTTTCTTTATATCTTGGTCACAGGAAGAAAACACAATGATTTCCTCTACTGATGGAACTCACTGATTCTTGATATGAAATATATAAAATAAGAAATGTATAACAAGCCCACTTGTTGGCCACACTTTTTTCTCCAGTGTAATTTCCCGCTGTTCTTTACATGAATTCTGGGCTTTAGTCCAATTACAATCACTTCACTAAACCTGGAATAACACCATAGGCTAATTTTCACCTTAGCTCTTTCTTCACACTTTTCTTCTTCCTTTTCTCTCCACTAGAGCATATTTTCACCCTTACTATGGAGGCTTTCCTGATCATTCCAACCCATACACACTGGATAGGCATTTAGTATCTGTTCAATTTTTTTTTTAATTTCAGGTTGCATACACTTTCTAGTATTGTGAGTTATCTTTTGATATTTAGTGAGTGGAAAGAGTCCACTAATTGTAGGCCAGTCCATATGGATTTGGAGTCAGATACAGAGCTGTTTCTTTGCTATTTGTTATTTGTGTGACTTTGGGTAAGTTGCTTCATTTTTCTGGGCCTCAGTTTCCTTCTCTATAAAATGATAGGGTCTATTAAATGATCCTCAAGGTCCCTGACAGCTCTAATTAACAAAGCCTGGCATATGTTGTTGTTGTTCAGTTGTTTTAGGCATGTCCAACTTTTCATGACCCCAGTTAGAGTTTTCTTGGCAAAGATACTGAAGTGGTTTGCCATTCTCTTCTCCAGTTCATTTTACAGATGAGGAAACTGAGACAAATGGGGTTAAGTGACTCACCCAGGGTCACATAACTCATAAGTATCTGAAGCCATATTTGAATTCATGAAGATGAGTCTTTCTGACTCTAGGCCCAGCACTCTCTTCACTGTACCACCTAGCTGCTTGGCATATGCTTAAATGCTTAAAAAATGATTATTTATTGATTATTTCTGTGTGTCCTACATATGCAACTACACTGAGTTTCCTGAAGGCAGGGACTTATCTTCTTTTTAGAATTTTTTCATTAATTCCTTTGTTTTTTTTTTAGGTATTTTTTCCATGGTTACATGATTCATGTTCTCTCCCTACCCTCTTCCCTCCCTTTTTTTTAGTATTGAAGGAGTGATCAGCTTCTAAAATCTCATTTTCTAGACCAGATTTGGGCTGTTGTTCCTCTCCCTCCACCCAGGAGGAGCATGGGAAGAGCTTGAGATAGACATCTTATCTCTTCACCTCAAACTCTTCACTCTCTTAGATCAGTCCCATAATATGAATAATAAAAGAATAAGAATAATAAGAACTGTAAACAGATTATTTCTTTCCATTCCTTAACAGCTTTTACTTACACCTTTGAAACTATAAAATGGATCATAATGGATTGGAAAAGCTTTAATGAAACACTTGGCCCATCACTCTAAGGAAGCCTAGGAAAAAAGGAACATTTCCTTGATAAAAAAGAGGAGGAAGATTGATGAGCATTCCTAAAGCATACAATAAGTAAGTCAAAACCCTATAGAAATGCTCATGCAATTAAGTGATGTAAGTTATCTTGGTGGCAAAGTAGATAAGAGTGCCAAGCCTGGAGTCAGGAAAACCTGAGTTCAAATCTAGCCTCAAATACTTCCTTCCTAGCTGTGTAACTCTGGCCAAGTCTGTCTCAGTTTCTTCAATTGCAAAGTGGTGATAACAACACCTACCTCTGAGGGTTGTTGTGAGGAACAAATGAGAAAACATTTCCAAAACACTTAACAAAGACATGGCACATAGTAGACATTGAAATAAGTATTTGTTTTCCTCCTCCCTTCTCTTCATAAGCATATTTCTATGGATTACAAAAATGTAATATTGATTAGCTATCTGGAAAGGTGCAATCAGATGGTTGGATTGATCCACCAGAAGACTGCTCTCTTTTAAAAATGAACATATGGGGGAATGGGCAGCTGGGTGGTTGGCTCAGTGGACTGAGAGCCAGGCTTAGAGATGGGAGGACCTGGGTTCAAATATGACCTCAGATATGTCCTAGCTGTGTGACCCTGGGCAAGTCACTTAACCCCCATTGCCTAGCCCTGACCACTCTTCTGCCTTGGAATCAATACACAGTATTGATTCTAAGACGGAAGGTAAGGGTTAAAAAAATCCCAAACAAACAACACATGGGGATAGGTAGGCAGCTTAATGAATAAAAAGCTAGGCCTAGAGATCAGAGGTCCTGGATTCAAATCTGACCTCAGAGACTTCTTAGCTATGTTACCCTGAGCAAATCACTTAACCTAGTTGCAGTTGCCTAGCCCTTACTGCTCTTCTGCCTTGGAATAAATTCTAAGACAGAAGGTAAGGATTTAAGAGACAAATCTTTATACAGCAAATACAAAATACCCCAAATCCTTGAGAACACAACAAAAACTCTACTGGACCTGAAGTGTCATTAGAGGTGGGACGATCACCCCTAGCCACCTGAACCAAATGCTGACCTAATGCTGGTCATTTAGGAGCAGCATTTGTAATAAATGTTGACATTTGAGTCTGTATAACCTATAACCTACATGGGAATGAAAAGCTTTCAAATACAGCAGCCTGGTAGAAGAAATGATAACCTTGTGTTAAGAGGACAAGGTCTGTGGCATCCCTGCCATCCTGTCTGATACTGGGCTGTCCCGAAGCTGCTTTAAGTAGTTTCCATTCTAACACTTGACTCGATTACAAACACCAGCCATTTTAGCCCCTTGCTGGTCTATATGTAGCTGGTCACCCACAGAACATTACATATAAAAGAATCATTGACAGATAGTGACTTGTCCTCAAATTGTTTCTCTCTGAACTTCATTAGGAGAAAAAAAAGATAAGAAGAATCACTTGCATTTAAATAGTTCTTTGAGATAAGTATGATGCTCTGAATACATCATTTTGGATAATTTTCACAATAAATGTGTAGTAGGTGCCATTTTCGTCCTCATTTTACAGATGAGGAACCTGAGTCTCAAAGAATTGAAGTGATTTAGCCCAAGGTCACATAGTTCTCAGCAGAGGAAATTTAAAACCCAGTTTTTTCCAATGCAATGCAGTGTTGTTCTACTGTGCCAAGCCTCTGCTCTCCATAACATGATTCCAGCTACTGTCCTGTCCCTAGAAAGACTCAGCTCTTCACCTTGGCCATCTGTTGGGAGTGGCATGAAGCCAGAAAACAGTGCCAGGTAGGCAGGGACAAGTGACCTGGGTGCGGCACTCGGGAATAAATAGCATAAAACTATGTCTTCATGCTTAGCAGACGCCACCTGTATCTATACCATCTCACAACTTAAAGGGACCCCCTAAAAAAAGAAGAAACATGCCCTTCTCTCACCTCCTTCCCCTCCTGCCACACATACACTGAGGCTATAATTTTTCCAAACTGGCTTGGTAGGTCAGTAATATTGTAGCCAGGGCTTCAGGAACCCAAACATATGGACCATTTGCTTTTGCCTAAGAAATTTTGAAAATAGTCTAGTGTCTGCCTAGGTTTTGAACAAACATAGACCATGCTCCATTCATGTAATATAGGGTCGACTTTTAGATCATAGACTTTTATCAGTAAAAGGGATCTTAGGGGTCATTTTGTCCAACTACCTAATTTTACTAAAGAGGAAAGGAAGAAAGATTATGAGTTGACTTAAGATCATGAGTATCAGAATCTGGATTTGAACCCAGGCATCCTGACTCAGAGAATCAAGAATCTTAAGAGACTCTGGAGTCTTCTCCTACTTTAAATAAGAATCCTCTCCATAATATCCAATGATATCCAATGGTCAAAAAGACTTTGCTTTTAGATGTCCAGGGACAGTGAGATCACTCTTCCTTAGGGGGAAAGCTTGATCTTTGAAACACTCTAATAGGAAGCTCTTCCTTATCTTGGAGAATCAACAAAAGAGACATTGAACTTGAGCAACCACTTCACCTTGAGCTTCTTTCTTCTAGAAAAATGTGGAAGTTGGTCTGGACTGGATTAAGAAGATGAGTTTGAATTCTGGCTGTGTCAGTGACTGTGTCTCTGGCTAGGTCACTCTACCTCTGTGCAATTCAGTTTCCTTATATGTAAAATGGAAATAATAATATCTTCATTGCCTTGACAGAGACTTTGTGAGAAAAGGTGCTTATAAATAAAGTGGGAAGTAAGTATTAGTTACCACTACTGAACTAGAACCTAGCTCCTTATAATTTCCTCCCATTTGTCCTTGTTCTGCCCTATTGAACCATATGGAAGAAATCAAATGACTTTTCTTAATGATGGCACTGTGACAAGAAGATGGGGAGATGTTTGATGGCTGGGAGGGGAAGTATCTGTCTAGTGCCCTTCATACTTCCCAAAGGCCTCTACAAAAGATAGCCATAGACAATGGCCTGGGGATATATGAATTATAGGGAGAGAACATTTATTAAGTATTAATATGTACCAGACACTTTGCTAAGCACTGGAAATGCAAATACAAGCTGACAAATTAGAACCTTCTTTCTCAAAGAGAAAGAGATTATAATCCATTCAAAAGCCTTCTTGATGCCTGGGCTGTTTGCTTCTCTTCCTAGTGATTGTTGCTCATTTTAGGGGTGTTAATTTTTTTGTGAGTCACCTGTACAAATTCACACAATGCATAGCAACACATACATACTCACACATGTACATAACCATTTCCATCCACAGTATCAAGCAGTTGAAAGATTTAATTTAGAAAGAAGTCTATTTGACTCTAGATGCAAATGGAGAGCAAGATGAAGTCCATTCTGTTATTTAAATCCTCATAACTCTTGGTGGGTAATGGTCAATGAGTTGTGTAATTCACACAACACAGCCTAGTAGGATACAAGCTCCTTAGGGGTGAGGGCTGGCAATAACCTCCTTGTGAGTAGGAACTAGATTTTCATTTGTTTTGCTTTTGTATTCCCAGTGCCTAGCACAGTATCTTGCATATAGTAGATGTTTAATGAATGCTTGCTGTTTTTGTTGAAATGATCAACTACAGGACCACTCATAGTCCTGCAGTGCCCCGGTAGCCCCCTACTGACTGAGTTGTCAACAGGGTAGTTCACATGTGCTTATGAACATTAAGGTTTATAAAGTACTTTCCTCATGAGAGTTCTGTAAGATATAGACTGTCATTATCTCCATTTCTCAGATGAGGTAACTGAGATGGAAGGGATCATAGAAGCATTCCAGGCTAATTGCCTACATGAGCAGGAATTCCCCCTGTAACATAGCCATTAAGTCCTTATGGGGTGTCTCTTTGAACCTCCAGTCAATGGAAGTACCACTAAGAAAACTAGTTCTCCTCTCCCCTCCCCTCCCCTCCCCTCTTCTCTCCTTTTTTATTCTCCCTTCCCCTCTCCTCTCCTCTCTTCTCCGTTCTGCTCCCCTTCTCTCCTCCCTTTACCTCCCTTCCTTTCCTCTCCCCTCTCCTCCTCTCCTCTCTCCTCTTTT
>NC_058131.1:271647174-271820569 GCF_016433145.1 Gracilinanus agilis | reverse complement strand
ATAATATAATATAATATAATATAATATAATATAATATAATATAATATAATATAATATAATATAACATAATACACTATAATACAATGTAATGTAACATAAAATACTATAATACATAATATAATATAATACATAATATATTATCATATAATATGTATTTCCCTGTTCATCATGTGAAACAAGATATATTGCTTGCACTAGAGAAAAATTAATGGAAGAAATAAAGTGAAGAATGGTATGTTTCCATCTACATTTAGACTCTTGTCAACTCCTTCTATGGTGCTGGATATCCATGATGTTTTCAATTTTGGACATTCTAGGTTTGAGATTTATCAGGAAATCAATAAACATTTATTACCTATCTACAAAATACTAAGCATTGTACTAGATAAAAAAAATTAAATAGTCCTTGTCTTCAAAGAGTTTATATCCTGGCAAGGGAAACAAATTGTAGATGTTATCAGCAAAATAAAGACAGAGCAATTTTGGTGGGGGCAGGAGAGGCCCTGGTAGCTAGGCAGTTCAGAAAGGTTCTTGTGAATAAATTTTAAAGGAAGCTAGGGAGTCTATGAAGTAGAGGTGAAAAGGGAGAAAATTTTACTTATGAGGACAAAATGTTCAAAAGGCTTTGGGATAAGAGATTGCATGTCATGTGTGAGGAACAAGTGAGCCATTTGGTAGGATATATAGTGTGAGAACAATAATATGTAATTCTGGAAAGGTAGACTGAAGTCAGATTGTAGAAGCCTTTTAAATTCCAAACATATTTGATCCTAGAAACAACACGGAACCACTGGAGCGGAGGAATATGCTATCAGATTTATGATTTATGATTATCATTTTGTCAACTTTGTGGAAGATCAAAGGGAAAAGAAAGAGACTTGAAGCAGAGGAAACCAATGAGAAGTCATTGTAATAGTTCAGGAGAGAGGTATTAAGGGCCTGAAATAAAGTGTTGGCTGTGTAAGTGGAAAAAGAGAGATATAAGAAATGACTTGTCTAAGGTCATAAAGGCAGTAAATATCAGAGGTCAGGTTCCCTGATTTTGGAGGCCATAGCTTTTTCCAGTGTTCCATACTGGCTTCACATTTTAAGTCCAGTTTCTTATGATCTAGGTGAAAAAATCAAGCAAACAGTTGGTGATATGGGGAAAGACAATAGAAGACATATTAAAGATAGACATATACATTTGGAAGTTTTCTGCATTGAGATAATAATTGATCCCATAAGCCCATATGAAATCAATAAGGAAGAAAGTATAGAGAGAATGAAAAGAGCTCAGGACAGAGGTTTAGGGGATGTGTGTGTAGGAGGTGGAAGAAGGATGAAGAACAAGAAGAGGCCATGGCTTTGAACAGTTAATCAATCCTGGTAACCTGCAAGAGAGCAGTTTCAGTTGAGTTATGAGATTGGAAGACAGATTGCCAAGGGTTAACTGAGAATGCAACCCTGATGAGGAAGTAGAGGCAATGGATATTAACCACTCTTTCTAGGAATTTGGCATCAAGGGAGGAAAGATGTAGTGTGACAAACTCCTCACAAATACATTGTTGTTGAATCATTTCAGTCTTGTCCAACTGACTCTTAAAATATTTTTAAATTATTTATTCTCAATTTAATGCCCCAAAGTGAGTATTTCCATATACAAAGTAGGACTGAGAAAATAGAAATTTATGGGAAACCATGAATTTCTGTTATGTGTAGCTTGTTTTTAAAATACACATAACAAATTAGCATGTTTATTTCAAAGCTGTTGTACCTACTGGTGTTTCTTTCTGAATTTACTTCTGTATCTTCTGTGCACTTTTGTTTTATTGATTTTTAAATTAGAATAGCTTATTTTTATTTTTATTTTCATCTCTCTTCTGCTCACCATAGAAGATATCACTCAACAAAAATATGTATATGTAATTTATGTCTTTTGTGTTTCTATTTTTCAGTTCTTTCTCTGGAGGTGGACATTCTCAAGTTATTTTTCAAGTGGTAATTTGGTAGCTGTGTATAATGTTCTTTTGGTTCTGCTCATTTCACTCTTCATTATTTCACATAGTTCCAAGTTTAAAAATTATCTTGGCCATCATTTTTTATGGCGAAGTAGTATTCTATTTCAACCAACTTATTCTTCATGACCTCATTGGGGTTTTCCCAGCAAAGATACTGGAGTGGTTTGTCATTTTCTTCTTCAACTCCTTATACAGATGAGGAAACTCAGGCAAACTGGGTTAAGTGACACAGCTAGGAAGTGTCTGAGGCCAGATTTGAACTCAAGAAGAGAAGTCTTTCTAACTCCACGTCTGGTACTCTATTTACTGGGCCACCTAGCTATCCTAAGCATACATGTTATGTCCTCTTTTTATCTCTATATCTCCACTGACTAGAAAATGTCTTTCATAGGAAAGAGATAATAACTTTTTTCATCTAAATGAATTTAGAACAAATGTTTGGCAATATCCAAGTAACATTATTTCACAGGTTTGACTATGGTATTGAGACCATCTTTCATCTATCTAAAGGCTTATTCCAATCAATATACTTCAGCCCAGTGTAAATGAAGTAGTCTATACTATTCCTAGAAACAGCTTAAAAAGTATGAAATTATCACTTTGATATTTAATAGCATCTTTGTGAAACAAAGTCCTCCTAGGCTCCATTGTGGCATGGAGGTGCTTCTAGGTTCTCTAAGGCTATATAAGAAGAGACCAAGCACTGGTAGGTTCTACTGTGCTAGAATGACTTTCAGTACAATCCTGGAAATAGACTAACTTGGTTTTATGAAGACTAGTCTAGCTATGTACAAAGAAGCTTACCAACAGTGGGCTGGTTACTTGGTTTTAAATTATTTGGTTATGGCAAACCCACAAAAGAGACACACAAGAAGACTCTAAGACCTACTGATTTTTGCTGTGATTTAGAAAGTGTGGTACAAAAGGGAAGAAGGCAGAGAGTCATAAACATTTCACAATTTTATGTATTGCAATTCCATGTGTGTAATCCTTGTTCAATGATCTAGTGAGTAAGCATATTACTGGAGGGATCCTAATTCTTAAATCCTGTGTCTAATCCAACCATTAATTATTAGAACAAAGATCAAAATTATTCAAAGACAGAAGAATGAAAATAAAAAATACAGAGGACACCATTAAAAAATCTCCAATAAGGGAGCAGTTAGGTGGCTTAGTTGATTGAGAGCCAGGTGTGGAGATGGGAGGTCCTGGATGCAGATCAGGTCTCAGAGACAATTCCTAACTGTGTGACTCTGGGCAAGCCATTTAACACCCATTGCCTAGTCCTTGCCATTTTTCTGCCTTAGAACCAATCTACATTATTGGTTCTAAGACAGAAAGTAAGGATTTTTAAAAAATCTCCAATAAGATCAAATTAAATGATTACTGATAACCAGAAACATGGGATTTGGATAGTAGAAAGGACATAGAAACTGATGCTAATTTCTTACAGAAGTTTGATATAGATTAATTGCTATAATGAAGTCACCAAAGAACCTAAAAAGCACCTTACTTAGTTAGCAAACATTTGATTTGCTTATCAAATGGTGGGATATTGGCCAATATTTATATTTAACATGCAAATAAGAATACATAAATAATGTGTTTGTTTAGAATATAAAACTGCAAAATCTTATAGAGGCATGGAATGAGAATATGAATAATATCCCATAAAACAATGAAAAGTAGAGGATAGTAAAACCAGTTCAAAGAAAGCTTGATAAAGAGACACAAATAAACAGTTATCCTGAGGGCATTTAAGAATGATACTGGACGGGGGCAATAAATAAAAGAAAGCTAGGAAATATCTGAAAAGTTTTTGTTAACAAACTCCTGGAAAGTGAAGTCAACCATGCTTGCACTCTAACATCCTAGTTTTGGACTTGCTTGTAGAAGAGGAAGAAATGATAGTAAAGAGAACAAAAAGAGGGGAAAGCTATTGGATAAGATCAAATGTATATAGAAGAGAACCATTCTGGAGGTGAAACAATTGTGAAGGCATTCATAAGATATATAAAGGAAGGTGTGAAAGAAAAAAACAACTCAGGCCTTATTAATACTTAAAAAAAGCAATGTAGAGAAAAAAATCATCAACTCAACTTTTTTAACTATATGCATTAAAAAATGAAAATATAAACATGCTTCAAGGGCATCTATGATAAAAGTCTTAATGAGGAAAAGATAAGCTTTCACAAATGATATTTCACAATAGATTATATCACCACAAATTTATGGAAACATGCAGAAAGCATAAGATTATTTTGTTTTTACTGTTTATTATTTAAAAGTTTCTGATTTGGTAGTGTAAGAAGTCACCTTAGAGGTTTGTTTCTATCAAGATATCCATGTTGATCAAAATTTTGCAACACTCCCTGAAAGATAAAATACTAGAGATAGCCTTGTTTTTTGAATCTCTGATCATTAACTGCAGGCTTGGAATAAAATGAGGAGACACATGGTCTCTAAAAGTGTTTGCCACTGTCATGGAAAAGCTCCAGTGCAGAGTCCAAGATAACGATTCCCATCAGATGGAAAGGTTCTCCAGATGTTTCTTTTTTTTAGAGGCTATTGGACTGGTTTCATCAAGCTCCAGAATACTGCAATCTCTTGAATGAGAGCCATTACTAATCAGAAGAAGAATGTAGTCTCATCATCCATGCAGTCAAAACAAATGAATGCAATTAGATGAACAATATATAGGGTTTATTCATCTTACATATCTTGGACAGACACTGAAAAAGTGTTGTTAGTTGGGCCAAGAATTAAACAAGAAGAGGAGAGTGGGCTGGATTGCTTTTGTGAAATTAAGAAGCTCTTCTGGTGACCCCCAACTTTTCCCCAAATCAAAGACTCATTTAAAAATGCTAATATTCTAGTGTTTTTATGATGACTATATATAGAAAATTACAGCCTCTAAGGAATTAAAAATAATCAGAAGGATAGTGGTGCCCATGAAACAACCAGGAACTGAGCTCAGGATACAGTCCCAGCTTCTAATTTAAGGTGTAACTCAAATATTCAAATGGACCCATGAGCTCACTGATATTTCCTTCAGCAGTGGTGACCACAGCATGTCTATGCCTGACCTGAGATTCTTATCCATGCCCTTTCATAAGACTGGCACAGTGTGTCAACCCAAAGTTCTAAAAGTCTCCTTTCTTTCTCTAGCCATCCTGGGGATAATAGTGACTTTCAGTTCTTTCTCTCTTGAGCTTCATATGACAAAGCTATTTCCTTTTTCCATTCAGCATTTCTTTGATGGCATTCATTACTTTGCTTCTTTGTAGTTCCTTTTTTATGTGTTACAGTCTATTCACTACTACCATGCACTTCTCCATTTAAATATTTGAGTTATACTTTAAATTTGAAGCTGGAATTGTATCCTGAGCTCAATTTCTAGTTGTTCCAAGGGCACCACTATCTTTCTGACCACTTTGGTTTGCAACTTGCCCCTTTTCTTCCCTTCCCACACCCCCATCAAATCAGTGTCAACTCTTGTTGATTCTTCCTTCATAATATCTCTTACATCTCTCTCTTTCTATCGAATAGCCATTATCTAGTTCAGGCCCTCATCGCTTTTCATCTAGTCTGACTAGTACAATAACCTCTTCATTGGTCTCCCTCATTCCATTCTCTGTCATCTCCAGTCTGCTATATAGCTGCCAAACTGATATTCCTAAGGTGTAGGTCTGGCCATTTCCCTCTTCTGCTCAAGAAACTTCAGTTTATCCCTCTTGCTTCCAGGATATTATGCCAACTCCCTTGTTTGGCAATCAAAGCCTTTCATTAACTGGTTTATTTCACATCTCTCCTCTTATACCATATTCAGAACAAGTTAATCTATAGGTGTATTTTTGGAATACTCCCCACTTGCTGTTTCCTGAACAGAATATTCTGCCTTTCATCTTTGTGTCTTTGCAATCTGGTGCTTATACTTTAAATGTTCTCCCTCTGCTTCTTAGAATTCCTATCTGTTCCATTTAGGACAGCTCGGGAGCCACCTCTAGTGTTTAGTACTGCCCTAGTTACTTTGCATATACCCAATATAGATTTTGTATTTATCTACATACATTTTTATTATTCTTAATGAAATATAAGCTTTTTGGGGAAAAGAGCTGCTTTGATATTTTTGTCTCTGTATCCTTAGTATCCGGAATATAGAAGATATTTAATAAATTTTTATTTAATTGAATAGCATCGAATTCTATTCTCACCCCAGGGAAGTTTAGATAGAACCATTTATATAGGTCATAATAATTCATCTATATAATAAGATATACATAGAGAAAAAAGTAATGATTGTTTTCTAGACTTACACTAACCCCAGCCACTGATGAAGCTCTGATCCTGAACACAGGCAGAGCTCTGTATGTAGGCTCTCCTTACTTTATCCAGACAACTCACAAATGCTGTTGGTCACAAGGGGGATGGGGTAGGTATCCAATGAAAGTGAAGTCCAGCTCTCAACTACTGGAGACACAATTTAAGCTTGAATCCTACTGATTCTGGGTCAGGAGCATCCAGAATGACTTATATATGACAGCAGGGCAATAACATTGTCTGGATCCAAGATAGGAGAGACAATTTCCCTTATGTGATCTAGGTGACTCCATCGTTCTTCCATTCTCCTTTCTGACCTTTAAATGATAAGACTCCAAAATGATACATCTTTTTTCTATTGGCTCAGTCTGGCCTCTGGGTGGTTTTTATATTGACACCTGGTAAAGAAATTTGTTCTGTTTCTGTGCTCAAAAAGCAAATCAATAAAAAGCTTAAGAACTTGATCTTCTTTTAGAAGTTGCTCTTCAGGAATGAATGCAATATTCATTTCAGGAAAATCAACTACCCATTCCCTTAAAAAAATTGGCCAGAGGGCAGCTGGGTAGCTCAGTGGATTGAGAGCCAGGTCTAGAGACAGGAGGTCCTAGGTTCAAATCTGGCCTCAGACACTTCCTAGCTGTGTGACCCTGGGCAAGTCACTTGACCCCCATTGCCTAGCCCTTACCGCTCTTCTGCCTTGGAGCCATTACACAGTATTGACTCCAAGACGGAAGGTAAGGGTTTTAAAAAAATTGGCCAAACCCTGAATTTTGTGCATCATAGGTGAGGACCTATCATCAGTTAATATGTGCAGAACAGTTACTAAATTTATGTGTTACTATAACATTTGCATTTCTATTCATAAGACTAATCCTTTGTTTTCAGCAAGAAATTCTATCTCCACTGAAGTTATTGGTGTTCATGAATGAATGATATTGGGTTTCAATTTCCAGAGTATATACAAATTTACAGAAAGCTTCTACTGGGAGTAGTCTCATTTAGTCCAGTGTTTTCATTCAAATTGCATATTTGTCTTGCTTTTGATACTAATATATTCACATTGCTACATTTGATTACACACTCATAAAGAAAGCAACAGTTACATAGTAGGAAAGGGTTGGGAAGAATGGCAAAGCATTCTTGGAAGGCTGAGATACCTTTCCAATTTGTACCTTTATTTTACAGATGGGAAAACTAAAGCTCAGAGATGGAATATGACATGCTCAAGGTAATCCAGAAAAATAGGTCAAATTAGAATCAAGGTTTCCTGATTCCCAGGCTGGTTCTCTTTCTCATATATTACAATAATAGGAATATCTATTTGCAAACAAGTTGATGCTATATATTTTGCAGTGACTCCATAATCCTTGCTCTAGAGTTCCTTAATTGCAGCTAAGATTTGTAACCCCCTAGGCTATGATATGCCCATTTGTTCCTTCATGATGATCTACCCACCACACCCAACTACCTGATAATAAGTCAAACATATACTTTTGCCAGGATTCCCTAGGGAGAGTTCTTTCTTGGAGATGTCAGAGGAGGACTCAGCAGGAGTACAAGTGGAGGATAGGCCAAAAGGTGATTCATTTGATGTAAACAACCCATCTCTGCTCAATCTGGGTAGGCGGTCCCCATTCCCAAAGTTTCTAGGTTGTTACTTTTCTTTCTGATATTTCTGGCAGCATCTGGGGGACCCCCTACTGACTTCTTCTCCACTAGCTGTTGTTTGAAAAAATATTTTGCTTCACTTCAATTCCTGAGGGCAAAAGTACTTGGTATTGGTAAGCCAATCTTTTATCTATTTTCAACAGATTAAAAAGGTTAGAAAATGTCAGAAAAGATTTCTTCCCATTGAAGAGGATGTTTCTGACTCTCTGTTAGACTCAACTTCAGTATTTTTATGTCTCAAATACATTAATCTCATATAACATTTTAGGACACTTCTTCATCATGGCTTCATTCCCCCCATAATCTGCTAATTGTGGTTTTAAAAGTTTAAATTGAGAACTCCAATTTCTGACCTATATTTAATTTCTAATTTTTTGTTTTATTTATTTAATTTCTCTTTGAAACTATTGTGGAGTTTGGAGTTGATCTATGCTCTCTGGGGGATCCATAAGATTTTGCTTTCCACCAGGCATTACTTCACTTTCCTTTATATTATAATATTTTAATAGATATATTCTTTGATGTTTTAGTCATTCTTTTTATTGATTTTTCAGACCCTATGTTGATTTATCTGCTTTGTCCATTAGACTTTTATTAAGATCTTTTCTTTTGATATCATTGATGTGTCAGTGCTCTCCCACCTTTTATATTTTGCATTTTGCCATGACTATCTGGTTCCTCTCTTTTTCACTAGTAAACTTCAAAGGCTGGGCTGCAAAACTACCTCAGCCTTCTTGTGATGACATAGTGTTTTCTGCCCTGGTCTCTGTCCTGAAACCTTTGGGGTGATGGGTCTGACCTAAACACTTTTTAGTCTTCCTTCTTTATGGTTCATCATAACCATGAATCCTAGCATTCTGTCCAGTTATCTTTTATTTTCTTCCTTTCCTTTGTAATTGGTATCTGCAACATTTGTGGTATTGGAATATGGAGATGTTCCTGTAGTCACTTGCAGTGCTGAGAGGGTCTTTGTCCTGGGATCAACCCCGAATAAAAACTCTAGGTTAGCTTGTACTCCTACTTCAGGTCCACAAGGGCTGGCGAGGGAAAAGTTCTGAATGAATGCTCTAAATATTAGACAAGAAATTATAAAGGATTTTACCAATTTGGGTAGTCTTTTTGTGTGGATTTTGCTGAAATTGATCTACACCTGACATATCCCCCATTTTTTGGAGGGAGGGAATTTGGAGACTTGGAAAAATTGACTAATCTACCATATTACTCAAAAGTTTCTGACTCATTATTAGCAGTACATGTTGCCTAAGCTATTTCTCTACCAGTGGGGATGGGCTTTACTGAGTCAACTAAGTTTTATCACCCAAGTCCTCTTGTGACTAAAAGTATACTTTTGTGAGATAGCTGATTACATTGGACATTAGTTGTGCTTGAAGGCAAATTCAGTTTGTAGCCATGAGTAGAGCTCCTTCTGTGGCTGGGGGTAGGATTCCATATTTTTTTGTCTTTGTACCAACATTATGTGGCACAATGTTATAAAGAGCATTTTGGGAAGATAAAAGAGAAGATTGGGACCCAGTAAAGAAATCCTCTTTGCCAATGCAGATCAGCAATTTTTCTACAATATATGTGAAATATATTTAGAAAATGCTTATTGAACATAAAGGATTATTTTACTAAATAAGTGAAATAACAGGTATGCTTAAATTTCTTTCAACTATTTTAGATATTTCATGAAAATTCTCTGTAAAAAGTAACAGACTCAAAAGTTTCTATAGGGAGAGTGATGGTGAACTCCCTAAACCATCTCTTAGTGACTCTGTGAAAGGAAGAATCCCTGGTGGCAGAGTCTAGGTGATTGATTTTAGGGAGTATTTCTTATGGAATAAATAGCATTCCAGAGCACACTACCAACTTTGCAAAATTCATAATGATTAAAACTTCTGAAGGTGGCTTTTGCTGAATATCTTCCTGGCCAGCAACTTCTCCATGATTTATTCTCTCCAAGTCAAAAGCAGGTAATTAATCTTACCTCCTTTCATTTTTGTTAAAACAAGAACAACAAAATAACCAGTTATGATTTTAAAAGATTTGCCTCACATTCCCTTTCATTAATCCATCCTAAACTGATCCAAGTTCTCTGAATGTAACTCTGGGCTTTTCTGGGCAATTTTATCACCATTTACCCATGTGGGCGTATTAAAAAGCACATAACATTACCAGTACTGATGTTGTAGTAACAATTGTTAATTCTGTGCCCTGAGTGAAGTCTGTGGTGACTCACTGTAGCATATATTTTTATTCCCCCTAGAAAATAATAGCTTTTGGTCCCCCAGAAACACACTAAAACTGGACATGAAATCTTTAATAGTGGTACTACCACCACCTGTCACATGAGCTTGAGGATGGCGATAGAAGAAGTATAGAGAGGAATAGACTAAGAGGGGAAAAAACCATGTTGTCGCAATAGGCGGAAGGAAAGGAAAGGCTTAAATGAAAAAAGGTAGTGAAAGGGCATTTGTGACCTGGTGTGTAACCCAAGAACAGACCTAAAAAAGTCATTTCCTGAAATAAGATTTCAGAGGAGGGAAGACAAAGGGTAATTTGGGCAATTAATGTTTGCTTCAGCAATTTCTCTCTCTCTCTCTCTCTCTCTCTCTCTCTCTCTCTCTCTCTCTCTCTCTCTCAAGCCTCATATGTCTGGTGAAGATCTAAAACTATCAATGGGTGTGAGATTCAGTGTGTTGTACTAGAAAGAACATTGATCTTGTTTGGTGTCCCCTGGGCAACTCTCAGCAAGCTATGTTGACTATCTTAGTCTCAGTGTTATTATCTATAAAATAGAGATGATAATAATAACGATCTATCTCACAAGATTGTTTTGAGGGAAGATGTTGGTTTTTCCTTTTTGGGTAAATATTAAAGTTCTACATAAACTGGATTATTATCTGAAGTTATTTGTTGATGGCAGAGAGGATTTAGAATCAGGGTAGCCATAAAGGCAAGGGCAGCCATATTTCTGGGTTTGAGCAGGTAGGAAGGAAGAGCATGGAAGAGGAGTATCATTTGATAAACACATCTTACACAAGACTACATAAAGTCATTTTTACAGCTGCCTTGATTTCAATTCAATTCAATGCTTTGTGCCCCATCATTCCCTTTTCCTGTCTGGTGTTTAGCATATTGAGATTTAGAACAGAGGATAGTCAGGTCCAGAGGTAAGGAGCTTGTTCTTGTTCAAATATCTAGATTCCTTGTCTCTTTCTCTACCTCTGCTTAAAGCCTGTCCTATTTTCTCCCTTCTTGTGATGGGCAGGAAGAGCATCTGGGGAGAAACAGGAGTATTAAAGATCTCTAGAGAGGATTTTCAACCTGAACGAGGTAGAGGCCAATCTTATTAAATGCCTCTGTGGATTGCCTTGTCTCTGGGTAATTAGGTTTGGGGAGAGAGAAAGCTATTCAATTAGTGTTGCCAATTCCTTTTCTTCACACACTGGCTGTTGGCAGTGAGTGAACTAGTAAAAGACCTCAGATATAACAGTGTTTTTTTGGACTATGTGTGTGAGGCATGCTGATTTAATTTATAAAATAATTATAACTGGGGGTAGAAAGATCTTTTTTTTTTCTTGACTTGGGCTTTAGAAATTCCAAATTTGCTTCAGCCAAATCTGAGCCAAACTTAACCCATCAATTTCCTAGGAAGGTTTCTGAACCACTCCCCTTCTTTAAGCACGATACCACCCCTACATGTTGAAGATTCTACCATATGAGCTGTGTGCAAAGTGATAGAGGGAAGTCTTGCAATAAAATTAGTGAATTGGCACAAGTCTCTCACACACCTACCAGTGAACCTTTCTAAGAGTGGGCCTGGAAGCTGAAATCACTTTCCTGATTTATCACCTCATTCTGTCACAATCCTGAGTCTGCACAGGGTTATTATCATTCCAAGCAGATTTGCATTTAGAGAATGAGTCACTGTCCAGTGCAACTAAGAAACTTAAGTAGTCATAAGTTAACTTTGGAAAAGGATTCCAGTTTTCCATTGTTATCTCTGGAGTTGTCTGTCCTTTTTATTACTTCTTCAGTGATACAATATAAATGAAACTAATAAACATTTCTTATTGCAAGGCCTTATTATATTTGAAGGACTCTGAATGTCTCCATGCTGGTAGACAGTCAGATATAAAGGAGGAAAGCAAGATGCTAATTACAGAACCACAAGCCAGCAACAATTCCCAGTATGACTTTGGAAGCCCCCAAAGTTAACAGAACTCATAGGCTTTCAAATGACCTTTGTTTCCATGCTCCTCACTATGGTAGGGAGGGAGAAGGCAAAGTGGAGGTGAGGAAGAAGGACTCATCAAAATTGTCAGTCAACTATTTAAGTATACTTCCTTTTATCAGGCTAAAATAAAGGATCTAGTTCTGTTATTCCTTTAAAAAGGCAAAAAAGTAGGTCTTTTAAAACAAAGTTCTGATGAGGGAATACATTCCTATTATATACAACTCGATTAATTGATTTTATTGCTTAGAGAAGAAGTTTGTTTATATATTCACATAAAAGGATGTCACACATAATCTAGTCAGCGAGCTCTAAATTTGGAACAGCCATGGGCACAACCTAAGAGAGTTGTCAGCAACTGCAACCATTCCCAAATATTTTAATCTAATACTATTCCTTATTATACATCCACATATACCATAGGTCATGTAACATGTCCAAACTCTCCAGATCTATCCAGTAAATGCCTAATGTGACACATGCAGCCTACATCCTAAGGTCAATCTTTCCCTGCTTTATCCTATTTTTATCTTGCCTTTTTCCATTGCCACCCTCCTCTCCCCTTCCAACCCTAACACCACAAAGAGAGAGAAGAATATTTTATTTAATTCAGCATCCTCTAGGTCAGAAGGCATGGCCCACATGCAAGTTCCTTTCACCAGTCAAAATCTAAGGGATACAATTATATCAAATGCTACAATACACATTTGTTAAATAGCCGAAGTCCTAGACAATGCTCAGGAGAGGTAGGTGCTATCTTTCTTCCTTCTAATATCTGAAGACCCAAATGGTGGTGGCATTGCATTCCAGAATTCTTCAAATCACACCCAAACAGAAAGCTCAATGGATTTGAGACAATTTAGCAAGTTATTCAGACAGATGAGCCACTAAATTTTAGGAAGGAGGATAAAAACACCACCTCACATTGCACATATAAGACCACTAGATTCACACCAAATATAAGAAGAAAATAATATAAACAAGATAATAATAAAACCAAGATGGCAACAAAATAAAACTAACATTTAATGATGTTTGTTGGCTTGGTTTGAAAGGTAGTTACTCAGAAATGCTGCTGTTCCTCTGCCCACTTAAACAAAGGTCAGAAACTGGGCATTACCTCTTAAAGACTTTTCCTTATTACCCATGCATGCTAATCAGATCAGAATGAACCATTTAGATGAGATAATCTCTAGGGGAGCCTTTCAGCTCTAAATTCTATGGTTCTAATTGCATTAAAATTATTTTTATTCAACCTATTGTCCAGTTAAGGTTACCAAAGACAATTGAACATTCACCTGTTATTTGATAGAACATTCTATATCCAGTTACAATGCTTTTGTTGGTTTTTAACTTAGTTGTGAACAAGTTTCCTGTGGCTTTTCCCCTAATTCTTTCCAAAACATGACTTTATTCTGAAAACAACATCTTGTTTTAGTGATAGGTAGGGTATTCTAGGAGTCCAATTTATGATCATAAAAATCAATTTTTAATCTTAGGAAAGTAAATCTTGAAATGCATTAATCCAGTAAATTGAATAGTCCCTGTTGGGAAAGAAAAAAACATCTATCTCATAAACGTTTATTTAATTTTGAGCTTAGTGAAGTGAAACAGATTTGAGAATGCCTGACAGGTACCTACTATTTCAAAAACACAATGTAACTAAAGCATTTTGAGGCTAGAGAAACACCATACTTGCTTTTACATCCTGACAATGTGACTTAAGAGATCACTCATATTCACACAAGGAGGTAAAAGGCTTTTTTTCCCATGAGTGCTTAAGTGTTTATCAATGACAGCTATAATTTTTGCCAGAAACAGAAATCTAAAAATCCCTCCCCTAAACACACACACACATACACACACACACACACACACACAATATTCCTCTCCTAGTTTATCAACTGGCATCCTGTCAATCTAATTTGCATTTAATTCTTTTTCTCTTTTCCAACCCCAACCTTCTGTCTTAGAATCAATATCATGTATTGGTTCCAAGGCAGAAGAGCAGTAAGGGCTAGGCAATAGGGGTTCAATGACTTGCTCAGGGTACACAGGTAGGAAGTGTCTGAGGCCTCATTTGAACTCAGAACATCCCTTCTGTAGGCCTGGATCTCAATTCATAGAGCCACCTAGCTGCCCCCATTTATTTTTCTAAGCTAGCTTTTTTTACTCATTTCCTGCAGGACTCAAGTTCCATTTGTGCAACCACAAGCAGTAGAGTTCTGGGTGAGGAGGGCCAGGCTCTAATTTTCCCAAGGCAGATGAGAAACCTAAAAGCCATACAGATCAATTAATATGTGATTGAGTTTCCATTTACTAATTACATGGCAGGGTAGGGAGGGAGAATAATTTAAAAGTGGCAGTAATGTTGGAGGGCACTTCCTTAAGTCAAAAAGCAAGACTCCTTTACTTGCTACTTACATTCACATCTTTGTCAGACACTCCCCCTTCTCTTCTGTCTTCGCTAAAATTAAAATGCGCCCCCCAAACTTTAAAGGCACATCCAGGCCGAGTTTTGCCACCTGGCCTCTATCCCCGCAGGTTAGGGAACTTTAGAATGAAGTAGAGGGAGAGAGAAGCAGTAGAGAGAAAGGTACGCGATTTCAGCACCACGGACAGAACACAACACTCAGCCTATGCAGGGCCAAAACCACTCAGTCCTGCTGGACTCTGATATTGACTTACTTTAAGTGGGCTAGGTAGAATCTGAGGGCGATTCCCAGTCACGGGCCCTGCCCCAAACAGAACACATGGGCCCTTTCAGCTAGTCCAGGGATCATGCAATTCATCTTCCTCCTTTCTCTTCACCAATTCCTTGACCCTGACGCGCCCTTCTCCTTGGCCCGACCCCATTACCTGTCGTCGTTCTGGAATGACTGGTCTCCCAGTAGCAGGTCCCGGAAACGGTATCGGGGTGGCAAAGGGAGCACCTCGGAGTCCATGTCATTCATTTTGAGCGAGGAGATGTCCAAGAGGACCCCACTTCGGCTGCCGCTGCCTTCACCACTGCCCCCACCACTCTGCAGCCTGCACGTACAAACAGCGAACACTCCACTCAGCGGGACTGAGACTTTATTACCAGTGCTCCCAGTCCCGACCCGGCCTGGCCCAGCCCAGCTGTCCTTCTCCTGCCTCCTGAGGCTAGCTTCGGGTACTGCTCAGGCGATGGTAGCCGTCTACCCTCCTCCTCCTCCCCCCACCTCTTCTCCTTCATTTTCCTTCCCCCCAACCTATCCCTCCCTGGCCCCCCCCCCCTGCCACCTCGCGCGCATTGCAGCGAGCTGGGCTCTGGCCCCCAGTTCCGCTGTGGCGCTCCAAAACACAGGACTCCCCGCCCCTTCTCCAACAGGGGAGCCAAGAAAGCTGAGAAAAGACTAGGAACGAGTGGTTTTCAATCACATACACACCCCTCCTCTCACACCCCCACCCCACCCCAAGCCTTAGGGAAGATCATAGGGAACTCAACTCCTGGAGGGCATCTTCTTCAGAGAGCCTCTCCTCCCCTCCCTTCCCTGGCAGCGTCTGGGTTCAGCTGGGGAGTGGACACAGCCGTGTTTCTCTCTCTCGCCGCCTTCTTCCAGAANAGAGAGACAGAGAGACAGAGAGACAGAGACAGAGAGACAGACTGAGAGAATGCATGTATTCATGCTTAATCTGTAACAGGAGTATGCAAAATCTCCTCTAAGCCATGTTGGGTATCAAGAGAACTGGAACTGTCTGGAGACTGCTGCTATAAAGGCAGGGAGACCTACATGCTTATGTATAGGCTCTTTTACAATTATAGCAAAGGTCCTCTGGGGTACAGGAGTGCAATTTCACAGGCAACTTTAGCTCTGGAGCTGGTCCACTCTCTTTTATGTCTGGGCCAGTTACCCAAGATCTCTTCTGGATATTGAATCCTTTACCTGGGACTCAGTTTATCTCAGTTTTCCTAGGATTTTCTAATCTCCAAAGTAATTTTAATTAGGTTCATTCAGCTTGATTTAGAGTAGGGTTCAGCAAACTGTAACTTGAAGGTCAAAGCTGGTCCAGGATCTGTCAGATAGTAATCTAAGAATGGTTTTAATATTGTACTAGAAAATAGAAAAACTTTTCTTAGTTCTTGAGCTGTATAAGAATAGGCAGTGAGCTGGAGTTTGCTGACCTTTGGTTTAGAAGACAGAGGCCTAGATTTGGAATCAGAGGACATGGGTGTAAATCTCAACTCTGCCACTTAACATGTGACCCTAGGCAAAACCACTTCACTTACTCTTTAGTTTCCTCATTTATAAAATAACCAATATGAAATGACATTCTAAGGCTTCCTCATCAACCATTCACCTTGTCCATATATCGCACTCTGCTCCAGTGACAGGAGCAATAACAATCCATTCCACGTGTATTTATGAAGGTTATAGTAATGGAGGAATGCCTCATCTTGCCAGAAGTTTGGTCCTACATAATTGTAGGGATTGGTCAATTTTAGCTAGGGAGGAGGGGTTCTACATGGAAACCATCAGTCAAAACTTATTGCTTTCCTGAACTCCAGTCCCTCATTCTAATTTTCATCTCTGCCTTCCTCTCCCAGGATTCTACTTCTGCAGGCTCTTCTCTGTCACTACTATCCCCATTCTCACAGGACTTCCTAAGGTCCCACAAAGCTCTGAGAACAAGTATAAAATTCAACACAAGGCACTATGCTGGGTATGGGATGGGAATGGGTGAGAGAGGCATGGAGTTGGGACTTTCTATATTATTCTTTTTCTGATTCTCCAACCAATGAATATTAACAATCTTAGATCTGATCAATTGACAAAACAAACACAGAATTCAATTTTTAATCGACAAATATTTATTACACAACTATGTTGGGCTCATTGCTTGAAAGTGACTTTCAGTCAATCTAATAATAAAAAAAGAAAGAAGAAAATCAAATTAACAGTATCAAAGATGAAAGGGGCAATTTCACTTTTAGTGAAGAGGAAATTAAGGCAATTATTAAGAACTACTTTGCTCAATTATATGGCAATAAACATGACAATCTAGGTGAAATGGGTGAATATTTACAAAAATATAAATTGCCCAGATTAACAAAAGAGGAAATAGAATTCTTAAACAATCCCATCTCAGAAAAAGAAATTGAATAAGCCACAAAGGAACTTCCTAAGAAAAAATTCTCAAGGCCAGATGGATTCACAAGAGAATTCTATCAAATATTTAAAGAACAACTAATCCCAATACTATACAAATTATTTGACAAAATTAGCAAAGAAGGAGTTTTACCAAATTCCTTCTATGACACAAATATGGTGCTGATTCCAAAGCCAGGCAGACCAAAAACTGAGAAAGAAAACTAAAGACTAATCTCCTTAATGAATATAGATGCAAAAATCTTAAATAGAATACTAGCAAAAAGACTCCAGCAAGTGATCACAAGGTTTATTCACTATGACCAGGTGGGATTTATACCAGGAATGTAAAGATTGTTCAATATTAGGAAAACCATCCACATAATTGACCATATCAATAATCAAACCAACAGAAATCATGTGATTATCTCAATAGACACAGAAAAAGCCTTTGACAAAATACAACATCCATTCCTACTGAAAACACTAGAAAGTATAGGAATAGAAGGGTCATTCCTCAAAATAATAAACAGTATTTTTTTAAAACCACCATCAAGTATTATCTGCAATGCAGACAAGTTAGAAGCCTTCTCAATAAGATCAGGAGTGAAGCAAGGATGTCCATTATCACCTCTTTTATTAAATATTGTACTAGAAATGCTAGCAGTAGCAATTAGAGAAGAAAAAGAAATTGAAAGGATTAAAGTAGGCAGTGAGGAGACTAAACTATCACTCTTTGCAGATGACATGATGGTATACTTAAAGAACCCCAGAAAATCAACTAAAAGGCTAATGGAAATAATTAACAATTTTAGTAAAGTTGCAGGGTACAAAATAAACCCACATAAATCATCAGCATTTCTATATATTTCCAACAAAACTCAGCAGCAGGAGTTAGAAAGAGAAACTCCATTTAAAATCATTATAAAATATATTTTTTTAGACATTATAAAATATTTAGGAATCTATCTTCCAAAACAAATACAGGAATTATATGAACACAACTACAAAACACTTTTCACATAATTAAAACTAGATCTAAACAATTGGAAAAACATTAACTGCTCCTGGATAGGAAGAGCTAATATAATAAAAATGCCAATCCTACTCAAATTAATCTACTTATTCAGTGCCATACCTATCAAACTATCAAAAAACTTTTTTTATAAAATTAGAAAAATTATAACAAAGTTAATCTGGAAGAACAAAAGATCAAGAATATCAAGGGAAATAATGAAAAAATGTGAAGGATGGGGGCCTACCAGTACCAGATCTTATACTAAAAAGCAGTGGTCATCAAAACAATATTGTACTGGCTAAGAGACAGAAGGGTGGATCAATGGAATAGACTAGGGGTAAATGACCTCAGTAAGCTAGTGTTTGATAAACCCCAAAACTTTAGCTTTTTGGGATAAGAACTCACTGTTTGACAAAAACTGCTGGGAAAATTGGAAAACAGTATGGGAGAAATTTGGTTTATATCAACATCTTACACCCTATACCAAGATAAATTCAAAATGGATAAATTACTTAAATATAGAGTGAAACCATAAATAAATTAGGTGAACTAGATGAATTTACCTGTCAGATCTGTGGAAAAGGAAGGAATTTAAGACCAAGCAAGAGATAGATAACATTGCAAAATATAAAATGAATGACTTTGATTATATCAAATTAAAAAGTTTTTGTACAAACAAAACCAATGCAACCAAAATTAGGAGGAAAGTGTTATAAACAAAAAGGGTTGTCCTAAGGAGATATAGATATACAGTGATGTGAATGTATCTATCTGTATTCTCCCTAGCTGCAGATGATTGAGGAACACCAACCCCTATCACCCTTTATAGTTGTTATAATTTCCCCTTTTCTCTAACAGTTGCCCAGGGAGGACCCCGGAAAGATTAGATGGATGGATAACCTTTCCAGGTCCAACCTGGGGTTGGATAAATTAATATAGGGCTTTGATTCGCTTTGGATTATGTTTGGTATCTGACTGTCTTGACTCCCTCCCCAAGGGTCATAATATAAAGACTACTCAGGAAGGTACTTGTTAAACTCTCCTTATCTATAATCAGGGAAAGGGTAAACAGGACAAGGAATGGGGATTGGAGACCCTATCAATCAATTATCTATGCCTAGTTGACAATTAGGACTGGAGGCTATTGATCCAGTAAAGCTGGAGCTTTATTCTCCACTACCTCTCTGGCCCAGCCTGACCACAGTGAAGCCAGAGAATAGGGACTGCTATTGATGCAGCTGTATTGGTGATCTTATTCTCTCAGCTTTCTCACTACAAGTGTTGGTGATGCACTAGCTCTCACAGTCTTCAGGAAATATCCAGATCTATTCCTACCCTCTTCTTCATAGACCTCCCTGCCTCCCTTCACCACCCACTCAGAGATTTCCCAGTCCAGAGAACAGAGACCTAGAGAGACCTAGAAACCTAGAAATACCTAGAGACCCCCTCCAAGTGGCTGTCAGGGTTATTTATGGTGTCAGGCCAACCAACATTTGCCCCTGGCTCATGGCACCTGGGAACATTCCATGCCTTCCAATTGCCTTCCCTGTCATTCAACATTCAAGGTGGCATCCATCATTTCACAGGTTATGAATATAACAAAAGCAACAAACTTGGAGAACATTTTTATAACAAAACTCTCTGACAAAGGTTTAATTTCCCAAATATATAAGGAACTAAGTCAAATCTACAAAAAATCAAGCCTCTCCCCAATGGTCAAGGGACATGAATAAGCAGTTTTCACAGGATGAAATCAAACTGTCAATAAGCACATGAAAAAGTGTTCTAAATCCCTCCTGCTTAGAGGAATGCAAATTAAAACAACTCTGAGGTACCTCCTCAGACCTAGCAGATTGGCTAATATGACAGCAAAGGAAAGCGATAAATGTTGGAGGGGATGTGACAAAATTGGGACACTAATACACTGTTGATTGAGTTGTGAATTGGTCCAACCATTTTGGAGGGCAATTTGGAACTATGCACAAAGGGCTTTAAATGAATGCCTACCCTTTGATCCAGCCATACCACTGCTGGGTTTGGACCCCAAAGAGATAATAAGGAAAAAGACTTGTACAAAAATATTCATAGCTGCACTCTTTGTGGTGGCAAAAAATTGGAAAATGAGGGTGTGTCAATTGATTGGGGAAATGGCTGAATAAATTGTGGTATATGTTGGTGATGGAATGCTATTGTGCAGAAAGGAATAAAGAAATGGAGGAATTCCATGTGAACTGGACCAACTTCCAGGAACTGATGCAGAGCAAAAGGAGAAGAACCAGAACATTGTACACAGAGACTGATACATTATGACACAATCAAATGTAATGGACTTTTCCACCATAAGCACTTCAATGATCCAGGACAATCCAGAGGAACTCAGGAGAAAGAACACTATCCACATCCAGAGAAAGAACCAGAAATGCATTAGAAAAATATATGATCAACCACGTAGTGCAATGGGGATGTGATTAGGGTTTTGATGTTAAAAAATTGCTCTACTGCAAATATGAATAACATGGAAATAGATTTTGAACAATGATACATGTATAACCCAGGGGAACTGCTTGTTGGCTTTGGGAGAGGAGAGGAGTAAGTGGGGGGATCATGAATCATATAACCATGGAAAAATATTCTAAATAAAAATAAAAAAGAAAGTGACTTTCATCTATAGCTAGAAAGGTTATTCAATAATGCTTATACAATGGAGTGCATTTCTTCTATTAAGCAATTAAAGTTCCTATCATTTGAAAGAGCTGAAATTCTTGATTCCTTTGTCTCCAAAGTACTAACTCTCCATAAATCTAAAGCAGACTCCTACAAACTTCAAAGTCACTGCTTTGGTCCAGCTCCATTTGAGTCCTGAAATAAAATAAATAAGATGCTTATCAAACACTGTACCTAATTCACCAAGCATGGTGAGCTGGCATTAGTCCTTTATAGAGATACGGGTATATTTGAGTCAGCTGTGAGAATTTTGCCAATATGATCTGTTGAAGACAAGTATGTTTCATGGAGAGGTAATCTGAGGCTCAGAGAGGTACAGTAATATATTATAATAGAAAAAGCAACATACTAGGTATAGAGGCTTGAATTCAAATCTTGACTCTGCCATGAACTAGCTGTGTGACTGGGCAAGTACCTATACCTTCTCTGAATGTTATTGTAGAAGTGGTGGTATAAGTGAGATAATTTAAAAGGTCATTTACAACTCTAACATGCTATGATCTATTATCTAGATAGGTTATTGTCTGTACTGGAACTTGGCCTATGATGTCACACAGGATACTCTATCTATCAACTATGCTTTTGCACTGGCTGTTCTTGGCAATGCCTAGAATTCCCCCCACCCCTCGATCTTTGCCTCTTGGAATACTTGATTTCCCTCAAGATTCAACTAATGAACCCTATTCTGTGGGAGATCTTTCCTAGAACCCTCATTCAGCTGCTAGTATCTTTTTCTTTACCAAGTCATCTTGTATTTGATTTGTATTTGTATACACAATATGTATATTTGTATATTTATATATAATAATATATTTAAATATGTACATGCATGTACATATGTGTATTTGTATATATGTAAACTAGAATGTATATTCCCTAGGGGCAAGGAAGACTACTTTGTCTTTGCATCCCTAGCACTTAACACAGTGCCAGATGCACATTATGTACTTAATAGATGTTTGTTTAAATATGGCACTAAATCATTATGGTGGGAGTGAGGGAGGGAGGATTTTCTTGGTTAGATTATTTTGATGTGAGTAGCTAGTGAAGAATTCCTAAGACCTGAGTTCTAGAGACCTTTAGAATAGGGGAGGAACTCTTGAGAAACAAACCTAGAAAATAGCAGGAAGCTAGAAAATCAAGGCTTTTACTTGTCTAGAAAGAAATATCTACCTGTGAGTTTGCTGGAGTGAGGCAGAAAGGAGTCTAACCTGTCTATGTGAATATGAACTTGAGTAATGATGGTGGTTTGGAACTGACTGTGCTTCAGATTTCATGTGTGAATGAGTGTGTGTTAAGAGCATATAACCATAGGATTTAGAGCTGAAAAAGATCTTAAAAATCACTAATCCAACCCATTCATTCTAAAGATGGTGAAACTAAGGTCCAAAGAGGAGGGATTGACTTGTTTAAATTTCAATTCAATGGCATCCAACAGACATTTATTAAGCACCCTGGGGCACAAAGATAAGTAAATACAAAATAGAAAGCAAATATCCTTCTATCAATCAGTAGCCAACTCTCTCTACTCATCCAGTTACCATTCTCCTTCAGATTCATATCACTTCTCACCTGGAGTATTATAATAGCTCCTTAATTAGTCTCTTTGCTTCTAGTTTCTTATTTTTCCAATCCATTTTCCACACAATCTCCATGTTGATAATTTGTAAACATTTACATATGATCATGTCATTCTTGTTTAATAAATTTCCTAGGATAAAATGCATTTTTCTTTGACATTGATAATCCTTCATAACCTGGCTCCAATATCTTTCTGGGCTTATTTCACTCATCTCCTTCAGCCACAATATGGTCTAGCCAAATTGACCTATTTTATTTTTCCCATGAGACATTCCTTGTCTTGTCTCTATCTTACACAAACTAGCCTAAACTTCCCCTCCCCTCTCCCTCTCTGCACCTTTTTACAGGCTGTCTCTTGTGTCCAGAATGCTCTTCTTTCTCACCTCCACTTTTGGGAATCCCTAACTCATTCCTAGGTTCAGCTAAAGTGTCATCTTCTCAACTTAAATATCAGACCTTTCCTGATAAGAAATGAATAATCAATATTTTGCAAAGGGAAAAAACAAGTTAGCCAGTTTGGTTGGAATGGAAGGTGCAAATGGAGACATAGGGATTCAGAGTAGAAACATAGGTTGGAGCCAGATGGAGAAGGTCTTTAAACACCAAAAGGAGTTGTTTGTATCTTATGCTAAAGGTAACAGAAAACCACTAAAGCTTCTTGATTAGAAGGGTGATGAAATCAGACCTGTACTTTAGGAATATCAGTTTGGCAGCTGTGTGAGGGAGGAGAACAGAGAGGCTGACAGTTAGGGAGACCAGTTAGGAAGTTATTACAATCAAATTGGTGAGAAGTGATGAGGGCTGAAAACAGAATGGTTGGTTGCCTTATTAATAGAGAAAAGGGGATGAATGTGAGAAATGTGAAGGTAGAATCAATGAGTTGACAATTCTTGGGGAGTGTTAGAAAATGAAGAAAGAATGAAGAATTACTCTGAAGTTTGATCTGGGTGATTGGAAAGATGTGTGCTATTCTTTGATGGAAATAGGGAAATTAAGAAGGGGATGAATTTGTGGGGAATGAATATGAGGTAGGTAGGTGGTACAATGGATAGAACACTGGACTTGGACTTAGGAAGACTTAGGTTCAAATCCTATCTAGCTATGTGACCCTGGGAGAGTCAGTTAACCTCTTTACCTCAGTTTCCCCATCTGCAAAATGGGAGACATCAAAAGTACCTATCTCCCTGTGTTTTGTGAGGATAAAATATAACACTTTTAAAATGCTTTGCAAATTCATTGCAATATCAAACCTAAGCTACTAAAAACCTAGCCTGAGTTAGGCCTGGCCAATTATACTATTCTATCAAACTACTGCCATGGTGACGAGTTCCATGAGTTTCTATATCCTCATCATGTTTATTTGCCTTCATCATTATTTAGCACATTTGGCTCTTTATTGTGGGTTCCTCTCATTCTTGTCCAGGCTCTATGTTCCTTTGTTGTTGTTTTTTTATGTGTGTGTGTGGATCCTATTTGATGTTAAAATCTCAATATACATGGTTTTCCACAAAAGTTATGTGGCAATCCAGGCCTCTCCAGATCACTCTGTGGTTCGGTCTCTCTCCTCCCTCTGTGGTCTCTATGTTCCCTCTGATACCCAGATGGTATAAATACCAGCTGTCTTTACTTTGGACATGTTGAATTTGAGAGGTCTATGGAATAGTCTGGTAGAACTATCCAGCAGGGGTTGGTGATGTGGTACTGAAGCTCAGGAGAGATAGGAAGGCTAGATATATAGATCTGGGAGTTATCTGCCTAGTGATAATACCCAAGTTAGATGGGAGTTGGGTGGGACTAGATTATTTAGACAGGATTTAGAGACTGAAGAGAACTTAGGACAGAGTTTCTGAGGGATATCCAAGGTTATGGGTCAAGGCATGGCTGATCTAGCAAAGAAGATGTGGTAAGACAGATAAGAGGAAAGCCAAGAGAAATCAGTGCCATCAAAATCCAAAAGAGAATGTGTTGACAGTGGCAATGTTGCTGAGAAGGAAAGAAGAACTGAGTAGAAGACTTTATATTTGACAATTAAGAGATAATTGATAATCTTGGTTTTGGAACTCAGGCACTCTGACTAATCCCAAACTCCATTACATCAAGTTGCTTCTAACAAAGGAGGCATCTTGATATAATGTTAAGAATACCTGACTTTGTGCTAGGTGACCCGGATTGAAATCCAAGTTCTGACATTTCTTAGCTATATCACCTTGGACAAATCATCTCACCTCATAGAGCTTCAATTTCTACATTTATAAAACGATGATAATAATATTTTCTCCATTGACCTCACAGAATTTTTATAAGGAAATACTTTATAAACTTTAAAGTGTTAAAGAAAGGTGAGTTATAATATGTCGTGTGAGATTATATGCAAGTCTGTGTCTGAATTTCTATATCTTTACCCATGTCCCCATGAGAATGTATGTCTGAGCCTGCCTTGATTTGAGCCTCTGTAGATGTTAACATACATGTTGATGTCATGATCATGTTATATTATTAAAACTTACTACCTATAGGGCCTTGGGAAAATCACTTCAGTTTCTTCGATTGTAAAATAGAGATACTATAGCACTTAACTCACAGGATCACTGGAAGAATCAAATGAGATAACGATGAAGTGCTTAGTTATAATAGATGCTTGTTCCCTTCTCTCTTTCACTGTGTGAGAGTATGTGTATGTGTGTGTGTGTATGTGTGTGTGTGTGCTTGTATGTTTATATCTATGTGAGCATGCCAGTGAATATTTTCTCTTTTCTGTGTTTCCTGAATTCCACTGGTTTTCTTAGGGTTAATAATTGGCCCCAGTCTTCAAAAATATCCCCTAGAGACTGTGTTCTAAGATCTGCTTTTAAGCATAATTCTCAAAGGTCAAAAAAAAACCAAAACCTCCACAACAAACTCATAGGCAGACAGACTTCAGGTTCTCTTGCCTCCCCCGCCCCTGTTGCAAAGCCTGGGAAGAAATGACTGATTTGTACCTGGGGATTAGAATGACAGTTCATGCTGGGGTCCTTGGCCAAAAATATGCAAATAACCTCCTTATGTCAGGCCTAAGGCAGCCTGCAGGGTAGAAATGCCACGACTCCACCTCCCTGTCCCTCACTGACTGTGATCTCAAGTGTCAGGAAACAAAAGCTAATCAGTCCTTGGATCCAAATCCCACAGTTCAGGGCCAAGTTGTTAGTCATGTGTGTTATTTACTGAATAGTCTAGGTGACTGACTGACTCATTAGTGAATGTAATGTGCCTGTGCCTATAGGAAGTAGACTTTGGGCAACATACTTGACTATGAAAGAGGAGACTTGGGTACCCCTTCTGGCTCTGCCATCCATTTCCTCAGGATGCGTCCTTGGGCAAATCACTAACTTCCCTTCTCTGGGCCTTAATTTTGTTTTCCATTTGTAAAAAGAGGGCATTTTCAGGTCTAATGTTCTTTTTTCTTTTGCCTCAGCCTCAGGAACTCATTCACCTTTGATTAATCCCTTCCATCCATTTACTGTATTCATTTAATCAAGTCTCTCTCCCATCACAATATCTTTCACTATCATAACTTCCTTTATTACATAGAGTAAAAACATCCTAGTACCATGTTGCCTTTTGCTTGGACTATGACAACAGCCTCCTGCCCAAACTTCCCACCTCCAGTCTCTCTCCCTTCAGCTCAGTACACAAGCCACCAGATTTATCATTCAAAATAATACACATGTAATAGAATATAATTGAGCTCTTTTTCCTTTGTGAAGAGGGAATATGGAGAGGCAGTTAGGTAGTACAGTGGATAGAGTGCCAGGCCTGGAGTCAGGAGGATCTGTGTTCAAACCTGGCCTCAGATACTTCCTAGCTGTGTGACCTTGGGCAAGTCACTTAACCCTACCCATTGCCTAGCCCTTACCATTAATTCTGCCTTAGAATAGATATTGATTACTCTTAGAAGATAAGGGCTTTAAAAAAAGGGGGGAAATATGGAGACCACGAAGAGGAGAGAGATATTCTGGGCTGCCAAGTGATCAGAAGAGAAGCCTGGGTTTCTATAGAACTTCCAAAAGTTTTGTTGGTATTGTTATGTTAAAAGTTTATACTTTAAAAACAAGCTCTATGAAATAAATTCATGGTTCCATAATCAATTTTTTCTGTCATATATATATTCATCTTGATTGTTAAGTTCATAATTTAAAAAAATTAAAGATTATCCTGGCTTAATCTTGAAAAAAAAGATGTTCACATCAAGTAGAATTACCACAAAAAGGCAGAAGGGAGCCAGTCTGGCTGAGACTGAGAGATACCCACAGTAAGGAAGTATACACACAAAGGAATGATGAGGGCAAAGAAACATGATGGGAACATGGAAACTCATGAACTTTGTCCCTGTTGGCCATAGTTTGGTGGAGTGGTTTAATAGGCAAGCCCTAACTTGGCCTAGGATCCTCCTAGCTTAGGTTTGATACTGGAATAAAAGAAACATTCAAAGGTCATTCACTGGTTAACAAGGACAGGTTTCCTTAAAGGATGCTGAAGCAAGGATACAGCACTTGCCTTGGATATACTTGTGTCCCCACCAAGCCTTCCCCCATCCCCAGGTGACTCTTGACATTCATTCTAAGTCTAATGGTCCTCAAGTTCATATGATCAGGCCTCTTATGAACTTAGGTGACCATGAAGCCCTACAAACATCTTTAGTCTTCTGAGCCAATCAAATCTCAGAAACAGTTTCAATATCTTTAAGGAAAAACTAGTCTAAACTCCTTGGAAAAAAATTTGAGCAAATAGTATTCTTCCTCCCACAGTCAGAAAATCACACCCACTGAGGAAGTGATGTCAGGGTTGGAAAAGCCTTAAAAATCACATTTTGTTGTTTTTGATGTTTCATTGGCAAAAATACTGGAGTGATTAGCCATTTCATTCTCCAGCTCATTTTACATATGAGGAAACTGAGGCAAATATGGTTAAATGACTTGTCCAGGATCATACAGCTAGTAAGTGTCTGAGGCCAGATGTGAACTCAGGGCTTCCTGACACCAGGTTTGGTGCTATAAAAATTGCGCCACCTAGCTGCACACCCCACCACCCCAAATCACCGGATTTAATCCATTCTGCTAAGAAAAACTCATAACTCAAGCACTTGTTCAAATTTCAATTCAATAGAATCTGACAAGTATTTATTAAGCATTCATGCGGCATACAGATAAGAAAATACAAAATAGATAGAAAGTAAATATCCTCTGTATGTAATCAGTATCTAGGCTCCACAACATCTCAGTGCATGTAACTCTTTACTCAGCCAGTTACCACACTACTTCAGATCCTTATCCCCATTCACCTTGGCTTATTATAATAGCCATTAAATTAGTTTCCCTGCCTTCCCCATCTTACCTTTCCAATCCATCTTCTACAAATTGCCAAATTGATAATCTATAAGCAATTCTATATGATGATGCCACGTCTGCTTAAGAAACTCCCTAGGATAAAGTACAAATTTTTTCTTTGGCATTGCTAATCAAACATCTCTTCACTAGTACCATGAGTCATTTGATTTATGTAGGATGAAGTGTTAAGAGGGGAAGGTGGATCTTTGAATTTTTTCTCCATAGGGAATATGAGAAAGTTTTCTCAAATAGCTAAACAGCTCACATTTATACAATTCCTTAAAGTTTGCAGAATGCTTTATGTATCTCATCTAATTTGATCTTAACAACAATTCTACTAAGTAGTTACTATTATTATCTTCATTTTACAAATGAGTAACTGAAGCCCAGAGCAGTTAACTTACTTTCTCAAGATCACACAATTAATGTGTGGAGTGAGGAAATGGAATCCAAGTATTTCTGACTCTATGTCCAGTGTTCTGTCCACCACATCATACTTAGATCTTAGTCCTTATTTGTACTTTTGTTGCATTAATAATAACAAAATATATTGTTAGCCTGAGTACTTGAATGGGAGCGTAAGTGCCTTTTGGGGAAAGCAAAATGAAAATAAATATATACTCAAATTATCAGGATTTCCTGAGCTGGGAATTAAGCTAGAGAGATGTTATAAAATAATTCCTGTTTTTTGGGGGGAAGTGCCTTTGGGGATCTCTAAATTCTGTGTCTTGGAAGAGGCATTACCCTTCCATATTGCTCTCCCATAATGATGTATCTTACTATGGCTACACTTAGGAGACTCTACAGTTGACTCGGTGCTACTAAACATTTTTATCAGTGATTCAGATAAAGGCACAGAGGGTATCCTTATCAGATCTGCAGATCCAGTTTTGTATTGGATAAGAAATAGATTGGTAGATCAACAGAATAGATTAGGTACACAATATATAGAAGCAAATGAGTTCAGAACCTAGTTTTTGTTAAACCCAAAGATTTCAGCTATTGAGCTAAGAACTCACTATTTGATAAAAACTGCTATGGAAACTGGGAAAGTAATCTGTCAGAAACTAAGCATAGATCAACATCTCACAATGTATGCCAAGATAAGCTCAAAACGGGTAAATGATTTAGACATAAAGGGTAATGTAAGCAAATTAGAGGAGCAGGGAAGAAATTACCTGTCAGATCTATGGATAAAAGAAGAGGGATATGCTTCCAAGCAGGAAATAGAGAAAGATGTAAGAGGTAATTTGATTACATAAAATTAAAATGGTTTCACACAAATTAAACCAATGCAGCCAAAATTAAAAGTAGGAATCTAGGGAAAAAAAGTATTTGCAGCAAATTTCACTGATAAAGGTCCCATTTCCCAAATATATGGTGAACTGAGTCAAATTTATAAAAAGTAGGAATCAATTCCCATTTTACAAGAGGATATGAACAGATAATTTTCAGAGGAACAAATCAAAATTATTTTGATTTAATTATCAAAAGCTAAAGTCATATATGATACCCAAAATAATAAAATTAGAAAAATGCAAATTAAAACAACTCTGAGAAAGTATCTCTCACTCCTCAGATTGGCTAAGATAACAGAGAAGGAAAATGACAAATGCTGGAGGGGATATGGGAAAATAGATACCCTAATGTACAATTGGTGGAGCTGTGAAGTAGACCAACTGAATAATTTGGAACTAAAACTCTTTAGTCCAGTAATACCACTACTAGGTCCATTCTCAAAGAGTTTAAAGAAAAGTGAAAAGAACTTATATATGCAAAATAATTTCTAGCAGGTCTTTTTTGGTGGTAAGGAATTGGAAACTGAGGAGATACCCATTAATTGGGGAATGGCTGAACAATTTCTAGTATATGAACGTGAAGAAATGTTTTTGTGCTATAAGAAATGATGAAGAGGATAGAAGACTTCATGAACTGATGCAAAGTGAAGTGAGTAGTACCAGGAGAATAATATATACTATAATAGTAAAACTAGAAGGAAAATCAACTGTGAAAGACAGTAACTCTGTGCAGTACAGTGATTCACAACTTTAAAAGACATGATGTAAAGTACTATCTGACATTGGATAAAGAATTGATGGATTCAGAGTGCAAACTGAAGCATAGTTATTTCCTTTCTTTACTTTTCTTGCTTTTTTGGGAATATGGCTTATATGGAAATATGTTCTACATGACTTTATATGTATAATGGGTATCATATTCCTTGCTTTCTCAATGGGGGGTGGAGAGGGTGGAAGAAAGAAGGAAATCTGGAACTCTAAATAAAAATTTAAAGATTGCAGATGACAAAAGTGAGTAAAAATATAGACTAAGGATTTGAAAAGATTTTGACAGACAAAACATTGGGCTGAGTTGGATCTAATAAGATGAAATTCAAAAGAAATAAAAGTAAAGCCTAATACTTGGATAAAAATCATCAACTTCACAAGTACAAGATGAGGAGATGTCATTAGACAGCAGGTGTCTTGAAAATATCTGGATGTTTTAGTAGCCTACAAGTTTCATATGAATTAGCAGTGGGATAGGACAGCTAAGAAAAGCTAGTGAGATATTAGGCTGCATTAAAAGAACCATGGCTTCCAGAAGTACAGAAGGAATAGATAGTTCTACTATCCTGCCCTCTTGTTAGTTATTAAGGATAGTTCCATTATTCTGCCTTATGTATCCTGCTTTAATTAGACCTCATTTGGGAGTATAGTGGTCAGTTCTGGATACCATGGTTTAGTAAGGATATTAAAAGTTGGAGAGTGACTAGAAGAGAGGAACTGGGGTAACGAAGGGTCCTGAGTACATGTAAAACCTGTTATATTTAGAGTTAGAGGAATTGAGCATAAAATCCTGATCTTCCTTTATTAGCTGTATAGATCCTAGGTGAATTACTTTACCTCTCTGTTTCCCAGTTTCCTTATCTACGAAAAGAGATTAGCTTAGGAAGTCTCTAATGTTTCTTTCAGCTTCAAAATCAGTGATTTTTAGAACTCTTTCTCTAACATTCTTTTCCATCCTTTGGTGCTCATTGAGACTTAGCTTTCTCCTAAAGTCCACCATATCGCTAAACATCCTAAGCTGACAGTTCCTTCTTTTTAACTTTGTGACACACAAAGTTAGGAAAATGAGTTGGCAAACTCTATTCTTTAATTCCACTTTTTAGACCCTCCCTTAGTCACCACTTTTAAAGTTCTAGCATTTTATCTAGGTCTCTGTTACTGTCATTTATGGGGCTCCAGGTGATTCTCCCTACTTCTCTAATATGTGGACTAAGGTGGATTAGTATGACATCACAAAAGCATGATATCCTCAGTTGTCTGGTACAGCCAGTGATTGTCAGTGCTGGATATTTACAGTGGCAGTGGTTACTATCAGATTCCTCTAGCAGAGGAAGATAAGGAGAGGATGGTTTTCATCAAATCAGTGGGAAAGGAATTCTGAAGTATTTAAACATTTTCAACATCTAATGGGGGGCAATGATTTCATTGTATTTGGGAAGTTTGGGGGACAGCAATTTGACAAATTTTAGTTCTTAGCCTTAAGTTAATTATTGCCAAAAAGTTTTAAGACTGTGAATGTTGGTCAATTTCATGTATGGGCAAATAATAGCTCGCTGACTTGTGTTATGACAAGTGCTAAATGGGATGCAACCAGCCAGAGACTGGTGGTGACCTTGGCCAACTATGAGTTTAACATGCATTATTGTCCTTAGATAATTAATGGGATATAGATCCCCTGTTTTGGGGAACTATGGATCAGGAATATTATTGATCCATATGGAGGGGTGAAGTAGAGATGAGCTATGAAGACAGCAAGGCCCTTTCTTCACAGAGAAAGCATGCTTATAAGTTCAAAACTTTTCCAGATAGTCAACCATCAGTAAAATTAAAATGTGTAATTTTTGTATCAATTACCTCTCTGTAGCTTGACCATGGATTACTATCAGCAAGAACAGATAAAGGAAATTTATGATGTGAGCAGTGAAACTGGCCAAGAGAAAGATGATATGGTGGTGGTGGTGGTGATGCTGATGCTGATGATATATGGCTTAGAGCAGGTTCAATTGGCTTTGAATGACAGTAGTTACATATAAGAAGAATGAGACTTGTGGCCAGTGCATTCAAATAAAAGTGCTAATATTGCCTTTCTCTGATTACATGGGGGAACATAAACAGCAGCAAAACTTTGGAGTTGACATACATAGGTTTGTTTTTATCCTTGGAGGGAGAAAGAAAGAAAAATTCTAATGATGATGAACAATTTTTACCTGGAGTACATAGTCTTACCTACTGCACAACTAGAGGGTTTCTACCAAATCTTGGCAGGAAAGCCACATACTAAAAAGTGCTATGGGAGAAATCGTTTTTAGTATATGGCTTTCCTGCCAGGAGTCTAGTAATAGCTGTTTTTTCACAAAGGAAAGTCAAGAGTAAAGAAGATGCGAATTGAACTCTCTGGCAAGTGATAAGGCTGAAATATGATGCTTCAGGAGCAAATAATATTGCCTGTTTTACATATTGATACATATTGGTACAGGTCAGTGTCCTGGCTTTGGGGAGAGAGGGCACCTTGTTGTAAAACATAGGGAAAATGTAGCTCACTTTCAGGTAAGTTCCTGTCTTCTGTTTTACTCTGAATACATTCTTGTAGTTGCTTCAGAGAACCACTTGTTCCAAGAAGGTGTTTTCCAATGGAACCTTGACAAGATAAAGAGCCTAGAGAGATGGAACTCTATTAAGTTCAACATGGAAGGGAAGGGAAAAAGAATGGAGAAAGTCTGACAGCAGGAAATCAATGCACCAAAGAGTAATCTTATTTACCCTTCCACTTAGTATTTTGAGTCATGTGGAATGCCTAAGTTTGAGAATGAAATATAGGTTTGAAGGTAGGGAATTAGGTGGAATTTTTGGTGATTCCTAGTTATTTCTCTAAAAGAAGGCTAGAAAAGTTTCTACTTAACAGTCAATAGCTTAAATCCAAATCTACAATTCATTTTTGTTATGTAAATTTTTCCTGTAGTTGATGTTTTATTAGCTTGAATGCTTACTGGAGATACTTTTTTGGAAGAAAAAAATGATCCAGATACTGATTTTCTCAAGATTTCCCTGGATGTGAGTAAAAAAGTCAAAGGATTTTTTGACATATTTACCAAATATATCTATATCTGGATCCATCAAGTTAGAAGCCATGGCCCTAGTAATATAGGTTGTAAACAGCTCTGTTCATGGTACTTCCCTATTCAATAATCTTCAATGGTTCCCAATTGCCAGTTGAATTAATTCTAAATTCTTCATTCAGACTTTCAGAGTCCTTTATCAAAAGAACTTATATTTCCTTACCTCACATGAGCCCTTTACAAAATTTAGACCTACCTTTTCACATCCTAACTTGTCATTTTTATCTTTTTATCTTTACTGACATGCTTTTCCCCTTATCTAACAAATCTTGCCCTTTCTTTCCACCAATGAAATATCATGAACATCTGCCAAGGCTCAGCTTGTCTCATGCTCTTCTTTGAGGCCTCCTTTATTATTTTAGCTCATCTCATCCTGATTATTTTCTTCTCTGAAATCTCTTAGAGTTTATACTACACAATGCTCCCCAATAAACCAGGGTATTTGCCTATGACTTTCTTGTTTGTCATTCATATTCTCAACTAGTCTGAATTTCTCCAAGAGTTTGAACTGAGAGTCTAGATTATGAGTTATTTTTCTTGTTTCTTCCAAAATATCAGTTGAGTAGAAGCCTGGGCACACAAGAGGTGTTCTTTGTGTACTTGTAAGGTGTCTAGTTGACAAAACTGTATAAATGAACAAAGCACCTTCCTACTTGATATAATAGAATCATAGAATTTATAGCTGGAAGTGTTCTTAGAGGTCATTTATTCTAGCCCACTTATTTTATAGATCCTTGATTTATCCCAATTCCACACTTACAGAACTGAGGCTCAAAGAGGGAATCAAAGAGATCCCAAGATCAAACAGATAATAGTTAATAGATCCAGGATTTGGACCTACGTCATTTTACTACAAAATTTCAGTTTTTAAAATAAAACTAACTTTCAGAATTGACATACAATATCCCTTTCATCTTTATGAATTATGAGATTTAACATGAAGGATGATGTTAACAATGATAACAAATATTGATAATTGGCCATAATCCAGAGCAATGGCTCCAGTGTGTAAAATAGTGATAGTGGGTAAGATTATTTCTAGTTCCTTCCCATTTCATGTCCCCAGAACCAACTCAGTGTCCTCTGGATGCCAGACATTCCTATTACCCTGGTTTCACATAATACTCCTTTCTCCTAATAGTTCTACAAACCACAGAATTGGAAAGAACCTCAGACATCTAATAAGACCTCTATCCAAATAAGTTCTTCTTTGCAGTATTCCAGTCAACTCCATGTGATGTTAAATCCATTCAAACCATCATCTCCATCACTTGTCCACCATAACCTTGGAATCTACCCCTGAAACCAGCCTGGTCTCCAATTGGTAAGCTTTGAATTTTCACCTTATCTTGCCTATATTTGGGGATCCATTTCACTTACTAGCCAGCTTCACATCATGCTACTCCTTCTTCATAACTTTATATAGCTCCTCTTTATATACTCTTTCTCCATTGGGATGTAGTTTTCTTGAAGGTAAGATGTGTTTTGCTCATATGTATTTTTATTCTCAGTACTTAGTATAATGTCTGGGAACACTGTAAGTACTTAATAAATGCTCACTCTGTGTATGTATGTATGTATATAAGTCTGAGTTTCTCTCTCTCTCTCTAATAAAAGATCATATAACTTCTGCTTTAAAATCTCCATTAATAGGCAATTCCCTAGCAAGAGGCACTGGTTGACATAAATGGTTAAAATGACTTCCCCAAACTAAAGTAATTCTGACAACTCCTATACCCAACTTTGTCTAGTTTTACTCATGATTGGTGTATGTGAAAGGGCCCTGGAATCTGCTCATCCTAGGTTGATGTATTTTTAAAAGACTTCCACTGCCTTTATCCTCCTTACTATAAAACAGCAATGTCCTAGCTTCTCTCCCCAGTCTAATCTAATCTGTGGTTCTGGATTGGATTGGTTTTCTTGAAACTATTAAACTACCATGAACATTGCTTTGCTTTTTAGCAACCAGAAAAGATTGCAGAGAAATTGAGTGGTTGGCAGAATTGGTTAGTGCTAGCATATCATTGTCTCCTTTTTGCACATCATGTTTGATCTGCAGATATACCATAGTTTGATTTAAGAAGAGGGGGGTTGTATTTTTGTTCTTTGAGACCTAGAAGTATGATCACTCACCAAAGAGATCTATTCCATTTTTGGATTGCTCTGATTGTTAGGAAGCCTCCTGTTCCATCGAATTGAAATATGTGACCTTCATCCCTCCCTGCCTTATTTTTCCCCCGTCCCCATTCTTCTAGTGAGGGGCAAAGCAGAACAAGTTAATTCTATTTTGCATGTAACAATTCTCTGTAGTGAGATGGTCTTCCAGGATAGTGCCTGTCTGACCCTCCTAGGGAATGAGAGAGCCCTCTCCTGCAATTACTCTAACCTCCCTCACCCTTATTTGCCTTAGTATTTATTTCTAGGTTTACTTAGGGTGTCCCCACCTTAATATTTCCCTCTTTTTCTTTGTCAATTCAACATGAAGAATGTAACAGTTGGGTAGAGGGAGAGGTGAAGAGAGGTACATTCAGTGTAAGAGAAGGTTTATAAGAATAAGTTAATTCAAAGAAACTGTTTTGAGAGGGTTCTTATGCCAAGCATAAAATCAATTTCTCTCCTTAGTGGATCCTCTGTGTGACCTATTTCTACAAATCTTGAACTTCTCTCTGAGTATGCAGAGCTTAAGGGTTATTTCTGAAATTGGGCCAGATTCCTACAGTGAAGAGTGTTGGGGAAAGGTCTTATGACCATCCTCCTAAGGAGTTTAACCTCAAGACCATCATTTATAAACAAAGAGGCCCTGGCAGAAAACCAACAGTTTAGAGACCCATTAACTCCTTTCAAGTCCATAAGAGGGAAGTGTGAAGGGCCTGACCCATTACAAATATATACTGTCTAACCTCAGATGAGCTCTTCCTGCTGCATAGTAACCCTTTATTCATTTTTTGATTCTTCAGCAAACTTCCCATGGCAGCTATTCTTAATTTTTTTAGTTCTCCTTAACTACAGATCTCTCAACCCACTTCGATTTCTGTAGACAACTTCACTTTGCTAACGACTTCTTCCTTCTTGATGTTCTTTGTTTTTATTTTCTATGATACATTTCTCTTTTGGTGTTTTCTCAACTCTGATGACCATTATTTGCCTGTGTCTTTCACTGTTTTTCCCCCATATTAATATTCCTAAAGTCCTTGCCCTTAGCTACATTGATATTTTTGGATTCTCTTCAGTTAACTTATCAACATTCATGGCTTTGACTATCACTCTATGAAAATGACTACATTTTTTCATCAAAGTTCCTTTTGTTTGTATAATATCATGCTAGACAACTTCACTTACTACTTTAACTAAAATAAAATGTTTCCCCTAGGTGAACTTCTCCATCTACTTTTTCAATATTGCCCTTTATACGTGTGTGTCCTCTGATATATTTCAGTAACATCCTTTAAATAAGCCCTCACAATATCTCCCTCTCCTTTCCCCCTCATGTTTTGAGAGAAAGTGATCCTATTTTTTCCCAAAGCTAGTTTCTTATCTTGCCCTTGATCCCATCCACCCCCTTTTGTTTTCTCCAAGATATTGTCATTCTATACATCAATCTCTTTCTCATGCATCTTTAATGCTTCTTTCTTTAATTCTTTCTCTTCTTCTAACAAACATGCCTATGTCCCTTCTGTCCTAAAAATAAACCTCTTTTAATTCCACTATTCCCTACAATTAAAGTTTTGTCTCTCTCTTATATATGCCAAGCACTTAATCATCTCCATTTTTAAACTACCCATTTTTCATCTCCCTTAAACCTGGTGTCTACACTTCAACTGAAAATAATCTCTCAAAGATCAGAAATCTTGAATAAATATCTATAGCATGGCCAACACATATTTCCTTAATTGATTACATAACTATATGGAAGAGAATCACCAAAATTCTAAGTATTAGTTTCAGACAGCAAAGATCTTTTCAATAGGTTGAACAAAACAAGATTTCTTAGTGCATTAAGAAAGCAGGATCACAAGGACGGGAGTAGAAAACAGAAAATAAGGGGAAAACAAGGCATTAAAATTGATTAGATAAATACAGATGTATAGAATTGTTCACATAATTAATTGCTATTTAGAGCAGAACACTGAGGTTTAACAAGGTCAATAGAACCCTCTCCTCAAAGTAAGATATTAATAGAAAACAGATTATTGAAGTTACACAGCTAAGCAAATACAGTTGGCTCATTGTTCCACCTTGAGACAACATCTTTCCAGAGGTCTTTGGGCTAGAAAGGCTAAGCTATTCATAGCCCTTTGCACAATACTAAACTTGAAGAACAGCAATATGGCAGGCCTAGAATCTAATATGTCAATAATCTCTTAAATTTCAAAACAAATAGCCTTTCCTCAGTCCTTATCCTTGGCTTCTTTGCAATTTTTGACATGGCTGATCCGCCCTTCCATCTTGATGTTATTTTTGCTCTTAGTTACTATGACACTTCCCTCTTGGTTCGCTTCCAACTTTGCTGACCATTATTTGCCTGTGTCTTTCACTGTCTCTCTCCCCTCCACCCACACTCTGGCCAATTTAAGTGATGATAGTCCCAAAGTCTTTTTCCATAGCTACCTTTTCAGCTCTGTATTTTCTTCAGTTAAGTTGTCAACATTCATAGCTTCAACTATCACTATGAGGATGACAACATCCTTTTATTCATTCACTTATTCTTTCAATCATTCATCAAAGTCCTTTTTGTTTGCATAGTACCATGCTGGGTACGGAAAGGGACACAACATTTTGATAAGGTATATTCCTGTGACTTTTGGAGTTTATAACTGAGACAGTGTGGTGTAGTGAATAGAGTGCTGGGCTGAGAATCAGGAAGACCTGAGTTAAAATTCTTCCTCATAAAATTAATTAGCTATGGGACTATAAACTGATTATTCTACCTCTCTCAGAATATTTGTTTATCAGTAAAATGGGGACAATGATATCTGCAATTCTATCTCATAAAGTTGTTATGAGGCTCAAACAAGAAAATATATGGAAAATGCTTTGCAAATTTTAGAGCATTATATTAATGGCAATTCTTATTTTTATTGGTAATAAAATTGGCATAATTTATTATTGCATAATCCATTATTATCATCAGTACTGCCCAGCAAACTCTTGGTTCTATGTCTCCATTCCTGACCTCTTTTCTGAGCTTGAGTCCTACATCTATAATTTCATGCTGTCAATCTCTACTAGACTAAGTCCCTCTATCACCTCAAATTCAACATTTAAAAAACAACTCATTATCTTCCTTCCACCTGAAAATGTTTCTCTTTCTAACTTACCTATTACTGTTAGTCTTTGATTTTCCCCTCTCCTTTGGCTCCATGTTCCAATAGTCTAGACCAGTGATAGGTAAACTTTTTAAAGAGGGGACCAAAGGAAAGGAAATGCTCATGTCAGTCTGTTTCTAAGGCAACTCTTTCTAAGTTTCATTATATTGTATCCTACTCATTGTATCTGTCAGATTAGGAATAATGTCCCTCAGTGGGATAGAACATTTCAGGGGGCCACATCTGGCCCTGTAGTTTGCCCATCTACTGCAACATCCTACTGGTTGTCTCCCTGCCTCCTATCTCTTCCCACTCCAGTTCATCTTCCACTAAGCTGTCAAGCTGATTCCAACTCCAGCGCTCCCTATTACCTTGATGATAAAATATACAGTCTTAGGTTAGGCTCTCAAAGCCTTCATAACCTAGCCTTCTCCTATCTTCTAGTCTGTTTTTGCTTTCTCTCCACAGACTCTGTGATCCAGAAATACTGGCTTTTTTGCCATTTCCTGCACATGACATTTGATCTCCTGACTGATCGCTTTCACTGGCTGTCTATCATGCTTAGAACACTCTTTCCTTATTTCTGCTTCCTGGCTTCCCTGGTCTCCTTTAAGTCTCAGCTAAATTCTCATTTTCTTCAAGAAGCCTTTTCTAGTCCTTCCCAATTTGGAACTGTGGCCAATGAGAGCTAAAAGATTGCCTACCCTTTGATCCAGGCTTACCACTGCTGGGTTTGTACGCCAAAGAGATCATAGATAAACAGACTTGTACAAAAATATTTTTAGCTGTGCTTTTTGTGGTGGCAAAAAACTGGAAAATGAGGGTCTGCCCTTCAATTGGGGAATGGCTGAACAAATTGTGGTATATGCTGGTGATGGAATACTACTGTGCTCAAAGGAATAAAGAACTGGAGGAATTCCATGTGAACTGGAAAGACCTCCAGGAATTGATGCAGAGTGAAAGGAGCAGAACCAGGAGAACATTGTACACAGAGACTGATACACTGTGGTACAATAGAATGTAATGGACTTCTTACTGGCAGCAATGCAATGACGCAGGACAATTGTGAGGGATCTATGGAAAAGAACACTACCCACATTCAGAGGAAGAACTACAGGAGTGGAAACACAGAAGAAAAGCAACTGTTTGAACACACGGGTTGAGATGGACAATGATGGGGGATGCAGACTCGAAACTACCACACTAATGCAACTATCAACAATTTGGAAATAGGTCTTGATCAATGACATGTTAAAACCAGTGGAAATGCACGTTGGCTACAGGGGGTGGGTGGGGTGGGGTTGGAGGGGAGAGTAAGAACATGAATCATGTAACCATGGGAAATTTTTCTAAAAAATAAAAATTCAAAGTCATAAAAGAATAATATTGCCTTCCTTCTGAGATTATCTGTACTGTATCTTATATATCTTTTGTTTAAAAATAATTACTTGTGTTTTGTCTCACTCTTTAGACAATAAGTTTCTTGAGGGCAGTCACTGTTTTTTGCCTTTCTTTGTATCTCCAGTACTTGGCGTAGTGCCCGGCACCTAATAAATGCTAATAGATTTAATGACCAGTCTTATTATTCTTCCTTATAACTTATTTTGCACTTTCCTCCCTCTTTTCCATTCTTCCTGTCACCTTACTAAGTCCAGGCCTCTTCCCTTTCATTTCTATACTTTAAGTAGCCTCCTAAATGGTATTTCTATCTCCAGTCTCTTACCCATCATCTATTCTATACACCACTACCAGAAAAGCTTTTAAGTTCAGATCAGACCTGTTAAGCCCCCTTCTTAACATCTTGAAACCTTTTCATTACAGCCAGATTAAGATCTAAATTCTTTAACATAGAATTTAAGTCCCCTTGAAATATGATCTAACTCTAATGTTCTACCTTTATCACCATGGTTCTCTGACATATAAGTTGGGGGACCTGACCACTTCATTGTTTCTAGAACATACATCATGTACCTCATATCTGTAACCTTGCTCATGTGTCCATCATCCTTCAAGGTCTAATTCAAGACTCTCTTACTTGCTTAAGCTTTCCCTGACTACTTCAGAAATAGTCTAGGCTTTTATTTCCAAGCTCAGGCTGAAGCCCTTACATTGTCCTTTCTTCTATTAAACCCCAACTTTGCCACAGACTGAGCCTAGACTTCTCTCCTACCACAAAATGAATCTTGCCCTCTCTCTTTTCCTTCCCCAGAATGAACCCTCACTCCCTCCTACAGACTGAGCCTTGATTTCCCAGCCCTAGGCAAAGTCAAGCTTTGATTCCCCTCCCCTTACTCTGCTGGAGTAAGAGCCCTCATGATGTCTCTAGACTGAGGTTTATCCATGTGAGCCATCTCAAAGATGCCTTTGGTCATGAGGGGTCAGAGTAAAAAAATGTAAATATCATGTTCTGTTGGGAAAATGGCTCAGGTCATATATCTTCCTTTAACAGTGGGGCCAGCAATTGCACCCTATTATATAAAAGCTGGTCATTAGACTACACTGAGAGAGTGCAAATTAACTAGAAGAACTTTGTTTTAAGCTGCCAGACAAATATCCCTGGCGTACCTTTGCACTCCTACTTGCAAATGCCCCGTTCTGACTAAGCAGCCATTTGACCACACAACATTCACTTTCTGTATTTAAAAATTCCAGGAACCAGTCCTGAGTCATACACAGAACCTGGGTTGGCATTCCATCTTTCCCTGGTCCATTGGTGGAACTTCTGGCTTTTTCATAGCTCTCCCTTATTTTAGATCAAGCATACAAACACATCCAGATAGATCCACAAGCAGACACTAATGCAAATATCCACCCAAAAAAAGATATGTACACAGAAAATAATCACATTCATGTCCACTCATATAGAAGCACAGAGGCTACCGATATTCAGAGACACAGACACTTACAGAGACCCAGACATTTAGAGAGACCCTCATACAGACACACATAGTAGGAGAGACAGAGCAATTAAAACATAAATACAGACATCAAAGGCATTTATAAAGACAATGCACACAGAGATACACAGGGATACACATGTACATACATATAGCAGATGTGTCTGAGAACTAATAAAGATAAGCTCAGTTTCAGAGACACAGCCCAGAATTTCACGATGTAATCATGAAATTCCTCTTCCTTCCAAAGTACAAAAGAAAATCAACAGTAGTCTTTATGCTATTCATATAGACTTAGGAAATTGAACAGGAAAATCTAAAGGGAGGATTTGTGATTTATTTGTAAGATCCTCTTAGGAGATTGTTTTATTTTAAATACAATTTCTGCCAAGCTGGAATCTTATCAAAACAACTTTTGTAGGTTAATTAAAACATACACGTATAGAAACACATCAATGAAGACACACAAAACATTCACATGAATATACATAGGTATATAGACACATAAACACATAGATCTACATGTATACAAACACATACAGATATGAAAATATATACATATCTTGTTTCTTTTTTCCTCACCTCTACTTTCCTGCTCCTGAGATTTCAACTACCCGAGCATGTTGATTCAAGAAATGATTGAGCAGATTCCTTTCTCACTGTCCTTTCTGGAATACCATGGGATTTGGAAGCAGGGTGGGACCCATCTGTCAGTCCCTCTCAAGGGGCCATAGTGCTGGGGGACAAAATGCTTCCAGTGCAGATGAAGCTTATCTGTCTGGGAAAGAGACACCTCTATAACAATCATAGTTGGCAGGTCTCCCTTATATGGTGAACATGGGAGACATAGCTTTCTGCTTGGTTTTGGCTGCCTTATCCCTCATTTGTGTAAACAACGAGACTGAATTCCCTCAGAACCTCAGTCGAAGCATGACTTATTTTAGAATTCTCTGGAGTCATAAAATGCCAAGTATACTAAAAAAAACCCCACAACCTCCTTCCATTATACTCACACAAAAGTGTGCATGTATATATGTATATAGATGCATACACACACATATACATAGCCTTTAGCCTATGGCCCACATAAACCAAGGAACACCTCACTAGAGAACTTCCCAAAGGTCATTAGATTGAAAAAATGATTCTAAATCTCCTCCATGTTAGGATTCCTCTGAAGGGCTAATATAGACTGAGAGATGGTGGAGCCACTATGGGGCTTTGACCATTTCCAGAAGATATGACATTATTCAGATCAGAAAAGAGCTGATAAAGGGCCAAGATGGGTAGATGTCTGGAAACAAGCCCAGAGTAGTTACTGCCTGTCAATTGGTGTCAGATCAAGTATTGACCTTGATTTCCTCCTTCCCTAATTTCAACCGAGGGGGTGGAAGACAAGGTGACCCTACTGGTATGTGAAAACACATGCATGATGTCTTTGGGGTTCTGGAGAGCTGAACAATGCCTTGGAAATGCTGTAAATGTATTTTTTGGGTTGGAGCCAGGAGTTCATTAATGTAGAGAAATCTTGGTATGAAAACTCCTTCCACTAATGCTGGTCAGTAACTCCTCTGCAATTTATGGTCTTAGAGAGTTTCCTGGAGTTATTAAGAAGTTAAGTGAAATACTGATGATCAGCCAGACAACATTTCAGAAGAAGGCCTTGAACTCAGGTCTTTCTGACTCTAAGAATGGCTCTCTATCCATTAGATAACACTGCCTCTCTCAGGTAGATGGAAGAAGGATGCAAGAATGAGATAAGGTTGGGAAACATTAGACTTGGTGTTTATAAGGTCAAAGTCAGGGATTCAAACTCCATATAGAGCAGACCAGAGATAAAGAAGATAGAAAGCTAGCCTCAGATTCCATAATAATAATAATATCTAGGATTTACATAGCCCTTTAAGATTTTACAAAGAACTTTATACATGTTATCCCTTTTTATCCTCACAGCTCTGTGAAACAGGTGCTATTATTATCCTTATCTTACAGATGAGGGAACTGAGGCAGTTAGAGGTTAAGTAACTTGCCCAGAGTCACATAGCCAGTAAGTGTCTAAGGTAGAATTTGAATTCAGATCTTCTTGACTCCAAGTATAAAACTTTATCCACTGTACCACCAAGAAGATCTAAGTTTAAGTTCTTTCTCTGTCATATACTAGCTATGTGACACTGGATAAGTAATTTAATGTTTTAGTGCTTCAGGCAGATCTTGAAGTATAACTTGTGAAGTAGATGCCTACTTGCATTAATAGAGGTAGCTTCTTCACTGGGAGTTTTCTATATCAATGAAAGTATATGTCACGTAGCTTCATACATCTATAGATGGGACAAAAACTTTGATCACAAAGCCTTAATCTCAGCCACCGACTGGGACGAAGCACTGTTGTAGCATGTACCTTTGCATAAGCATTGGCTTATAGACATTGTGTCTCCCTTCTCTCTCACCAAAATCTTCCTTAAATAAGGGTAGAATAAATTTACCTCACAGATAGGTTTGGTTTCTCAAACACAAAGACTCAGTCTTCTCTTGTTCTCATTTCAAGACACACTTGACTGGGCATAGAGCAGGCATCTATAAATAATGATTGATTTCTTCTAGGATGAAGGATTTGGTGAAATAAGGGAAGACAGTATACAAGTTTTTATATTGGCAAGACTCTTTGTTGGGGCTGGAGATGAAAATGTTCATTTTTAACTATACCCATAATTTCTAGCAGTGGTTTCGACGCTTCTCCAAACAAGGTGCCTCTGTCTTAGGGAGTTGCTTAGAAATCAAGTGTGAGTGGAACAGAGCAGAGAGACCCTGGTGGGCTACCAGGTTAGATGGAGAGTTTAGAACTCTTACATTCAGGGACTAGGTAGGAAACGGTAACACTCTGCCTGTCCCAGAGATTAAGACTTTTGCATTCATTTGACAAATATTAAGGAAGCAATTCTTACATATAAAGCAATGGTCTAAATGCTTTGAAAGATACCAAGGTGAGCTAAGGCACAGTCTACCTTCATGGAGCTTACAGTTTAGCAGGGGAAGAAGATTCCAATAGAAATATCTATGATGTACAACACGACATGATTTGACATGCATGTGAGTTCCAAGAGTGAAGGCTATTGCTGACAGGGAGATTAAGGATATTTTTGTGGAGAAAGTAGCATTTTAGTTGGGATTTCACAGATGGTTAGTAATTCACCAGATGAAGGAGAAGGATCATGAAACTCTTCATGAGAAGTTAGTCCAGGAGTGATAGAAGGCTCTCAGAAATGAAATTTTAATGATGTGGAGGTACATGGAAATGATCAACTAACTTAGATTTTATAAGGATATAAAAAAGAATGAACTAAAGGTGTATAATGGAATATTTCAAATTTAAAGCACTATAAGAACAGTATTAGGAATGCTAAAAAATTCAAAATGAACTGTGGGTGGCAAAGGAGATTAAGGACAATAAAAAGAGGTTTTTTTTTAAAGTTACAAAGAGAAAAAAGAGAAAGACCATAGGATCATAGATTTGAAACTAGAAGTGACCTTAGAGGCCATTTAGGCAAGCCTTTCATTTTTACATATAAGGTAACTGAACCTTAGAAAAGTTCAATGTTTTGCCCATGATCATAAAGTTACTAAGTGTCAAAGGTGAGATTTAAAATCAGATCTTCTTTGTGAATCCCAGGCCAGTACTTTATTCATTCCAGACATAGGTAGCATTGTAAGTCAAGGCAAAGAAATGAAAAGGCATTAAGGGGATAGAAACCATCCAGTTTGGCTGAACAGAAGGGATATAATATGAGAAGAGACTAGAAATATAGCAAGGCACTGGATTATGAATGGCCTTGAATTCCACACAAAGAAGTCTAAAGTCTTTTACTCATGAAACCAGTGGAGGCTTTTTAGCAGAGGAATGCCAATAATATTTATGAATATGACATTATTTTGGAAGCTGTATGAGTGAAGGCAAATTTTAGAGGATATATATATATGTGTATATATACATATACATATATAGTTTAGAGGATATTTTAATGCCCCTGGGAGATGGAAATAAGGACCTATATTAGGGTGATGGTAATAATAATAGAGAAGAAGGAATTATCTCAAGAGATATTTTTACAGTTTGAATGAATAGGACTTGATAATTGACTATGAGAGGTAAGGGAGGGAAAAATGACAGCTAACTTTAGATTTTGAACAGGTGAAACAAAGTAAACATTGATACTTCAGTTAGAAACAGTGAAGCCAAGAGATGTACCAGATTTAGGGGGATTGGAGGTTATTGGAGTAGAATTTATAGGATCTTTGTGGGGAGATAACAATATAATATTGAAACTAGTGACAGATAAGGGGGAAACTGAGGCTATACAATGCATCTTCAATTTTAGGGGAGAAAATTTCAAAGGGCTCATTAAAAAGTCAGATAGGATCCTGTGAACTCATATCTTTATGAGAAGTTAGTCCAAGAGAATAGAAAGCTCTCAGAAATGAAATTTTACTGATGTGGAGGTACATGGAAATTATCAACTAACTTAGATTTGAAAAAGACATAAAAAAGAATGAAAGGTGGGAAATAACTTAGATTTTATAAGGACATAAAAAGAATGAAATAAAGATATATAATGGAATGTAATTTCAAAAGGATGAGAAATCCCTGTAAGAACAGGTATTATGAGTGATAAAAATTCAAAATAAACTGAGGGTGGCAAAGAAGACTAAGGATAATAAAAAAGTTTTTAAGTGTTAGAGAGAAAAAAAGAAAGATCAAAAAGGGAGAGGGCCATTACTCTGGGACAATAAGATAATGATAACTGACAAGAAGATGCAGAATTGTTCAAACCTTTTTTTTTTACTTTTTTCCTTCTGTCAAAGGGAAAAGGTATAGCAAGAATGGCTAATAGGAAGTTGGTACCCATGATAAATAGTAATATAGTTAAGAGAATACCCAAATGACCTTGTTAATTTTAAGTCAAAAGGACCAAATGAACTATGTACTTTTATACTAAAAGAACTGGTGGATAGGACTGCTGAGTGATCATTGTAAGAACACAGAGAATTGAGGAGGCACTATAGAATTAGAGAAAGGCAAATTTTATCCAGCTTTTTTAAAAAGGAAAAAAATGGAATTTCCAAACTGTAGTTCAGTGAGCTAGACTTCAGTTCTTGGGGAAAAGAATGTAGAATACATTATCAAAAGTTGGCAAATATCTAGGAAAGGAAGTAGTGCTCAAAAAAGCCAATATGACTTCATTAAGGACTGACTACGAATAAATACCGTTGTGCTATAAAAATGATAAGCAAAATGATTTCAGAAAAAGCTGGAAAGATCTGCATGAAATGATGCATAGCAAAATAAGTAGAACTGAGAGAACACTGTAAACAGTAACAGCAATACTGTATGATGACCAATGGAATGAAATCAAATGAAAACTTGAATACTCTCAGCAATGCAAATAATCTGGGACAACCCTGAAAGACTTATGACAGGAAATGCTATCCACCTCTAGAGAATGAACTGTTGGAGTCAGACAGATGTGGATCAAAGCCTATTATCTTTCATATCAGTGTATTTATGGTTTTACTTTGGGGTTTGGGTTTTGTACGAGTGTGTTTTTGTAATAATGACCAATTTGGAAATGTTTTGCATGATATTAAAAATAAAATTACAAAAAGATTATGTTAGACTAACAATTTCCCATTTTTGATTGGATTACTACACTGGTAATGTAGGGAGATGTAGGAAGAGTTTACTTAGATTTCAGCAAAGCATTTGACAAAGCCTCTCATTCTATCATTGTGATAGGCCTAGTAGACAATAATAAGTTGGTCAGTTTAGAACCGATTGGAATGGTTGGATCCAAAGATAGTCATTAATATTAGAAATCATTTTAGAAAGAGTTGTTAAGTGGAACACATTTTGCACTTGCCCTTATGTAGTTTAACATTTTGATCATTGACTTTGACAAAGATATGGATGTCATATTCACCAAGTTTGTAGATTATACAAAATTAAGAAGGATGGTTAATATGTAAGATGACAGAAATTAGAATCCCATAAAGATCTTGATAGGTTAGAATATTGAATTTAATTGAATATCCTGAAATATATTGCTAATAAAAGCAACTTTTTATTCATTAAAAATAACATCAACCATAATTTTTACAATAGTTGATACTTTATATCATGTGGATAATGACAGAAAACATGAATTGTCCACCAATAATCCTTTACTCTATGTAAGTGGTCCATCTCCCAGCTCCTTTCCCCATGCCCTAGATCTCCATTAACATTCTTTACATTGCTTCTCTTGAATAATTCCCCATTTGTGAAAGGTACTGTCCTTTTTATATGTGGACATTTTATTTACTGAAAGGGGCAGAAAAAAGGACATTAGTGTGAGAATAAAAGCTTGAGACAGTTTTGAGGACTTGAGAAAACAAAAATTACTCCTCACGTAAATGTAATCAGGAAGACACATTTGATAGAAACTAAGAAGAAGGGAGCAGAAACACAGAAGAAAAACAACTGCTTGATCACATGGGTTGATGGGGATATAATTGGGGATATTGACTCTAAAAGAGCACCCTAGTACAAATATCAATAATATGGAAATAGGTCTTGATCAATGACACATGTAAAACCCAGAGGAATTGTGCATCGGCTATGGGAGGAGGTGGGGGGAAGGAAGGGAAAGAATATGAATCTTGTAATTCTAAATTAATTAAATACAATTTTCCAAATTAAAAAAAAAGGAAGCTAAGAAGTACAGGTATAGCTTCAGTGCTTTATTAGCCATTATGTCATTTACATATTACTGTTTTCAGGATTTTGAAGGATATGTCTGTGGAGCTCCAATTCAAAGAATTACTGGATAAAGGAGAAAATTGTTTATTGTTTCTTTGTTTTATGATCGATAGAATTATGGACTTTGGGTTTTTCCAACATGAATTAGAGATAGGACTCTACTGAGGAAGAGGCCTTAATGTAAAACATAAGAAGTCATAAGTAAAAAGAGATGACAAGAGTTGAGAAGGCAGAGATAAGAAGATTGAGAAGACATGGCAGCCACCTAGAGAAAAGCTGATAGCAGAGACTGCCCCCTGCTGTTTAAAAGAAGTATAGCAGAGAGCTGTGAGCACCTATTATAGCCCAGCTTACCCTGAAGCTTCTGGCCATTTAGAGGAGGAAGACAACCACTCCTGCTGTGAAAAAAACATAGCGGCTGCTGCTCTTTAGCGCCACCTAGAGCTTGAAAGTTGAAATGACTGAAAAAGTCCTGCAGATGCTCTGGGAGACTATTGGAGGAAAGTTGAAAAGTACTTATGATGTTGAAAAACTGAGATAGAACTCTTCATAGGTTTTAATATACTGCTCTGCACTTCTCTCTCTGGATTGAAAAAAAAGTTCTTTAAAGGGCTAGAAAAACAGAGCTGAAGAATTTTGCAGTTGCTTGCTTATGTGAGTTCCTTTGTTCCTGAAATAACCTAACACTTTTTCAGTATCCAGGAAAGAGAGCTGCCTAGGAATGCTTCAATTCCTGGGTTTAGAACTATTTTTTTTTGCTTAAAGAATGCAATACTGCTGCTTTTACTAGGGGAGTATAACGCCAGTTTAGCAGCCTGAAAGTAGAAAAGAAATGGCATTGTCCAATAGAAAACTGGAGCTCAGAATGAAAGATGTTTGGTGCATACTATTTTCTCTAAAAGAGACTACAAACATCCAGGCCTGTGTTTCAGAATTATGAGTTGTTATGAGCATAAGGACTTCCTTACTCATATTCATCACTGATAAGTTTCTGGGAGTATGGGCCCATTGCTTGCAATGGGTTCTGTGCACATTGGTGAGAGAGTATAACCCAGGATGCTTTTGGTTTGCATCAAATTATGATTATTTTCACTTTTGCCTTCTTTTTAAAGAAAATGTTTCATGTTTAATGGTTTAAAATGTCATAAATAGTTGATCTGTTTAAATGGAAAGCACACTGGTAGGAGTTCAGGAGCTAGAGTCAAGCAGATAGTTATGTGTACCCCTACATCAAGTCTATTCCTAGTCATAGGCAGGCACCATCATAAAAACTCCTAAGATGGGAGAAGGAACAGAGGGAGAGAATTTAGATTGCAAAATGTAAAAAAAATGTTAAAAATTATTTCTGTGTGTAATGGGGAAAAATTAAATAAAATAAAAGATTTCAAAAAAAGAAAAGAGACCTGACTATATGAGGGAAGGTTGAAGTGGATGAGTGAATTAGCCCAAGGGCTTGGCCACCATGTTGGGAATTATACCCAGTGACTAGTAGCCATGTGAATGAGTTGGTGGTTATTCCCATGCTACATTTATAACTTATTGCAGTTTGCTTTTATCCACTATGTATCTTTTCATTGTTCTTTGCAAGATTCTTAGCTCCAATTCTTTGAATCTTAGACATATTTCATTACCAGAGGAATATTAAAGTTAAAAGATGGTCATTTGTTTCAGAGAGAAGCTTGGGGGCCATGAGAAGACTTTCATAGTTGATTGAAAGCAATCCAGTTTAGCTTCCTCTTCTTATTAATTATAGGCCCAACTTACTGTCCATTGATAGTGTATATCCAAGATGTATGCACTGATGGATGAGTTCTATGGGTTTTTCATTCAATTGCATATCTTAATCTGGACAAAATATATACAGAGATGAACTCCTTGGTTTTTCTTCTGTGGATCATTGGTCTGAATACTTTTGAATGCCTATGGGTCTCATTTAGTGGTTTCATTTAGAAGGTATGACATCTATCATATCAAGGAAATGAGAAAAAGGCTCCTAGGAGTACTCCCTGGTTGATTTACATGGGGAAATGGACAAAACCTTGCACAGAAAGGGCAGGCATGGATAGGCTATGATTTACATGGTTGGAAGGATTACCTATACTGAAAAGATCACAGGTCCATTGGAGGCTTTAGAATTGTAAAGTTCCTTACACACCTCATTTGAGCTCAGAGCAGCTCCAAAATAAGGTAATAAAAATATTATCCCTTAAGTATTTATTTGGCTTGGAGAACTTCCTCCCTTCCCTATGGGAAGGAAATATTGGATAAGGAAGTCTCATAGGGTTCAGGATGTGGGAGGAAAAAATCCTACAAGATTTTTTTTCCAGAGTAGTGATAGAGTCTTGAGGTAAGAAGAGATAATAGAGGTATCAAATGCAAGAGTGGAAAAGATAAAGCCCAGGTAACAAACTCCATTCCTATTTTATGCTTTATGGTTCAAGTCTGAGTGGAAGAGGCAACACGATATAGAGCAAAGAATGTTGAATCGGAGTCAATAGAGCTGGGTTTGATTCCCAGTTCTACTTCCTAAGTGTGTAAACTTGAGCAAGTCAATTCCCATTTTTTATCTGTAAAATGGAGAGGTTAGACTGGATATCTTAAGGTTCTTTTTTTTTTAAACCCTTAACTTCTGTGTATTGGCTTATAGGTGGAAGAGCGGTAAGGGTGGGCAATGGGGGTCAAGTGACTTGCCCAGGGTCACGAAGCTGGGAAGTGTCTAAGGCCGGATTTGAACCTAAGACCTCCCATCTCTAGGCCTGACTCTAAATCCACTGAGCTACCCAGCTGCGCCCCCCCCCCTTAAGGTTCCTTTAAAAAGTTAAAGAATAGAAACAGCTAGGGTGGTTCAGTAGATAAAGAGCCAGGCCTAGAGACAGGAGGCTCAAATCTGGTTCAAATCTGGACTTAGATACTTCCTAGCTATATGATGCTGGGCAAGTCACTTAACCCCAAAGTCCTAGTTCTTACTGCTCTTTTACCTTGGAACTGATACTTAGTATCAACTTTAAGACAGAAGGCAAAGATTTATTAAAAATAAAAGAAAGAAAGGGTAAAGAATATAATAATTGTGTGTCTTCATCTTTTATGTTTCTAGCAAAGATAATCTGTCACGAGTTGGTTATGACTAGGTATGGGGTTAAAGGTGGTGACCATGCCAGAAATCACAGGAGTTATCAGCTAGGATCAATAAAAGTAGCTTGAGAGTTAAAGACAGCCTCTTTTTCTCTATATGTGTATGAGTACATATACACACAAAGAATATGTGTGTATATATATGCATATATATACACTATTTACGATTACTTTTTATGCAGATTTGAATGGATTAGAAAAGGCAGCTGAAGAGAACTGGCAATAAATCTGAAGGATGCTATAGCTGGCCAATTTTCAGGAGAGAGACAGTAGGATTTTATGTGTATGGGGGATGTGTGAGGGTGGGGAGTGTAAAGAGAGAAAAGACTTCACAGCAGGCATGCTAAACTGAAGGGATCCTTCTGGTTCTTTACCTACCTTTTATGTTTGAGTCCCAGCTCTAACATTTACTAGTTGTACAGCCTCAGGCAAGTAATTTACTTCTCTATGCCTCAATTTCTTCACTAGCAAAATGGAAATACTATTTGCAATAACATCTTATAGGATTATAAGGAAAGTGGCTTATAATCCTTAGACACTAAATTCATGATAACAACTTGCCACTTGATAATAATAATAATAATGATTTTTGGGGGTCCAGGATTGTTATTTCACCAGTGTGAGGTACTTCCTCCATGAATGCAGAGAGATTGGGGAATTTGTTAAAGAACAGTCTTTGAGTTGTCTGAGGCACTGAAAGGTTAAGTGACTTCTCCAGACACAGAAGATGTGTCAAAAGTTAGACCTCTTTTGACATCTTCTTGACTCTAAGATTGACCCTCTATCCACTGTCATGTTGCCTTTCAATAGTACTGTTATTTTTTTAGCTATCACATACCAACTAACACATGTAAAACTTTGGGAAAAGCTGAGACTAGAATCCATTTTTCTCAGATGATTCTAGGTAAGTAAAAATATTAGGCAACAATATGAAACCTGCCTCCAAATCTCCAGTAGCATGTCAGAAAGTCTTTCAGGTCAGAAATTGGTAGGGAGATAGATAACTAAGGAAGGGGAAACTGATCACATGGTTCAATATACACCATGGAGATCCTTAAGTCATCATGCATCTTGGGCTGTACTGAGAGGCTAGGCTCAGTGTCTAGGTCTTTGGAGATGAGAGCTCATCTGTACCTGCGAATTTGATCATTTATCCAATTTCCTTTGCTCTCTACAGCAAATGAACTAGTGGAGAATCCTTGGACAATATGGAATAACAATCTTCACAAACCACACTGAAACCTTCCCACAGCAACTTCCTTGACTTCTTTTATGAGGCTGACACAATGATTTGTAGAATTGCTGCTTATGTGACAACTTTCTTGAGAGAAGCATCATAGAATACATTAATGACTGGTGACATAATGAGAATGAAAGGCAATAGAGAGTCCAAGTGGCACAATGATATGAAAAAAAATCAGAAAAAAACACCCTTACTGCTTCCACTCAACTCTCCCCCAGTGCAAGGGGTAGATTTGACTGTGGTGGAAAACATGGCAGAGAACTGCACAAGATGAGAAAGGATGAGAAAGAAGGGTTTCAATCTGCATATGTAGAGGGAGGAACTGCACTGATGAATTCATGAATCCAACAAAGAAAGTAAAGTGTGCATATTCACACAGATAATTAGCACACTGCTTTTGACCTCAGGATTAGTGGTGAAAAGTATACTAGGACTCTTGTACTAGAACTGGCCACTGTATGGGTGGGATATACCATGGGTCATTCAACATGTGAAACATTGCTACTTGCTAACTAAGTATTGTTGAAACCAGACTGAGCCCTTCATCCTTTACTCCACCGAGCCAGCCTTATAAAGGGGCTGGTACTGATGTGAAAATTTGAAGCTATTACTTTTAGCCACTAAATTTGACATTCAAAGCTATAATACTGTCAGGTTAGGAATATCCATATTTTGTTTTCTTTATTCCTTCATCACTTCTCTTCCTCATTCTGATTTGACACATTACTTTTGTGATCCTGAGTAAGTCACTTAACCCCACTTCAGTTTCCCCATCTATAAAATGAGCATGTAGGACTTTCATCTCTAAATCCATGATGCTATGACACCTTCTCTTATCCTAAGGGAGGAAGGGGTTAATGCTGTGCCATTCTAGGTTTCTCAGAATCATGAAGCTTTTAGTAGTTTGTTATCAAGAATTCAATTAAATGCGTAGCCTAAGTGATCACTACCCCTCAAAGGGTTGCCCACCCCCTTTTCTCCAACAAAACTGTGAATTCGCTTGTCATTTTAGGTCCTACTGGAGGGCCTTAATCCCTCCCCCTACTTCTAGACTCAAAGAGAAGAAGCTGCCAGCTACCTTAGAGGGTTGCTTGGGGGAGGAGGGGCACCACATCTCTTGCTGACTTGTAGAAGGGGGAGGCTTCCTGAACTGAATGAGGACCCTAAATTGCATGGAGAAAGAAATACCATTTGATGCTTGGAACTTGACATCCTCTAAGATAATCCCAGAGACATGAAGTCTATCATAGAAAATTTTGGGGTGAAAAAGGTCAGTTGTATGACTAGAGGATGGAGGGACATACACACACACACACACACACACACACACACACACACACACACACCATACCTGGGGGTGCATCTGCCTGGACCGTGGCCATCATCGAAAACGAAGGTCTGGTTGGTATAGCACTCTGAGCAGATACTGCTGCCAATGGCTGCTGTCCGGGGTTGCCCTGAGGCTGTGGACTTGTAAATCCCCTCCAAGCTCCTCTCCTCATCTGAAAACGGCATCAGGGAGGCAACAGCTGCAGACCGGCTTCTGGGTGGTCAAGGGCAAGAGTGGGGTCCAGGGACAGGGACTAGCATGGAGTGTGGAGAGGGAGAAGGGAGTCTGCACCTTAGTGGAGGGTGGTGATGGTAAGGCACTGTCCCTGGAGTGTGGGGGAGGCTGGTGATGGTGGAGAGATTCTCCCACAATCTCTTCTCTTCAAGTGCAGCCACTAATCACACACGGTGTTGATGGCTTAGGGCTGCCTTCTCTATGGGTTTGGGAAACAACAGCTGGAAAAGTATGTGTGCGAGTGGGGGGACACCTCCACAGAGCAGAAATGGAAGCGTGAAGATGAGCGGAGTAGGGGGCAGGGGGTAGAGCCGAGTTCTGAGTCTCCTCTTCTTTCTCTTCACCTTTGGGGGTGAGGTCCTCTCCTTCCTGGGGACCAACTCTAAGCGGAGGAACAGCAGCTCCACACAGGTCTAGGAAGGCCCTAGGAGGAAGGGAATTGAGGACAATCTAGTTTATGGGCTTTTCCATGAAATACTTCAGTGCTGTCTTAGGGGGAGGTGGGAGTGTAAAACATTTTTTTTTTTCTAATCTACCAAAAAACCCAGCGCTCAGGAGGGGATTCAACCTTGTAGGAGTCTGCCATCTGCTGGCCTTTGGCTAGAATTGTAGTCAACCAATAGAGTTTCATTAAGAATTTCCTTACAAATAAGCTTCTTGTGACGAGGAGCCAGGGTCTGGTAGTCAGAAAACCTGACTCCAAAATGAGGGAACATTTTGGACCAAAAGGAATTATAAATAAAAAATACATAAAGAAATAGGAAGTGATGCCAAGAAAGGATAAGGTCGGCATACACACAGTCTATAACAACATTAAAAAATAATAGCAACCACAAAATTTGACAAGGATACAAAAGAAAGATGGAAGGAAACAGAAGAAAATATTATACTATTCTACTATAATGATAAAGTCCACTTGTGTATTTTTCATTTAAACAATCTAAAACTTTGGTATTTATAGTTCAAGCAGAGTTTTTTTTTTAATCTTATCTGCTTATATAATTATTTTAAGAGTGGCTATTCTTTTTTTTTTGTGTGTATGAAGATATTTTCTTTTACCAATTACATGCAATAACAATTTTCCACATAAGTTTCCTAAAGTTATATCTCCCTCCCTTTCTTTCTTTCTTCCCCCTTCCCAGAGATGGTAAGCAATTTGATCTGGGTTATACATGTATTATCATGGAAAACACATTTCCATTTTGGTCATTTTTGTAAGAGAATACTCATATGATACTACTCCCCCCTCCCCAAACCCCAAAAAACTAAAGTGAAAAATCATATGCTTTGATCTACATTCTGACTCCAACAGTTCTTTCTCTGGAGGTGGATAGTATTCTTTTTCATAAATCCTTCAGAATTGTCCTGGATTATCGCATTGCTGAGAGTAGCTAAGTTTTTCACAGTTGATAGTTCCAAAATATTGCTGTTACTATGAATAATATTCTCTTAGTTCTGCTTATTTCACTCTGCATCAGTTCATGTTGGTCTTTCCAGCTTTCTCTGAAATCATCCTGCTCATCATTTCTTATGTCACAATAATATTCCATCACTAATACTAGGTCTATATCCCAAAGATTTCAAAATAGGGGAAAAAGATAGTACAAAATATTTACAGTAGCTTTTTCTGTGGTGGCAAAGAATTGAAAATTGAGGGAATGTCCTCAATTGGGGAATGACTGAACAAGCTATGGCATATGACTGTAATGGAATACTCTTGTGCCATAAGAAATGATAAACAAGATGATTGCAAAAAAAAACCTGGAGAGGCTTATATGAACTGATACAAAGTGAAATGAGCAGAACCAGGAAAATACTGTATACAATAATAGAAATAATGTATTAAAGATTAACGGTGGAATGACTTCACTATTATCAGCAATGCCAGAATCTAGGACATCTCTAAGGGACTCATGATAAAAAGGCTAATCACCACCATAGAAGGAAAAGAGAGTGCTGCTTGAAGCATACCATTCTTTACTTTATTTCCTCCATCAATTTTTCTCTAGTGTAGGAGACATATATGTCTTCTTTCACAACATGATGAGCATGGAAATAGATATTGTATGATAACACATGCACAACCTATATAGTATTAGCTGCTGTCTTGGTGAGAGGGAAGAGGTAGGAGGGAGGGAGAGAACATGGATGGGAAGATATCAGAAAATGATTATTTAAAAATTTTATCAACATGGAATCTGGAAAAAAATCCATAAAGAATTGTACACACAACTGAAATGCCTGAACAACAACAACAACTTTCTAAAATAAAAGGTTTTCATCAGAGGCAGGTGCTATTATTGTCCCCATTTTACATATGAAGAGGCTGAGGCAGATGGAGGTTAACTGACTTTCCTAAGCTAGTGTCTAAACTGGATTTGACTTCAGGTCTTCCTGCTCTCTATATGCTGAGCCACCTAGTTACTTCTATAGGTATAATTCTATTTTATATGGGATTGTTATCCCCATTTTACAGACCAGACTTACCCATGGTCACAGAGTGAATGTCAGAGGTGACATTCAAACCCAGTTTTTCCTGACCCCAATTCCAGCACTCTTTCCACTGTGAGTTGGCAAACCTCTTGGTAAAGCACCTTGCAAACTTCTAATTTGAGCCTTGCAACAACCCTCTGAGACAGATATTATGGATTTTGTCATTCTAATTTTGCAGATGAAGAATCTGATTTTCACAAAAACTCTGAGAGTGATTTGATCATAGTTTCACAAGTAGTATCCAAGGAAGGATTTGAACTCAGGTATTCCAGATTACAAATCTAGTCCTCAACGACCTCTCACTTAACTGTTATAGTAGATAAAGACTTCATTGTATTTTTTCTGTTTTTCAGCAGTGCAGGTGCACACACACACACACACACACACACAAATATGCTTACAGAATTAATGTGAGAGATGTAATGTAAGAGTGGTCCAGCTTTAGAGGGACCAGGATCTCATATCTTTGAGCTGAAAGCAACATTATTTGGGCTTTCATCAGTGGAAAACTAAAGAATTTGAGTAAATTAAAGCCCACAGAGAAGAAGTGGTTACATAATTGAAGGTTATATAGCTAGTCATTGGGCAGAGTCAAGACTAGCATTCAGACCTGTTGACCAATATGTCCACTGCTCTCTTCCTTTGAAGTTAAGGGGAGGTTTTGTGGAGAAGGTCATTAAGAGGATTAAATGAAAGAGAAAGGAGGTTATTCTTAGGGTCTCCTCTCTTAGGAATGCTTGGAAATCTTTTATTTTATTAAATGACCATGCTTACCCCTTCGAGAATATAGTCAACTTTGCTGGGTAGTTGATTCTTGGTTGTAGACCTAGTTCCCTTTCTTTCTGGAATATCATATTCCATGCCTTCTGGTCCTTCAGTGTATTGTCTCCTCTCTTAGCTACACTGGATCTGTACAGTGAGGACAATATTTATACTACCTCCATTATCAGGTTATATTGAGTATCGAGAGCTGGAAGGGATCTTAGAGGCCTCTTAGTCTGATCTACTTATTTTGTTGATGAAGAAACTGAGGCCCAGATTGATTCTTCAGATATTATATACCAATTGACATTGAGCAAACCTGATAGAGAAATAACTAAATTTGCAACATAGACACCTGGGAAGATTCTTCATTTGACAAAAGGGATTCTTTACTTTTTTTTTTTCAGCAGCAGATATCCTTTAAATAGTAAATGTCTCTTGGGCATTTTAGCCAGTTAGGCCAATTAGTCAAATAAATTAGCTTCTATTTGTTGAGGGCCTATTAAGTGCAAGACTTTAAAAAAACTCCTTGATAGGTAAAGACAGTATTTGTCTATGTTGGTTTAGGAGCTTTCCTCCATTTCCTCATATTTTTTCTCATATTTTTCCTCAATTTTCCTCATAAATTGAAGGCTGATCACATTGTGATTGACCAGTGACTGCCTCATCTCACGCTTCTCAGAGACAGGGAAAGGGTGACTCACTCTGTCCCATGAACTCTTCTGCCTTGCATCTTAAGTGAATTAAGGTAGGCTGAATGGGTGGAGAGAGGCATTTCAATGGTGCCATAACTAATGATAATTTCTATGGGAGGCCAATAAGAGAAACAGCCTCAAATGGATAGAAATCCAAGACTCCTCTTTTGACCCCTTTTGGGATCCATACCTTTTCTTATTGAAAAGTATTGTAGCCTTGTTGGAAAACTTTGTATACGTTATATAATAAAATCCCAATCTCATTGCCAGAGACGCAGCAGCAGCATGAGCTGACAGAAAGATCTCCTGTGTCCCATTACTTTCTTATCAACTAAGGTAAGCCGTCCTTATCAGATTATCTGGAGATGATAAGTAGATTTTGACAAATTTCAGTGGTGGCCCTCAAACATATACATATATCTACCTACATGGATACATACATGCACACAGAAATGGACTCACAAGCCTGAGCCTATGCATATAATACATTTATTCCCCTTTGTAAGCATGTGCCCTAAGTACACAAAGTATATACATTCTAAGCATGAAGACTCCTAAATATGTATATATGCATGTTATTACACACACGTTTACTAGATCGCATATAAGCTATTTTGTTTATAATTCCCAGCTGAATAGGCTAAAGTGCTCTTCAGATCTTTTCACTGTTTATGTTTGGAGTCCCCAAGGTCTCTTTCTTTCCCTTAGATCCTTAGCAACATAAACAGGAGAGACCTAGAGAGCTGTCTGTGTGTTTTGCAAAGTGGGGGGCTGTGGGTGCATGGAGAGTGGTTTGCTGGAGGAGAATCCCTAAGTCAAGCCAATAAAAACACGTAAAGATTTTCTGTTTTCTAGGTCCTTGTTTCAAACATTATTCAGCTCCTTCTGCTTTGGTCACAATGGACATATCTTCAGGGGTCAGAAGGGTAGAATCACAGGATTTAGAACTAAAAGGAACTTTAGATATTATTTAGCCCACCACCCTCATCTTATAAATGAGGAAACTGAGGATCAGTGGGGTTAAGTAATTTACCTAATGTTAAACTACTAGCAAATGGCAAAGGTGGGATTTGAACCCTGATGTTTGTGCCAATCTATAATTCCAGGACTTTTCCTAGGACATCCCCTTACTTCTATTATGTGTATATTTGTGGGAAGAATAGACATGTAGATTCAGGAATATAGTAGACACAGAAGTAGCTTTACTCCTTGTGGCTAATCATCACTCTCCAGGTTTTTGCTAATCCCTGAAGGGAACATGTTAAAGCAATTTAATTTATCAGATACTTTCACCTCTGTCAGGAGGGTCTGACTGTATAAGGATACTTACAGGATCAGGGAAGGATCAAGAGGGAATGAAAGGTAAAAGAAAGGAAAAAGGCACAGACATAAACTATATAATTTGGAGGAGTGCAGGCTGGACAGTCCTGTGGTTCTTTAGGAAATTGATTATATTTAAAAGCATTTTAAGAGCTATAAAAAACTTTGCAAATTTAGGATATTTCTATTATTACTTTGGTTTGGAACTGTTAGTTCACTGGTATAAGGAATAACCAGTGCAGAAAACATAAATGAGTAACTCATCTGCAATTAATAGTCTCTAAAACAGAAGTTCTCATTGTTTTCCTGGGACCCTTGAAGTCTCCAAGATTCTTTCAGAGTCCTTAAGGTAAAAACAATATTAAGACTTTTAATTCCTAATAAATAAAATATTCATAGATATAATCCATATAAACAAAAGTTCTTGGAGAAAGAAGTCCTCAATAATTTTTAAGAGTATAAAGAGGTCCTGAGGGACCTGTCTTAAAAGATTTGTTTGGCAGCACTGAGAGATTAAATGAGATAATAAAAATAGCTACCATTTATATAATACCTACTATGTGTCAGGTACTATGCCAAGCACTTTATAATTATTGTTCCATTGGATCCTCCATCCTGGGAGATAATTGCTATTATTATCTCCCATTTTACAGATGAGGAAACTGAAGAAAACAGAGGTTAAGTGACTCGCCCAGACTAATGCAGCTAGTAAGTATCTGAGGCCAGATATAAACTAAGGTTTTCTTGACCATCACTCTACCCAATGCACCACCTGCTGCCCATAGTCATACAAATATGTCAGGATCAGGACTTGAACTCCAAAAGCTAGCCATACTATATAACCTTGAAGGGAATTACTTTGTTTTTGCTTTCTTCATATCTCTAGCATTTAACACAGTGAGTGGCACATAGTTAAATGCTTAATAAATATTTTTGACTAGCTGATCATATCACATTGCTTCTCATTTCTATTATTATTTTGTTTTCTATAAGTCCACTCATGATATGTTTATTGGATTGGATTGGGTATAATACATTCAAAAACACTTATTAACTCTCTACTAAGTCTTAGGCACTGGAGGTAAAAAGAGAAAACCAAAAAAATAGTCTCTGTCCTTAAGGTTTCTTGCACTCTACTTGTGGTGAGGGTGAGCCACATATGCAGAGATAAATTTCTGTGAAGTAAATATAGGTATCCTTTCCACATCATGCCTTTCTCCATTGTAGTTTTAATACATCATAGGTCGACATAAAAAAATTAAATGAGAATTTTGGGGGAGTTTTGTTGAAGCTGCAGATGACATGTGAAGGCCAGCAGATGACACAAAAAAGTTTACATACTCAGAAATGCATAGAATATATGTGTGGTATTATATAATATTAAAATATTGTATATTTTAATATCATAAATATACTTTTAAAGTGAAAATAAGTGAAAAATTAAAGTTTGCTAAAGAATGTGAAAGACAAAAAAATTAACATAGATTTTCTAGATGGGGGGGGCTTCTAATTAGATGCTTCTAATACCTGTGATGTGAAAGAGGTACCTGCATAAAGTAATTTTATGGAAATAAAGAGTACTTTATCTATTGGAAGACTAGAAGTGGAGAGATCAGAAAAAAAACCAACTCCTATAAGAAATGTACTTAAATTGAACTTCAAGGAAGCTATAGTCTCCAGGAGGTGGAGGTGAGAAGGGAATGGGACACAGGGAATGGGGAACAGCAAAGAAGTCAGTTTGCCTGGAAAATGGTAAATGAAGGCAAATACCATGAAATAAACCTGCCGATATTCATTGGAGCCAAATTGTGAAGGATTTTAAATGCAAATCAGAAGAATGATTCTAGATGTAATAGGGAGGCATTAGTTACACAGTCTGTGTTTAAGGAATATCAGCTTGATGGCTATGTGTGGAAGATGGATTGGAGAGGAGAGAGGTTTAAGACAGAGATTAATCAGGAGACTATTTCAGTTGTCTGAGGTACAATGGGAGCCATGTGAGAGGAAAAGAGGGGATGGATATGAGCAATATTGTGAAGGTAAAATAGACAACACTTGACAACTGAGGAGCAGAAAGGTAGAAGAACTAGGGAACAGCAGTGCTGGAAAAAAATCTATGAGAGAACATAGAGGAGATTGCTATGGGGTGGCAGCATCCAAAACTCAGAGAAGTCAAGAGTGATGAGAACTGTGAAAAAGTCGTTGAAATGACCAATTAAGATACTGTTGGTAATACAATAGAATGGGGCCCAAAGAGAGGAGGAAGAGCATGGCTTTTTGGAAAGAGTACTGAAATTAGTCTAGGGTTCAAATCCTAACTGTTCATAAAGGACCAGGGGGTCATTTATCAGTCAGTAATTTAATTTCTCTGAGGCTCAATTTCCACATCTGTATAAAGGAGATAATTCCTGTGGTTGAGAGGAAAATCTTTTGGAAACCTTAAAATATATTGTTACTAAATATGTTATTATTCATTAATTTGTCAGATATGTATTTGTGGGTAACCTATTTTATGATGGGCACTTAAAGAGACACAAAGACACTGTGCCTGTGCTCATAGAGCTTACAATTTATTAGGACTATAAAGCACGAAAAATACACATGCATGATATAAAACACTACATAAAAAGTGCATTAGAGAAGAATAAAATTAAGTCTTATATTCAAGTGTAAATCAAGGAAGATTTCACAGAGGTGTTGCATGTGAGTTAATTTTTAAAGGATGGATAGGGATTATTATGAACAGACCTTGAGGGTTTTTTCCATCTACAAACAGAACTGTGGGCGCCATATGAGTCACATAGTATGAAATTTGATTACAACCTCATTCACGACTCTTTGAGCTTGAAGAATGAAAATGCAGTCTTCTCTCTGCTCCTGTCCTCAGTTTGGAATCATATACACTTGGAATAATAAGAGCTTTGGGAAAAAATTATTTCCTGTAGATGTTGGATGCAGGTTTACCCTAAAAAATACCTCAAGCCCTCTCAACATATTTGTATTACAATTCTCTATATTTTCACAGAATCACAAAAACTCATAGTCAAAAGATTCTGGTTTTGAATTCTGGTTCTTCTATTTATTCACATTGTGACCAGCCAAGGTATTTAATCTCTCTGGGCCTCAGTTTCTCATCTGTAAAATGAAAAAGTTGATTAAATTGACTTTTAATTCCCTTCCAGTCTTGACATTTTATAATGCTGAGAACCAGAACAAAACAGTGGATGTTATAGAAAGATTTGTAGGTGCCATTTAGTCTATGTTCCTGACCAAAAATAACTTTTATGTTATCTAATATTTCCCTGAAAATGCCCTCTGACCCAAACCCACTGAGGTGGCCTACTCCATTTTTGAACATATCTGATTATTGGGGAGTATTCTCTTAAATCAATCCTAAATCTTCCTCTATGCTACTTCTACCATTTCTTCCTAGTTTCATCCTGTAGAACTCAGCTGAAAAAGTCTAATTCTAAAAGGCCTTCTGATACTGCAAGACAATTTCTTTAGCTGGTGTTCCAGTTTTTAGAGATGATTTCACAGAATCACACAATCTCAGGTTTGGGAGGGACCTTAAAGGCCATCTAGTCCAATTCATAGCCGAATAATTAATAATAATGATAATTTGTATATCACTTAATGTGTGTAAGAACTATGCTAAGTGCTTTACAATTATCTCATGTGATTCTCACAATAACCCTGGAGGTAGATGCTATTATTATCCCAGTTTTACAGATGAAGAAACTGAGGCGAATAGAGGTTAAGTGACCCCGAGTCACACAGCTAGTGTCTGAGGTCTGACTGGAACTTACGTCTTCCTGACTCCAGGTATGTGTTTTGCCTGCTTATCTAGTTGCCCAAGAATAAAGGAATCATAATCTCTTCTATGGCACAACCAATAAAGAACTATATAATTTTGGCTTTAAGACTACCTGGGTGGAGGAAGGGGGACACTGCTGCATACCTCTGAAAAAAGGGTATTCTGTAACTGAGCAGCTCTAAATATTTAGACATTTTTCCATATATGAAACAAAATTGATTTAAGTGTATGTGTGCATAAAATAGAAAATGAAGAATTCAGATCACCAGATTCAGATGATTTGTATCCAAGGGATAGAATTGACAGGTGTGATTATGTTTTCAGAACTAGATGCTGCTCCTAAACATAAACTGGGGGCATATGATTAATTGGTTTTGTTCTGCACGAGTCATATTTTACCTTCTGGTGATATTCCCCAGGAATGGCTTTGGCTTTTCTGCTCCATTTCCTTCCTTCAGTGCTATTCAGGACAATGTTAGAATTTCATCCATGTGTTTTCAGAATCATGGAGAATCATTTACATCTTAGAATTTTAGATTTAGAAGGTCTTTACTTAGAGACTGTTTAATCTAACCTCTTTATTTTATAAAGAAAGAAACTGAGGTCCAGATTTGACGGGGGGGGGGAGAGGGGGTGACTTACACCCCATCACACAGATAGTAAACGGCAAAGTTCATAGAGAAACACAAGTTTTTCAACTTTAAATCCATTGCTGTGGGGCCTGCCATATGTGATATAGGGCAAAACAATTCTGTCACCATCTGGCACAAGCCTTGGGGCACGAGGGAATTAACATTGCTGGCTAATCAATTAGAGATAATTGCACATATTATCAGCAAACAAAAATCATACTGGAGGCTATGAAGCTTTTTAGACAGGGGAAAGTGGAAAGTTGGCCCCACAGTGCCATCTAGTAGGAAATAACAAGAATATGGAATCACCGTCCTTTCGCACATTGAGAGACCTGCTGTTCAGCATCATGCTTTAAGATTATTTTGTCTAAAACTCGTCCCCTCCCCAAATGCAAATTCCCCAAGAACTGAAACCACATTTTCTTCTCCCATCCCTGGCGACAGCTCAGTGCTGGATATCCACCACAGAGTTGAGAAGCATGTAGAGAAAAATGTGTAGAGAAGACCATGGTTTGAGTCTTGGCTGTGCTACCTCTTTAGGCCTCAGTTTCCTTATCTTTAAAATGAGGGAATTGGACTAGATGATTCCTGACATTCCTTCCAGCTCTAAATCTATAATCTTATATTCCTCCCTATGGAGATAGTATGAAATAATTGGAAAGAATATCACATATGGAATCAGAAAACCTGGGTATGAATTCCAGTTTTTCTACTTAGTATCTGTGTGACACTGGACAAATCAGTGATACCCTCTGATCTTTCACTTTCTTTCTCTTCCAAATGAGTTAGGTTTGGCCCAGATGCGCTTTCAGGGAAGTTTGGTGGTGCGGTGGATGGAGAGCTGCACCTGGAGTCAGGAAGGCTCTTTCTCACTTCAAATCTGACACTTACTAGCTGTTTGACTCTGGCCAAGTCACTTCACTCTTTTTGTCTCAGTTTTATCTTCTGGGAAATGAGCTGGAGAAAGAAATGGCTAACTACTTCAGTATCTTTGCCAAGAAAATCCCAAATGGGGTCATTGGTTGGACACAACTGAACTGATTTCTTCAGGTTTCCTCTTGCTCTAAATCTTACCATCTTAACTGCTCCCTGAACTGAAGAGCATTTCCTCAAAGATGACCCTGTACTTTCCATTTCATACCATCTGGTAAAAATAGAAGGCAGGATGTGTGCTGAAGGCTACGTGTAAAAATCACACCACTAAAACTAAGAGTCACAGCTCTCCTCAACCTGGCAAAATCGTCTGACAGATGGATCAAGGAGTGGGAAGCTGAGAGGCAGAAAAGTGCCCTCTGTTCTGTGGCTGTCTTGCTGGGTGGCCTTCGACTGGTTACCCATTAAATCTCCTTTAGCTCGGTTTATCCATAAATGGTGCAGATATAATATTTTTACCTGTCAAGATGGCTGCATTCACATCTCAAAGCAATGTGGCCTAGGCTAGGAAGGGGAATGGAGTCTCTTGTAGTAAATAGGATCAATTCTACTTACAGGAAAAGAGATCTGACATTCTGTGATGAGAGGTTGTAGGGATTACTATTTTTTTTTGAGGTGACATAATCTTCAGACTTAAGTGGCTTTGAAGGGTGATTCCACTTTGTTATAACTGGTTACTAGTGACAAATGTGAGATTATCAACTTTTAGCTCACATTCACACACATACTGTGAGAATTTCTCAAAGCACTTTGTTTATAGCTGCTTTGTGAAGTCAGTCTAGTACCCCCAATTTATAGGTGAGAAAACTGTGACTTAGAGAGAGATCATGTACTTTGTCCATGGTCACAGTGCTAGCTTCTGACAAATTGGGTCAAATAGAAACAAGTTTGGCATTTTTGGGTTAGGGATAACAAACTGAAATATACCCACTATAAAATTAATTCTGGAGTCCATAGTACATGTATCTGTGACAGTAGGAAGTTTTCTTACTCTTCAGTTGCTGCTATTTCATTTGACAATTTCCCCATCAATAAAAGTTTACTCACACTCCTGCCAAAGTTTGGGCCACTATTATATGTTGATAATTATTTATCATAGTCCCAAAAAAGCCCTTTGAAAATGTCATGCCCTATGTAACAGCAAAATAACACAAAATACAATAATATTTTATAACCTCTTCCCCCAAAAGCTTCTCCTGATTCTAAACTGAGTGCTTTACCACACTGTCACTCACATACTTCTAAGACTAGGGCAAGGTACCCAGGGAAGGTACCCAGGGCAGGCCTCATAATCACATCAGTTGGGAAATCAGCAATCAAATTAATAACTAAGGAGCTTCTTCCACACAAGCTATTCTTTTTTGTGCAAGATAAAGTAGGAAATGGCCAGGCCAAATTCATTAGAATAAGAACATTGGGGCACTGGGGGTGGGTAAAGAAGGAGTCTTCAATTCAAAAGGATAATTTTTAATTTTTTAAATTTAGAGGTATTTATTTGTTTGTTCCATTAAAATTAACTTCCTCTTTCTCTCCTCTTCCCCATTAGAGAAGACATGATTTGACAAAAAGATAGTTAAATATATGTGTGTGTGTGTATACATATATATAAACTATGTCTTGATAGTTTTACATACATGAAAAACTATGTCTTACTTATTTCTATTTATCAGTTCTTTCTCTGGAGGTAGACATATAGGTCATTCTTGAAATAATATTTCTGTTGCTGTATATAATATTCTCTTGGTTTTGCTCATTTCGTTCTGTATAATTTCATGTATTTTTTAAAATTAACCTGCTCATCATTTCTAATGGTATAGTAAGTAGTATTTTTTGACAGTCATAAGTCACAACTTGTTTAGCCTTAATTTCAAATTTGTAGAATCTTAGAAAGCTAGACTTGAAAAGGAACTTAGAACCCATAGAATCCAACTCCTTTACCTTACAGAAGTATAATAACTTGCTTAAGGTCATCCAGTAAGTCAGACCTATCGACTTCCTATTTTAGGTTTCTTTCCTAAACCACAGATGGGTTCCTGACCCAGGGCAGCTATTTCATAACTGTTACTTGTTCATCATAACGAGGACTGAGTGAGAAAGAATTGCATGCCAGTTCAGGACTTGGAACTTAGCCCATTATGAAGACATTGCAAGGGGACAGCTGGGTGGCTCAGTGGATTGAGAGCCAGGCCTAGAGATGGGAGGTCCTAGGTTCAAATTTGGCTTCAGACACTTCCTAACTGTGTGACCCTGGGCAAGGTCACTTAATCCCCATTGCCTAGTCCTTACCACTCTTCTGCCTTGGCACTAATACACTGTATTGATTCTAAGATGGAAGGTAAGGATTTTTTAAAAAATGAAGAACATTGCAAGTCAGAAGAAGAACACTACCTGTGAAAAGGGGTTCATAGCATCTGGGGAAGCTCAGAAGAGTTTCCATGAATACTTGGCTTACAATTTGCCAAGGCAGTGACACCCAAAGGAATGAGTAGAAGAATAATGGGGTTGGGGAATTAGGAGGGATCTCAGATGTTCCCTAGTATTGCTTCTCACCAAGTACAGGCTCTTTGAGCTATCTTCTACCTCAAAAATCACATAATCTTATGAATTCCATCTCTAGTATTCATGACATGTAATAAGCCCTTCCATGTTTGAACACTTTCAGTAATCAAAAACTTGTTACTTGACTATGCAGAGTTACTACGAAAGCTTTCTTTACTTTTTTTTTTTTGTTTTTTTTTTCCCAATAGGGGATGAAAAGAAGGAGGTCCAAGGGGGAACAGGAATAGGATAGCAAAAAAAGAAGAAAAAAGAAAAGGAAAACATGAAAAGAAAGGAAAGGAAAGAAGAAAAAGAAAGAAAAAAGAAAAGTGCTATTTGAGGCACCTTAAAAAAAAAAAGCACAGATGAGAACAGAAAGAAAGCCAGAAAGCTTAGACAAAGCAGGACAGTTTTTAAAGCTACAAGTTGAATGTATTATAGACTTACAAAGAAAGCAAGTTATAATAGTAGTAGTAGAAGCAGCAGCTAATATTTATGTAGTACCTACTATGTGCCAGGAATTGTTAACTCATTTTGTCTTAACAGCAATGCTAGGAGGTAAGTATTATTTTCCTCATTTTAATAACATTTAGTATTTAAAATATTTAATAATTTAATAAATAATAAACCAAGGCAGATAGCAATTGTGGCAGGTCCAAGGCAATTATAGCTAGGTAGCAAAGAGGAAAGAATGCTTGTTTGCTTTTCCTGTAGTTAGAAAGATCTGATTGGCCTCACCTACTTATTAACTGTGTGACCTTGAGCAAGTCACTTAACCTCTGTCTCAACTTTCTGTCACCACTTCATCTAATGTTTGTTAAGAATTAGAGTATATTTTTTAAAAAAGAAAAACAGTCATAAACTTGTTCACTTATGTAGTAGCTTATCCTATTTATAAACCTTAAGGTTCTAGGTAAATCTAGATAAGGTTGAAAGACCAGCCAACTTAAATAGTCTTATCAGAGGTTTGGTCACTAGGTGATATTTTATGCTATTTAGTTAAATATGACAAACATTTATTTTAAGTTATTCACTCAACAAGCATTTATTAAGTTCCTACATGTGCCAGGCACTATGCTAAGTGCTTAAGCTAGCAAGAAAGGTAAAAGATAGTTCTACTCTCAATATACTTCCATCATATTAGGGCAATAGGATAAATACACACAAAATTATTTCAAGAGAGGAAGGTACTCACCATCTGAGAAGATCAGGAAGGGCCTCCTTATATACAATGGCACCTGATGTCCATTTTAAGGAATCTAAGGCTACTATGAAATAGAATAAAGAATGAGTACATTCTAGGAAATATCTAGTAAGCTGGTTTGACTGGAATGGTGAATAGATGAACAGGAGTTATGAAATATGAAATGACTGGAAAGGTAGGTGGGAGTGAGCATAGAAAGCCATAAACACCAGACTTCGGATTTTGCATTTTATTTTAGAAAAAAGGAGTCGATCAGGTCTGTGCTTTGGGAATATTCATTATTTGGCATCTGGGGGGGAGAGTGGATTAGAGAAGAGTGACTGGAAACAGGAGTCTCTTGCACTTGTTAGTGGAAAAGTCTTCAAGGGTGGTGGCTGTGGGAGTGAAGAAAATAGGGATGGATGTAAGAGATGCTTTGGAAATAGAATCCATAAGACTTGGAAGCACCAGACCATAAGACAGAGAATGTGGTTTGTGACCCTTATAGGCCACCTCAGCTCTCTTTCTCAACCTTGTGGCTTGCAAAGGAGAAGCCAGAAATTTTTTTTTAAAAAAGCACGCTGTCTCAATTTTACACTTCTCCAGCATGAATGAGACTGGAGTTAAGACAGATTAAAAAGGACAAGCCAAGAAGCTGCCAGCGTTAATGGAAAACACTGTGTAGGAAGATGTTAGTACCCACAGGTTACTTTAAATAGTAATGGTGGTGGTATTATTTTCATCCACTCTAATTATTAGGAAGTGCCTCTGTAGCATAAGGATGTGTCAGGAATCTGCTTCCCTGTCACTTTGTTCATCGTTTCCTCTGGACTACCTAGAACAAGTATCTGACAAGTACATTAATCGCTCCTAAGAAGGTTAAGAATTTAAAGGAGATCAAGTTTCTGGAACCCTGTCTCTCCAAAGCAGTTCCTTTCAAGGGTCGGGGTTCCCAGGCCTTGCTTCTTCAACATCTTGGTTAGCCTCTTCTATCGCTTCTCCCCCTCCTCCGCAATAAAATTTTATCTTTTCCTCAAAGATGCTTACTTCCTTCTTTATGCACCCCTACATCTTCTTCTCAAGGCTTCAGAGCCGAGGACCCAGGTCCAGCCTCCACTGTCTGGCCAGCCTGAGGCTTGCTTTCCCACCACTAAAGCTACTTTTCTAACCAGACACCTGGGGAAGACAGAGCTTTGGAACCGAGTGGAAGGCGCTGACCGCGGGTCACGTGTCTGTGATGAGTCCAGGAGTGGGCAGGGACGTGTTGCGTGAGTGGAGAGGGGGAACGCGAGGCGCGCGCGCGCAGGGAAGGGAGAACGTGTTGCGCATGCAGGGAATAAAGCCGTGTTTTGTGTTTGTAGCTTCGAGAGTGGGAAGCGGAGGGGTCGCGTGGGAGAAGTGGGAGGAGAGACTAGGACCGCTCCACTGTAGCTTCCTGGAGCCATGGACCATAGGCACCCCGGCCCCAGCCAAGGACCTTGCGGCCCCGCGGAACCCAGGGATCCAGCCTCCAATGGGCACAGGTGTGAAACCAAAGGTGGAGGGGAAGATTTTTCTTAGCCAGGGTTTCAACAGCTCTTGGGTTAAGGATGGAGAACGATTCACGGAAGTTTGTCCCTCTTCCATTCCTTTATCTAAGGCACTCAGTCCTGACCCCACATATTGTTGCTCCCCCAATCCACCATCATCCATCCATGACCCCCAGGCAAGTCTTTCCCAATAGCTTAACCCTTTCCCCTTACTCCAGATACTACTGTCTTGCCTTACCACTGACCTCACAGACACCTAATTTTCAAACCCCGACCATCGACCATCATTTTGGTCAGTGCTTTGGGGAAAAAGGGGTTGTGGAGGTGGATAGATAGAATAGTTGGTAGGTATGGAGAAAAAGGTGGGGTGGAGTGAGAAGAAATATAGTAGAGTTTAGAACATTAGAGAGGTCAGTCCAAGAACTTGAGGTTATTAGTATGTGTGCCATCCCTTCACACCAAAATCACAACTACAAATTTACCCTATTTTGGTATCTTGGCAGTTAGCCTTTTGGGGTTCCATGGTCTCTATCAAGTGCCTAAGTATTTAATTTTAATGGTGCTCTTTGTGTTTTCCCATTTCCTCTTCTTTGGAGTTCCTCCCTCAGCTCCCCAAGGGCCAGTGCCTGGCCCTCTGAGGGTAGTGCTGGGGACTCTGAAGTGTCCAGGGATATGTCAGAGGCTTTCACTGTTGCCCAGGTCCAGATCCGAAAGCAGAATGCTATCACAGAGAGAGAAAGAAGGTGAGGGTCTTCCCCTTGCATAGGGGGAGGGTCAAAGAATAGCCTTGTGTGAATGTTTCAGCCATTCAGCCTGGTCAGTCCCTTTAGGGAGGGGAAAAATAAAAATAAATTCTACACTATTACCATGTTTTAAGCAAATAGGGAAATAGGTTTTTTTTTCTTCTTGCTAAAAGAATAAACTCAAAGATTGGGAGACCCCAGGAATTGAAAAAAAATCAGTGAACTTAAAGATGAGGGAGATGATTTGGTGGTGTTTTATTAGTTGGAACACTAACAAAAAAGAGAGAAAGTGAGGTGATGCTTCCCAAGGCTTCTAATTCTGGTCCTACTAATTAGTGGTCCCTTTAATTCCCCACAAGTGTGTGCAAGTTACTTTACTATGACTTGTCCCAGTTTTTCAAAGTGTAGCATAGAGATCAGTTGCCTTCCCACCTCCCAATTTTAGAATTGTCCAGATGATAAAGACTTTGAATTTATATGACATGAATTGGTATAAAACACCTGGGTATCTGGTATTTAAATACAGTCTAGTAAGAATGTTCTAGAGGATTCCTTGCTTACACTGGAAAAGGAGGAAAAATCTATCCTTTTTATTGAATGGAAATTCCCCTCTATGATTATGAGATGATTAACAAGGATTCATGATATAGAAGAAAGTGAACCAGCCTCAGAGTCTAGAAGACTTCCATTAATTCTTGCTATATATAATAATATACTGGCTAAGCAAAGGACTTTCATGCTTCTAGGAAACTGTGAATATAGATTGAAAACTAGTTGCTTATCTGTTTTGTTAGAGGGAGTTTGCTCAAAAGGAACTCCCAACACTTATGAAATCATAGGTACACCAACAAATCCCCTCAAAATTACAGACTTAGGCAATTTAATTCATGGTCAAGGTTAAGGAGTCATTCCTTGGACATGAAGCTGAGTAAATTGATACATAGACCCACAAAACCAAAGCATGATCATTACCATATATGACAACTGACCTGAGCAGCCCCAAATTTACAAGTACATGGTGGCTTACCATTCATTTGTGTGTCCCAGCTATTCTTCCCAAACGAGTGAGACTTAAACATGGATTATTTGTTTATTTGGGCTTGGGGATTGTGGGGTGGTGGTACTTGGGTATAAACAGGAAACGGATTTCTGTAAGCTGTGAACGGCTCCGGATCCTTCTGCCCAAGTTTGAAGGTCGTCGAGAGGACATGGCCTCCATCCTGGAGATGGCTGTACAATACCTAAAGCTTGTTAGAACTCTTGTGCCCACAGAAGAACAGAATACTGTGAGTACGATATGAATATCACAGTTTTGGTAGATTGTCTTTGCAATTGCTCTGATGTGTCCCAATACACAGAACTAGTCCTCCCTGGATCAGGAGAGGAATGATGTGTTTCTAAGGCACGAGCCTTCAATTCTGATTATTAAGTTAAAATTTATCATCATGGCTGATACCCAGGTATTAACACTTCATTCCTTTCAAGTTGAGGAATGTTTCCATGATCTCTCTGCATTGCATTCCTCTTGTGGATTCTGCATATTTTCCAAAAAGACTTTATTTGGGGGTATCTTGCTGTCTTCTACTCTCATTGCCAGGGTCCTGCTGGGGGTGCTCGCTCTGTATATGAATGTTTAAATTACAGATTCTCGCTCCCTCAGAGGAGGTATGTCAGAAGTGGCAGAAGAATGTGTTGATTCCAAATACCAGAAAGCAGATTTCAGAGATGAGAGCCTTTGATCCAGCTAGGTTAGTATTCCAGTATTTAATAATCTTTTATTTCATTTTCTTCCTTTATAAAAAAAAGATAATGTTGCGTATTTATAGGGGTGGGGACTAGATGTATGATTTTGATAGTTATAATAACTCTCAGATGAGGAAACTCTCTACCTAATGCAGGTTGGTATTTTCTATTTAATTTATAGTCATAGTTGCCTGGAGTGCTAAGAGATGAATTGATTTGCTAATATATATCAGAGGCAGGAGTTGAACCCAGGTTCTCCTGGCTTTGAAGCAGACTCTCATCTCAATTACAAAACTGATGAAATTTCAAAGCACTATTATACTTTCTAAGATTAGCTTATAGTATAGTGGAGAGGGCACTAAATTTTGGGATTACTGTACTTTATCATTTATTACCTTTGTGACTTGAAGATTTTACATTTTTGAAGGAGTTTTATTTACATTCGCTCTTTTGACAGAGGACGGTTTGTAAAGTACAGATTACTCAAATCCTTCACTAAAGTTTTCATTGAATGTCTTTCCTGGGTGAGGAGGTGATTCTGGGTTTCCATATTTTATATTAGCAGGATGAGAAGTATGACATTCTAAGTTGGGCATATTCTTTGAGTGTGGAGTCTTTTGCTCAAAGACCAACTTTGCTAAGGGTTGAAAGGCTCATGATCAGAAAAGAGGCCACCAAATTATTTTTTTGGCCATGACAATTCATGAAATTATCCACAAAGGCACGGAAGGTCATCAGTAAATCAGTAACAAGATATGTGGTAGGTGCCTACTATGGTCCAGACACTGTGCTAGGTAGGTCCTGGGGGATATCAATACAAAAAAAGAAATGATTCCTTCTCTCAAGGAGCTTACATTCTATCAATCTGATAGAGAGAATGTTCAATGTGACTGAATTTATTGATCTTTTTCAATGTTAACACAGCTCATTGTGAACATACAGTTTGTATTGTTTTATAGACTACTTTTTGTTGTATGCAGTAGAGGAGGAATATGATTGCATCATTTCTCACAAGCAGTAGTTTGATTTCATATATGAGTCCTCCTACAAGGTTGGGGCAATAGAAGTTAATGGGAAAGAGGGACTTGTCTTGTGGGATAAAGCACCACATACATCGTGAATGCACCCATGTTCATTTCAGGGGGCTTTTCTGGGCTGCATGCTATGGTTAGTTCCCTAGTTCTTCTTGGCAAGTGTGGAAATTCTGTTAGAAATTTTATTTTGGCTGAGACATAAATTTAGAGTTGGAAGGGACCTTAACTGTGAACAACCTGCTACTTTAGGGAAATTAAAATTTAAAAAAAATATGAAAACGCTTTTAGTTCTTTCAGGTAAGAAGGCTTTTGCCTGGGTAACTATCATTGTTTTTCATTGGCCAGACAAAGGGAATCCCTAGGCTGCTGTACCACTCCTGTGGGAAATAGCAAATCAGCCCTGATGTTGGGTGAGTCTGTGGATAATGTATTAGGAGATACATGTTCCATCTTTGAAAAAGGTAAGTCAAAGGGCTGGGTCTTTTGGAAACCTTTTCCCATCAGCAAACTTAACATTTGAGGGAATCTCCCAAGCTGTGGTTAGAAGTTCAATGTCAGTTCTCTATTGTTAGAAGATATGTTCTAACAAAACTAGTTATAAAGTAATTCTTATTTCTCTCAAATGGCTTCAATTATGAAATGTCAGTTTATGTTCCCATGAATATAAATTCTTCAATAGATTGACCTGAGTATCTTGGACGAGGGAGAATTAAGACAACATCCAGGCCTGAGGTTTTTTGGACATCACAAACACGGGTGTTATTTTTAAAATGTATATGACTAACCACATTCTGGGTTTTTCTTTCCGATATAGCCACATATATCTTTTTTTCCCTAAAAATAGACATTTATTAACTTCCCCATCAAGAGAAAGAAAATCTTTGAATGCTCCTCTTTTTGCTTGGACTTCTATTCACTCACTCTTGCTTCTGCTGCACTGCCTGTTTTCACTTCCACAGAACAAAGATACCTCCTTGTTCCTCTCCTTCAAATATTAATTGTACAATATTACAATACAATATTATTGTACAATATTATATTCCTGGTCCTTAGCACAGTGCCTGGCATATAGTATGTGCTTATTTATCGTATATTTATTGTATAATAATGTCTTCTGCAGATTGCCTTTTCCATTATCCTCATCCTCCCTTCACTCTCTCCTTGTCTATTGCTTTCTTTCTTATGGTCTACAAACATGTAGACTCCCCATGCTCCAAAAACTGCCATTTGATCCAGCTATCTGAAGTAGCTATTGACTTCTCTCTTTTGGGGCTTAAACTCCTTCAGAAATCCACCCATAATTCATTCAATTCACTATCACCATATTCACATATTCACATATCACCACATTCACTTCTTTACCTCACACCCTTTAAAAAAAATTCTATAGTCTGGCTTATAGCTTCATCATTCAATCAAAACTACTCTATCCAAAATTATTAGCAATGTCAGCTTAGGGGAGAGGAGAGGGAAAGAACATGAATTATGTAACCATGGAAAAATATTCTAAAAAAATTAATTAAAAAATAAAAAAACTAAAAAGACAAAATTGCTAGCAATCTCTTAAATGCCAAATCTAATGGCCCTTGTTCAACTTCATCCTTCTTGACTTATCTTTGACAATGTTAAACACCCTTTTTTCCTTGATAACCTCTGCTTTCTAGGTTTTCATGGCACTACTCTAGCCTGGTTCCTTTCCTACCTGACTGCTTCTTCTCAATCTCTTTTGCTGGATTTTTATCCAGGTGGTTGTTCCTGAGGTGTAACCTGGACCATCTTCTATTTTCTCTTTATGATATTTCACTTGACAGTCATATCAAATCTCATGGTTTCAATGATCATCTCTTTGCTGATGATTTACAGATATATATTTCCAGCTTTAAATTCTCTCCTAACCTTCAGTCTCACATCTACAACTGCCTATTGGACATCTGGAACTGGATGTCCCATAGACATATTAAACTCAACATATCCCAAACTGAGCTTAGTATCTTTCCCTTCTAAAAAGTTTCTTTCCTCTTGAACTTCCTTATTAGTATTGAGGGCAATAGCATCCACTCAAGCATCCAGACCCACAGCTTAGGTATCTTCCTCAACTTCTTACTCCCCCTCCACTCCCTGTAGCTGATATGTTGCCAAGTCCTGTTAATTTTATCTTCATAATATTTCCCTCTTCTTTCCTCTGATGCTGGCATCACCCTGATGAAAGCTTTCATCACCTCATTACTGGATTAAAGGAATAGCCTTCTGGTTGGTCTTCCTTCCTTGTCTCTTCCTATTTCAGCCCATTAGTTGTCAAATTAATCTTCCTAAATAGCACATCTGACCTTGCCACCCCCACCTATTCTATAAATTCTAGTAGCTCCATATCATCTCAAGGCTCAAATGTAAATTCTCTGCCTCTTAGATATCCACAACCAGATCCCTTTAAATCCTAGATTTAGAGGATTTAGTATGGCACGAGACCTCCAAGATCATCTAGTCCAATCTTTTCATTTTATAGATAAGAAAAATGAGGAAGTAGTGATTTTCCCAGGGTTATCCAAGCAATATAAAGAATCTGTATTCAAACTTGAGTCCTCTAACTCCAAACTCAGGGATCTTCCTGCTAATACTCCACTGCCTGTTTTACACTGAAGGCTTCTTGTAGGCACTGACTGAGGCCCTTCTTCCTTCCTCTATTCTCTTCCAGGTCCTGAGTATAGGGATTCCCGCTGGAGTTGATATTTATCAGCTTTTTGACCTTGGATCATGTCTCTTAAATTTTCCTAGACTCAGTGGTGGGGAGTGGGGGTGTGGAAGAAGCACTCTGTAAACTTTAAAGTTATACAAAAGCAAAGTCCATCAAGGGATTTCCTATATTTCCTGCCCGGGCAGGAATTTTTCCTGGATCCTGAGCTCAGGCAGAAAGTGGGTATCTGGCTGGAAGGGGGATCTAGAGAGTTGGGGCTACTCGCTTATATGGTACTGATTGATTTTTTGGAAAGGGCTTTCAGATCCAGCCCTGCTGCCTCCGGACCTGAGTTTCTCTGATGCTCCTGTGCACTCTGGTGGGATGACCTCTTCTCTACCTTGGTCTTCCCTCTTGCCACCAGCCTTCCCTTTAGAGACCTCAGCAGTGCGGAGATGGCCAAGTTTGGCAGGGCTCTGCCCTGGGGAAGTCACATCTCAAACACAGCTACTGAAGAATGCACCTGAGCCCTCTGATGTCCTGATGACACCCACTCTGGACACCAGGTACTGTGGGATTGGAGCTACAATCATAGTTACTTACATACTTTGAAGTAAATCCTCATTAGTCTCATTCTTGTTTACTGACCACCCAAGCTCTTAGACAAGTTTTGCTCGGGCACAATGCAAAGAACATAAAACCATATTATGTGTACAGAGGTTGGGAACAGATCATAGATAATCCAAAATAGTAGATTATACTAAAGTTTAGGGTTTTTTTGGATGGATTTTAAAAAAAACAGTTTTCCTTTCCTAATTATCTTTTTGCTTTGCCTGATATAAAAATTAGTTTGCATTCTCTGAGCACACAGCAGCTGGGACGTGGGAAGGGTTGTGGGGGGAATGTTTTAGATGATGAGAAGTCAGCCAAGGATAAAAAAATCTATCAGAAAATGGACTTAATACTCAGATAATAGAGAACTATTATTGTATTATTTTTTCTTGATATTTTTCCTCTTTTTTTTTTTTTGGCAAGTGATACTCTGCCTTCTGATCTGAACTACTCTCCCTCCCCTTTGAAATTTTAATTCCCTACCACAGAGGAAAGACTGAAGGTGCATGTGTTGTTAATGAAAATTCACAAATGAATTTTTTAAAAAAATTTAATTCCAGGTCAATGTCAGAATCTGAAGTTGAAGATGAGATGCCTTTCCTGTTGGGTGCCCACACTGACCAGTGGCTTGGAGAACAAGGTGCAGCATCCCTCAGGATTTCCAGACTAGGATAATCCATAAAATATTGGGAAAGGAAAGAGAATTTTGAGCTTTTTATGCAGGGAGAATTAGGTTCTTACCTCTAGCTGTTTCCCATCACAGACAAGGCCCTGAGGCTTGGATGGAGGAGAATGTGTGCATGTATACACACATGTATGAGTGAGAATAATTCTTGAAATAAAATTTAAGTTCTAGCCTTGGCCTGCTATGTGATCTGTAAAAAATTATTGTCTCTTTTTGAGCCTCAGTCTCCTTATCTTATATAATTTGAAGACCATTGTGAATAGTCATGGGGTAAACATGTTATTTTTGCATGTATGTTCTCCCAAAATCATTCTTTGTAGCATCAGGTTGTGGAAGTGACTTGAGATTTGGAACACTAGGGCACAAACTTCTTCCAAACTGGAAGTACTCTTAAATATGTGGCTGGCATCTGGTGTGTCTTAACTGATGACCTGTCTTCTGCCATTCGGTGGGGCTTTTCATGTGGACCCTGGCCAAGTGATGAGTTTCTTTTGGCCATAGCAATTCATGAAAAACAAGGCAGGGGGTGTTAGATATCTGCATCAGTGGAGAGAATTTCACACTGATAAAATCATTAGTCTTTTGACATTTTCACATATAAAATCCAATAAACATTAGGCGCCACTTAGGAGAGGAGAAGTTAGGGTCCTGTAATTCTGGTGATAAAAGGATCTCCCAGAGGAGGAAACTCATCTACCAATAAGGGTTGGCAGTTTTTCTGAAATAGTCTTAGTGAGCAGCCTAGAACAGTGGTATCAGCTCACTTAGAAACAGGGCCAGTAAACTATAATCAGGAGCCCTGCTACCACACTTTGACTTAAAAGAACATTCTATATTTTCTATTGTATTTTATTTTTTTTTAAAGTTTCCCAATAATGTTTTAATCTGGTTCCGTTAGAACTTAGGAAATGTCAGAGTGTGTTTGGCACCTTTAGCTGATCGCACTGAAAGGTCAAGTGACTTGCCCAGGGTCACAAAGCCTAAGGTACAATTTGTTCCCTGCCTGTTCCTTATGGCTTTGAGGCCAACTCTATTCACTATGAAATGCTGCATTTCTGCACTAGGGTTACAAAAGCAAATAAAAATTTCTAGTTCCTAACCTTAAGGAGGGCATCTGGGCTTGGAATCAGGAAGACTCATCTTCTTGAGTTCAAATCCAGTCTCAGACACTTATTAGGAATGTAACTGTGGAGAAGTCACATACATCTGTTTGCCTTAGTTTCTTCATTTGTAAAATGAGCTGAAGAGGGAAATGGCAAACTATTCCAATATCTCTGCCAAGAAATCTCCAAGTGGGATCAATGCAAAGTCAGACATGACTGGAATGACTGAATATACACAGAGGCACCCTTAAGGAACCTACATGTAACTTTTTTTAAAAGGTCAGTGTATTGAAAAGTCATATAGGTGGGCAAAAATACAAAAAAATAAACACAAGTTCAGTGTATTGCCAGAGTAGCTAAGTCTTTCATGGTTGATCATCATTATAGCATTGCTTTTCTTGATCACAATAATTGCTTCTTTCCATTCTGCTCACTTTATTCACTCTGCATCAATTCATATAGGTCTTCTTAGGTTTACCTACAAATAACTTGTAAACAGTTGAGCATATGCACAATCATTTGTGGAGGAATAGATGGGAGCCATTTGGAATCAGAAAATAATAACCAGAATTTATATAGTACTTTAATGTTTTAAAAGCACTTTATAAATATAATCTCATTTGATCCTGACAACTTTTTAAAGTAGGTGCTATTATCACCATTTTATGGATGAGAAAACTCATGCTGAGAGGTTGTGAGTTGCTGAGGTCACACCATAGAGAAATTCTTTCAATGGAAAGAGGCCCATGAGTCAAGCCTTGGATAAAGCGGTGGATTCTAAGGGTTGTAGACAAGTCAGGTGTGTGTGACAAGCAAGGGGAGCAGCCTTTGTGATGGTACAAGAGTTAGATATGGAGGACTGTAAAAGCTAGTGACAGAGTTGGACCTAGAACCCAGGCTTCCTATTTCACTTTACAGGGTTTTGATTTGGAAGATCCTTCTTTTCATGCTCCATTGCTCCTCTTTGATTGCAGGGCCACAGGATGGCAAAGGTGGTGAAACCGAAACCTATTCCATAACAACCCCACTCATGATGGATGCCAAGACGAGTTCCCAAGATGGATTCCTCACCAAATCAGACCTTGAGTTCCTGCCTGGACCAGAGTCCTGCCTCCCAGAACCTCAAAAGACCCTCCTGGACCATTTGGAATTTGATTCACCATCTGTGGCCCTAACTCCTCAGGATGAAGTGGATAGCATATTTCCTTATCTCTTTCCCTATGAATTATGAGCTATGTAATTTCTGAGCCTTGAAGGGATCACTGCTAAGTAGGTTGAGGGTGGAAGGGGGCAGAGAATAGAGATTTTGAAGCAGTGCAGAAACCAGTATACATCTGGGCACTTTATTTTGGGTTTGGATTGCAGCTGCAGCCTAATTTGAGAAAGGGAGGGAGGGCTGTAGGGAGTGAAAACTGAATATTAAAGAGAAGAAGCAATTTTCTTGGAGGAAGCAAAACTTTTGTGACTTTTGCATAATTAATACAATTCAGTAAGCAGATCAGAGTGGAAGCTTAATCAGGCACTTCTGATGGAGTTAGATGAAAGTCATTTGATCCTATAATTTTGTTTCTGTGAAGGTCTTTTCACCATTAAATCCACAAATAACTCTGACTCTTGGTCTTCTGGGGGAGGGTTGATGATGGCTCTCTGTTGTAATGTTTTGTTCAGTGTGTTGCCCAGAGAAAAGTAATAATGATAAAAAATAACTCATGCACATAGTCTTTTCTGATTATGGTCTCATTTTTTCCTTCTCATTATGTGAGATAATGAAGGCAGAGATTATTAAAACCTCTTGCTGGAGAAAAAACTGATTCCTAGAAAAATTAAATGGGGTTTAAAAGGTCAGACTTTTAAAGCTCTGCAAGTTCATTGCAGTATTAACATATATCCTAAAGGACAGCCCAAAGCATTTTAGATTGACTCAGGATGCCATCATAGCAGTCTGCCATAACGGATTCATCTACTAGCCTTCTATAATGCAGGGACAAATGGTATCTGTTCCAGCCTAGCTCCTGCCATGAGACCTCCTTCATGCTCTAGTGAGTGGGTCCAGCTCTCTGGCCCAGTTGTGACCATATATTGTAGCTACAGGAATGTCCTGACTGTCTGGATATCCTGAGTCTTGAGACTTTGTTGGGATACATACATAGAGGCAGAGAGTCAAGAGAAGTCTCTGGCACTAGCCTGTCCGCCTAATGGGTTGTCCATGTCCCAAGTTGATCTGCTCTCTCTGGAATCATGTCATTCTTCTGTGATAGTCACAGAATTGTTTTTTGGATCTGATCTCAATTCTGCTCAGGCTTTTGATTTGGCCAGGGAGGATTATCCCATTGTACCACCACGCCAAGAGCCTCCAGAATAATTTTTAGCCTATCTTTTATCCAATAAATATTTAAACTTAGATAATTGTGCAGTGCCATAGATAAAGGGGACTTTAGGAGTCAGTCATCTAATCTACCTCCCTTCCTGATATGATAGCATTTTTGACACATTACTAAAAAATCTCTATGGAACCAGTGAATAGATTTTATAAAGGACAATCCAGGTCAAGGCAGAAGAAAGTTTTATGAAGATGAGTAGATCTGGGAGGAAGTGGAACAAAAACATTACCTCATTTAATGTAATAGAGTACTAGGGTTGATGTGGTAGTGGATTAGTAGAAATTAGAAAAAAAATTGCAGAACTCTAAATCTTTGACTGCAGAACCGTTTTGACCCATGGATCCCTTTGGTGATCTGTGAAGTCTCTGGACCCTTATTAGAATAATGTTACTAAATACATGAAGTAAAATACATTGGGTTACAAAGGAAACCAAAAGGTTCTTGGGGCTAGTTAAGAGCCCATTTCCTTGGGACTTGTGCATCCATTACCAACTGACTCTACCTATTTATAATTGAAAGAAGAAAAAATGCCTGAGACAGTCAGAGAATTCCAGTATTAATGAAATAGCTGTGCCCCTAAGGCTGCGTAGACACACAACTACTTGCAGCTATTTTTATAAAGCTCTATGCATAGGCAACTTGGGATGTACCCCCTGTGCCAGATTTAAGAGGTGGTGGTGATAGTAACTGGTCTCTAGGTAGGGTGGAAAAAGACTTATAGATAGATGGAAAGAGGGCTGGATAGAGTATGAACATTCATTTGGAATGAGGATTCTCACAAGGTCTGAGGCTTTGGTAGGCTGGCTCAGAAGTGAAAAGGAATGGTGTGTGGGAATCACTTTCTAGAACAGTCATAGTATTAGGGGGCATGGTGGGAAATCTCCATTAATTCTAGTGTTTTATCCCAAGGGAAGGTTCTGAGTTCTTTGTATTTTTTGTACAGGAAAAGAGAGTACTAGAGGAGGAGTGCAAATGGATCCAGACCTTGTATTAAGAGTTTGATTTGGTTCACAACACATTGACTCAAACAAAATGGACTCTAGAAAGATATCAATGGGGCAATTGTGCATGTGTTCATGCTTGCATGCACACGCACATAGAAGATTGAGATGCAGCAAAGAAAATGAACAACAGGTTGTGAAGACTGAGTCTGAAAATGGGATTAGCATATTTGGGGCACAGCTTAAAATATGGGAATGATATGCTTCTAGACAGAGTCTGAGTACACTTCTCACTTTGAAAACACTGCTTGATTTGTCAATCACACTTTGCCTTGATATCCTTTTCTCTGTAAGTTTTCATGACTGTCCTCTCCCTGCCTATCTGACTACACTTTCTCTGCTTTGTCTGGCTCTTCATCAATGTAATGCCTGTTAGCTGTGGAGCTGTGGGTGTCCCTTAAGACTCTGTCTGGGACTTCTTTATACTATTTCGCTTGGTGATCTCATTAGTTCCTATGATTTTGATGATCTTTATGAAGATGATTCTCATATGTACTTGTTCAACCCTAACCTCTCTCCTGACTTCTAGTCTCAAATTTCTAGATGCTTATTGGATATCTAGAACTAGATGTCTCAAATGTATTTAACTCAACATCTCCCAAATCAATTCAGTATCTTTTCCCCAAAATCTTCCCACTTCTGAACTACACAATTTCTTTTGAAGGTTCCACCATTCTCCTAGGGACCCAGGTATATAAAACAGGTGTCATCTTCAACTTCTCACTTTCTCCCCCTCCCCCCCACCTCCCATATCTGGGTTTTCTGGTCTTGTTTTTTTTTTCTACCTTCATAATATCCTCCATATATACCCAATTCTCTGACATTGCTGCCATTCTGGTATAACCCTTCATCATATTATGCCTACACCATGGTAGTAGCCTGCTACTTCCCTGACTTAAGTCTTTCCCTATTTAAGACGTTTCTCCACTCAGATGTCAAATTGATCATCCTAAAATGAAGATCTAACCACATCACGCCTCTATTCAATAAACTCCAATGGCTCCTTATTAGCTCTAGTATCAAATATAGTCTTTGATTTTTAAAACTTTTAATATATGACCCCTTCCTATATTTATAGACTTCTTTCACATTATTCCACATACACTGTGAGACAATAACATTGGCCTTTGGTGTTTCTCAATCACAGCACTCCATCTTCCAACCATGAACATTTTCATTGGCTCTCCCCCATGGCTAGAATGCTCTCTCTACTTATCTCCATATCCCAGCTTTGCTGATTTCCATTTCTCAGCTTAAGTTTTACTTTCTGTATTTTTCAAGACCGCCTTGGTCTTAATACCTTCCTTCTAATGATTATCTCCAATTTATCCTGTATATAAAGTCATAGTCATTCTTATGTTGTTTCACTCAGACTGGGAGCTTCTTGAGAGTAGAGATTGGGTTTTGCCTTTCTTTGTCTCTCCAGTGCTGGCACACAATGGGTGCTTAAATAAGCAGTAGTCAACAGAGTTAATTGTCTATACTGTTAAGTACAGTGGGTAAAGAGCATCTAGAAAAGGAAGTGGTGATCACAGCACTCCACCTACAGATGAAGCTAGAGGAATATTATCTCTTATTTTTTTTGACAAGGTTTCTAAATTGGTAAATTAGGGAATGTTATAGATATAGTTTAGTTAGATTATAGTCAAATATTTGATAATATTTTATGAAAAGGGAGAGATACAGACTGGAAGATCATACAGTTAGGTAGATTTGAAACTGGTTGAATGGAATAATGGAGTACTCAAGTTGGAGTTGATTGGAGTATCTAAGGAGTAATCATTAATATCTGAATGTAACTTGGAAGGATGTCTTGAATGCAGTGCTTGCACATTGTCCTGTGCTCTGTAACATTTTCTGTTCCTTGAATGAAGACAGAATGGTCAGAATTATATAACACACTGAGGGGCACAATTAGGATCCAAAAAGATCATAATAAGCTAGTGCATTGGACTAAATCTAGAGAGATGAAAGCCAATAGAGAAAAATTTAAAGTCTTATTCTTCGGTTTAGAAAGTCTACTTCGTAAATATAGGCTGGGGGAAGCATGTCTAGACATTTTCAGACTGCAGATTGTCTGGAGAAAAGATGTGGAAATTTCGTATATTGAAAGACTAGTATCAATGTGATGTTATTCCAAACTATTAAGACCTTAGGAAGCAGTAAAAGAGGCACAACTAGGTATATGATATCTTATAGTATGCTGCCTTGGTCAAACCACATCTAGAGAGTTATGTTCTACACAGGTATGCATGTTAGGTGTGGTAAGTGTACTAGGGCATACCTTCATATGGCAGTAGCCCTGAGCCTGGCTACCTGGGATCTGGAGTCTATCAGCAGAGAAACTTTCCCAGTTTCTTCCTGACAGGACTCCTTAGAGGCTCTAATGTTGGAGGAAGAAGACCTGTCTCGTGTTATAGTTATTTTGCATCTCAGGCCTCTCCTTTACCTTCTTCCAGGCTCTCTCTAGAAGTGCTGCTTTGCCTGTTGTGAGGCTTTTTGGTGACTCTTAGGACTTATTGGAAACATTGGAGTCTTTCCTCTTCCTTCCTTTCCCTATCAGGCCTCTGCTGCTTCCTGGGGACTCCAGTTGGCTGTAGTTAAGGCTGAAAAAAATCAACAATCATTTCATTTTTATTTTTCCCTGGCCACTTTTCTATTTGTGGATTAATTTATAATGTGTGGTTCTGAGTTAATGGTTGATATGAGCAAAGAAAATATTTTTTAGATGGTAAAAGATGCTGTGGTCACCTGTCCTTAAACTTTACCAATAGCAAAATGTTGGACTCATGGAGCAAAGCCTAGTTGGAAAGATTCTTTCCCAGCCAAGAAAAGACTGAAATGAACTTTCTGTATGTTAGGAAAGGTATGACGGGCACTGGCAGCAGGCAATGAGGAGGAGTCATAGGAATGGGACTCTCATACTTTGAAATCTTGCATTTCTTACCAGTTAGCACTAGTTAAACATAAACTGAAGCATTAGTCAAGCAGAAATTGCAAGCATTAATCATTAGTATTAGTTCAGTATACTATCTGGGCCATCAGCTTTGAGCCTAATCAGTTTTATTAATTATTCATATTGCTCTTTTTTTTACCTTAGTTCTCAACTGTTAGGACCATACTGCATCCCCCTCTCCATGTTCCCATTCTAGAAGGGCGGCGAGACCTCTCCCACAATGACAAATGATGACAAGGTGGTCATGGGGAAATGTTGGACCCACGTATTAAGAACTCTGGTGTTCCAGAAGAATCTCCTAAACCTGCACATGCTCCTTATTCCCTATGGCATACATGTCAAACCCCCAGACATCTCTCTATCTGAATTTAGCCATGCCTATTTTCCAGGGTTTTCAGGCTATAGCAAGAAAAGGTGGAGATTTCTCTAGAAGTTCCCAGACCCTCAATAAATATGCAAACCCTGTTCCATACCTCAGGTTGTGAATCCACACCAGGGACTGCTGCTCCATAAACCTATTAGGCTATTCCATCAACCTCAGGGTGACTCCATCAGCTCCAGGGCTTCGACTCCACACTTGGAGCTGCTACTCTGCACCTGGGGTTGGTACTCCATACCTGGAGAGCTGCTATTCTATTAGCTCCAGAGAGACTACTCTACTAGCCCCTGGATTCATCCATCAATTCTAGGGCTACCTGATTAGCCACTAGACGATTCCACCAGCTATTAGGCTATTATACCACCTTAAACGTCTTCTTCTTCAAATAAAATTCTTTTCTTACTTCTGATTTGAATGGAATTTGAGTCTCCCATTCTTGGGGTGAGACTCTCCTACAAACTTGGATGTGTTTATCCCACAACAGTTTTATTATTATTATTTTCTATTTACAAAAATTTACAAGATATTCATAATGTAAAGTGGTTTTTTTGTTAATTTAAACCACATTTACTTGAGTTTTAGTTTCTCTAGTTTATCTGATGAAGGGAACTGATGTATTCAATATTCAATAAATGCTTTCCTTAAAATATAACAAAGTTCTCAAAAAATATTGCTCATGTCCATGGTGTTTTCCTTTGGTGCCATGTTTTATGAAGGACATTTATAAACTAGAAGGCAATCAGAATGGTGAAGGACCTTGAGAGCATGCCAAATGAGGACTGTCTGAAGAATTAAGTAAGCTTAACCTGGAAAAGAGATGACTTGGAGGACATGAGATATGATACAGGAGAGTTTTTCTTCAACCATTTGAAGTATTGTCAAATGAAAGAAATATTCATCTTTAGTTTATCTCTAAAGGGGAGAACTAGAATCAGTGGGTAGAAGCAGCATGGTGTAGTGGAGAGAGCCCTGAATTTGGAGTCAGAGGACCCGGATTTGGATCCTGGCTTTGTTTCTTTCCTGTGTGACCTAGAATAAATTACTTAATCTTTCTGGGCCCTAGTTCCTTCACACTTAAAATGAGGAGGTTGGACTAAATGACCACTAAGATTCCTTGTAGCTTTGCAACTGTGGTTGTAAAAAAGCAAAGAGGCAAATTTAGGAAAATATTCCTAATAATAAGATTTAGGAAATTAATTAAAATAAATTAAGTAACAAATCTAGGGAAAGTTTCCCAAACAATTAGAGAATCCACAAATTTAATGAACTGATTTAATGAATGGAAAGGAGTAAGATCTTCTTCACTTTTATCCTCCTTTCCAATTTTATTTATTTTTATCCAGCCTTGGCCTGGGTTGATTGCATCAGTGAATCTTCTTCAGAAGTGGATTGGATTAGAAGACCTCTTTTATTCTTTTCAATTCTGAAGTTGTGTGGAGTGACCTGAGGAAATGGTCAACTTCCTGTCATTAATCTGACACTATTACTCTCAACCTCAAAAAATTTTCTATGGCTCCCTAGTACCATGCCAAATGAGTATGACATTTAAGATCTCCATGATTTGATTCTAATACAGCTTTCTAGTCTTATTTTATATTCTTTTTTTCTATACCTTACCTTCCATCTTAGAATCAATACTGTGTATTGGGTCCATGGCAGGAGAACTGTAAAGGTTAAGCAATGGGAGTTAAGTGACTTGCCTAGAGCCACACAGCTAGGAAGTATCTGAGGTCAGATTTGAACCCAGGATCTCCCATCTCTAGGCCTGGCTCTCCACAGAGACACCCAGCTGCCCCTTATTTTATATTATTTTTCTACGTGCCCTGTACATTACAACCAAACTGGCTTACTATCTTATCTATCTTGATCATCAAACTCAAAATGCTACAAATTCATTATTCCCACAATGTAATAATAAACATATGCATGTATATATGTATATATATAATTTACATACACATATCAATATAATAATAATCATTAAAGTACTTTGCAAACCTTAAATCATTATATATGCATATGTATATGTATATATGTGTATGTATACCATATATGTTTGTGCATATATGTATACATACATATATAATATAGTATTTTAAGGTTTTCAAAAGTACTTTCATAATTATTATAATTATATTTCATATAATGCTTCTGCCAGGTATTATGTTAAGCACTTTATTATCTCATTTAATCTTCTTCTGGGAGGTAGGTGCTATTATTATCCCCAATTTACAAATGAGAAAACTGAGGCATACAAAGGTTAAGTGACTAGCCCACACATAGATAATAAGTATCTGAGGCTATATTTGAATTTAGGTCTTTCTGATTCCAGATTCTCTATCCACTGTACCACCTAACCACTCAAATTTCCAAATATTGTCTCATTATGTTCTCACAACAATGCTGGGAGGCAGGTGCTATTATTATCCCCATTTTATAGGAGAAAACTGAGGAAGACAGAGGCTAAGTGACTTCCCAGGGGTCACATAGCTAGTAAGTATCTGAAGTTTCATTTGAATTCGAGTCTTCCAGACTCCAGGTTCAGCATTCCATCCACTGGGCCACCTAGTCCCTCCTTGGCAGCATGGGGTAATGGAAGCAGGAAGGTCTGAGTTTCAGGATCACTGGACCCTAGAAAAGCCACATCCTCTCTGAGCATCAGTTGCTTTCTCTGTAAAATGGCCTTTGAGATCCTTTCCCATATATAAATCTATGAGCCTGTGATTGATCCTCCCTCCTTTCTAGTTTTTAGAATCCTTCAAGATTCAGCTCAGATGCCATTTCTCTTATGAAGGCTTCCTCTCTAATCCATTCCACCCTCAAATAAAAAATGTTTTCTCCCTCCTCAACTCTTCCTACTATACTTTTTATCTCTCCTTTGCTCTCTTCACCTGCCACTTTATATGATACTTATCTGTATACATTTGTATCTCCATTAGTAGAATAGAAGCTCTTTGGAGACAGGGACTCTAGTAATTTTTATCCTTAACAATGAACCAGCACTGTGCCTTGGATAGAGGAGGTTCATAATAAATACTGAATTGAATTGGTGGCCATACAGGTACAGGAGATCCTTGGGCAAAGGGCATCCTCAACCAAAGACCTGTGGTTGGTAGAGTACTCTTAAGCATCCATTTTGATCCCTTCCTGATACTTTGTGCTAATGGAAAAGAGCAGAGTCATAGCTAGATTAATACTATAGATAATACTCAGATAGTCATAAGCAAACCTCATATTTTCCATTGTGATCAGGAAAGGTAGAATTACTGCTGCCTTTCTTTTACAGCTTTCAAATAATTTTATAGACTCCCAACAAGATAACAGTTATAGTATGATTATCCATCATCTGAAAAAATGTGGAGACAAAAACGCTACTCCCAATTTTGTAACGTTTAAGTGAATTTATATTTATTAATTACAACTGTGTCTGGTTACATTTTAAAACAGTACATCTATGTTTCAGACATTTCATCTAGAAAGATATGTTTGCTTACTTATTATACGATGAATCCTTTTCAAATGACTCTATGGTTTGTCAATGCTCCACAGGGGTCCAAAGAAGTTGGTAACCACTAGATTAGATGATTTCTAAGTTCCCATTCATCTCTAAATTCTATGATTCTGTCTATAAATAATAGATGGCTGGGCAGCAACAAGCATTATTGAGAGATTGATTTTGAGGGGACAACTATCCTTTATGACTTGGGTCTCCTTCCTGGCCAGGGCTGATATTGAATATGAGATAATTGAATATGAAATAACTGGACTTTCCTAAGAGGAACCTGAGAAGAGGTCATGTGGTTAAGTCACAATCATGCTCTTAAGGTGTCTTTTATCCAATTTTCTCTGGCTTCACAGACTTGGGCATAAGGAACCCAAAGTAATCTCTGAGCCACCTCCCTCCCCCCCAATGGCCCTCTTGTGAGTGGACAAGGCTTCTGAAAAGGTGTATTTTGTTCTTTCTTCTCTTCATTCCAAACAGCTTGGGTGTTAGTTGTTCTAAATAATCATCTTCAGGACACCTACACCTCCTCCTGGACGTCGATTCTTCATATTGCCAAATACTCTGGAACATAGAAATGGGGCTGGTTCAGAACTACATTTCTCTCATTTCATGCAGCTCCCTGTCTTGCTCACATGAATGGTGAACAGGGATGTAACTTGGTCTGGGTCAGTTTTGCCAAAGGATGCCAACGTGTACACCACTTTTGTTTCTTTAGCAACATAGAAAGTGATTTTAGTTCCTGGTTAGCAATAACTATTAGTTAAAATAGGAAGCAGATTTCTCATTCCTCCAAATGCTCTTGTCTTGCTTTCTCTACCCCTCAATCTCCACAGTTACTGTGGCAACAGTCCCTGGGGTCTCTGACACCCCATAATAAACTGAGGGCATGTTTTATATCTCTTGCCCCAGGCACAAAATTCCCAGTAATGGCTTCTATGATGGGATTCCACTTGGGCACCTTAGTTGGTTTCTATCAGAGATTCTTAGCCTTTTTTTGTGTGTCATGGACCCTTTTGGAAGTCTGGTGCAGCCTATGAACTATTTTTCAGAATAATGTTTTTAAATGAATAAAACAAAACATGTGGGATTACCACAGAAACCAATTATATTAAGATAGAGTTCTCAAAATATTTTCAAAATTTTTTTCATGGACTCTAGATTAAGAATCCCTGGCTTGTATTAGTGTAGCACTCTCCTCAAATAAATATGACCTACTTGTCTTGCTGTCAGTGGGATATGGGATATCCACACTCTTACGTTGTCCTCCTCATGATACATTTCATTGAATTAACACAATGTTTGTTGTTTTAAGTGTTTAATAAATATTTCATTTATTCATTTATCTATCTGTGAGACTCTAGCAGGATTACATTTCAGTGTGTGGCTGGAGTTTATACTCAGTCTCTGATCAGTATTAGCCCTTGCTAGTAGAATAGTGAGGTTAACTGAGTTTCATAGGGACAAAACCCATAACCTCTGTGGACTGGAGGCTGTGCAATGAAATGGATAGATCATTGGATTTAGAGTCAGAAGACTGGAATTTTGAATCCCATTTTTGTTACTCATTGCATGTGTGATCTTGGATAGGCCATTTAACATCTTTTATCTTTTAAATAAGGGGTTTAGACAAAATGACTTTACAGGCTTCTTCCTATTCCAAATTTGTGATTCTATGAATGCCACAAAAACTAACCTTTTTTTGGAGGTTTTGTTTTGTGGTTATTTGCTTTTTTTCCCCAAGTCTAGATAATTTAACACTTACATGGCTAAAAATGTGCCATTTCATTTTGTTCAAATGTCCCTTAACCTCCCTCTTTGTATTTAGGGAAGTGAAAGGAAATAGGCATTTATATAGTACCTACTACATGCCAGGTAAGCACTTTACAAATCATATCTTTTTTGATCATTCATTATCTTATTTGATTTAGACAGAATGGATGGGCCTGCAGAGAGATATAAGCTAAGCTATATGAAAACAGAAATATCCACATTGTGCAAGAATCATTGCAATGAGAAGAGGTCATATTTTTGGTTTGTTTTTTTAATTTAAATTTTTTCAATTACATATAGAAAAAAGTTTTGACAATTGTTATCTGACCTTTTATGATTCAGATTTTCTCCTTTCCTTCCTTCTCTCTTCCCCAGGCAGTAAAAAAATCTGACATAGATTATACTGGTACTGTCAAGAGTTCATGTTGTTAATGCTGTAGTGTGTTTGTATTGCTCTTAAACCATTCAATTATCTGAGTGGGATGTAGGAGAGAAAGTTGGTCATCTGATCCCATTGCAATCTCTTCAGATCACTGGGGAAGAAGCTGTTGCAAATTACGGAATAATTCTTGAAGTGAGTTTTAATGATTCCCCAAACAGTTTTTAGATTAGGAGGATAGAAAGGATGATAGAAGACCTGCCCTAATAATTCACTAGTTTTAGCTGAGAAGGGAAATAACAGAGTTCTCTAAATTGATACTAATGACCAAAGTATGAAAGCCTTTTTTGGTTTCTGAATGTATGGACAGTGAATATTAGAAATAGTCTATCTCATGAACTTGACTCACCTCCATTGATTGGCCTCGAAGTCAAAAGCCTCCACTGTTGACAAGTGCACCACTCCATCAAAGCCCCCGACTGCCAGGAGGTATCCATTTGCACCTACTAGGCTAACCTAAGGAGAAAGACCAGGATAGTCAGTTAGCACATCCCTATGTGTAAAAGGTTGAAGGGAGAATGGAAAGAACCCTGAGCTTGGGACTTGGACTCAGAGAAGTAAATCTTGAATCCTGTCTCTTCCCCTTAATAATTTTTTCCTAGAAATCATAGACTTTAAGTGTACTGTAGTTAGATGAGTAGCAGTAGAGGTACTCAGAAGTTCACAGAAGATAATATCCAACATAAGAATCAATAACAAAATCCATGACCTCAAGTTTCTATAAAAAAATTCTCAAGGTATAGGTAGCAAGCAAGATACTAAATCAAAAGAAATCCTAAATCAAGGAGGTAATTTTTAACCTCTTAAGTATCACTGAGAATTGATGGGATGAGAACCATGACTAGAATATTATTCTGGAAAGATAAAGCTTATTCAAAAGAAAAAAAAGATGTAGGGCAACATTGTATATCAGGAAGACATACTCATGTGACATAATAGAAAAAACTCAAATGGCCAGACAGGACAGGGGCAGAAGAATATTTGGATGAAAATCAATGGAGTTAGAAATATATAGTATATAAGTAACTTGCATTCTGTCTTCATTGGAAGTCCCAGCACTGAGGTGCTGTGCATCTTCCCAGATTAATCTGTTTACCTTGGTTAATTAATCTTGTTTACCTTTGTTCTGTGTTTTTTCAGGTTGGCAGAAATTAACCAATTTAGGCTTTTAAAAAATCTGTAGAAAAAGAGCAAGGAGGCCAAAGATGTATAAATAAAAATAATGGCACAGTCATAAAATAGGATCAGGAGGGCTAAAGCTCAGAATGAACTGAATCTAATGATTGGGCAAAGCTGAAGCTTTTTAAAAAGAGGATTTTGAAGCTATGTTTGGAAGAAGAGTATCAAAGAGAAGATCAGACTGCTTCAAGTGGAAGAATGGAAGAATGGATAATGATAACTGACAAGAGAGAAGGCAAACTTGCCCAATTTTAATTTTGTCTCTGTCAAGGAGGTTTGATCTTTGGACTACAAATAGCCTTCTTGAAAAGGGTTGATGAGGTGAAGATTTCTGGGGGTGGAGCCAAGATGGCAGAGTAGAGAAAGCACTCAGCTGAGCCCTCTCAACATTATCCTCCAAACAATTTAAAAATAACACTTCAAATGAAATTATGGAGTGGTAGAGTCAACAAAAGGTCAGAGTCAGATATTCTTCTAAATCAAGACTGTAGAAATTCAGAGATATGTGTAACATGAATGTAGGGGTGGAACTGGAGCTTATATTGTTGAAACATTAGTGGGGTCACTAGGTGTTGGTGGAAGAAGCAGCAGCAGATTTGGCAGCTCTCAAATCAGAGATAGTAAGAGCACCTGGCAACTGGCTGAAAAGAGACTACAGAGGACTCCTCCATTAGTACTTCATGTAGGACCAGATACTGTATGGAAATTCCATTGCCTATATCCACTCTTGGATCATAGTTTAAGAGAAAGAAAGGAGGAATACTTTCAGGCAGAAGGGAGTGGAAACCCTGAGGAATGGCATCATTTCTGTTTCCAAAGGATCAGGGATCTTTAGGATCAGTAGTGATTGAAATCCCAAGGAAAAAGAGGCTCTTCCTGAGTATGGAGCAGAGTTTAGGCCAGGAGAGCATCTCTTCTAAGATCATACTACCTTGGAAATATCAAATACTTCCAAACTCCCATAACAAGATCTGAAAACAAGAATATAAAAAACCCTGAATCTTAAGACAATGCTATATAATTGACACCCCAATGTCAGAAATAGAGGCCAACATTAACATAAAGTTCCAAATCAAGAAATGAGGGGAAGGTATAAATAAAATAGGTAAAAAGTTAACATTTGCAAAAAGAATGTCAAAGCCAACTGATTTCTAGCTGATTTCTAGCTGAAAGGCTAGAAATGTTAACATTGATGTACTGTGACCAAATGCTTAACCCAAATTTTATAATAAAGTACTGTAAACACCACAAAAAAAGAAAAAGAAAAAATCAAACTTCTTTTCTGATATGAAAAGAGGACTAAAACATATGTAGTAGATTTTCCATATTTCAAGGCATTAGAACCCAAAGTTCTAAGCTTTGGGGTAAAAACTCAACACTTAACAAAAATCTCTGTGAAAATTAGAAAGCAGTTTGACAGACACTAGATGTAGACCAACATCTCACACTATATGCCAAGATAAGATAATAATGGATAAAGGCTATTATAAATAAATTAGGGGAGCATGGAAAAATATACCTGTCAGACCTATGGATAAGGGAAGAGTTTATAACCAAATAAGAGATAGAGCATTACATTATGCAAAATAGTATAATTTTGATTACATGAAATTGAAAATATTTTGCATAAACAAAACTAATGCAGCCAAAATTAGGAGAACAGGAAATTGGGAAAAACTTTTTATTTCATATTTCTCTAATCAAGACCTCATTTCTCAAATATATAAGGAATTGAATAAAATTTACAAAAATAAGAGCTATTTCACAGTTCAATGGCCAAAGAATATGAACAGGTAGTTTTCAGAAGAAGAAATCAAAGCTATCAATAGCCACATGAACAAAGGTTCTAAATCACTACTGATAGAGGAATGTAAATTAAAAAAACAACCCTGAGATACATGAGATACCTCAAACCTATGAGATTGGCTAACATGCTACAAAAGGAAAATAACAAATGCTGGTGGGGATGTGGAAAAATAACTATATTAATTTATTGTTTGTGGAGTTGTGAGCTAATTCAGGTATTCTGGAGAATAATTTTGAACTATGTCAAAGGGTTATAAAACTGAACTAGCTAGTACCTTTGAAATTTTGCAAGGTCTGCATCCCAAAGAAATGAAAGAAAAGGGAAAAAGACCTATTTGTACAAAAAATATCTACAGCAACTCTTTTGAGGTGGCAAAGATATCTATTAATTAGAGAATGACTGAACAAATTGTGGTATGTGATTGTGACAGATCTATGGGCAATATATTGTGCTGTAAGAAATGACAAAGGGGATGGTTTCAGAAAAACATGGGAAGATTTATATGAATGGATGCAAAGTAAAGTGAGCAGAACCAGGAGAACATTGTTATGCAATAATAGCACTATTATAAGGTTGATCAACTACCAAAGAATTATCTACTCTGATAAAGACAGTGATCCAAGGCAATCAAAAAGACCCATGATGAAAAATTGTTATCAACTTGTAAAGAAACATTGGACTCTGAATGCAGATTAAGGCATATTTTATTATTATTTTTAAAAAAACCCTTACCTTCCATCTTAGAATCAATATTGTGTAATAGTACCAAGGCAGAAGAGCAGTAAGGACTAGGCATTGGGGGTTAAGTGACTTGTCCAGGGTCACACAGCTAGGAAGTATCTGAAGTCACCTTTGAACTCAGGACCTCCTGTCTCTTAGCCTGACTTTCAATCCTTTGAACCATCTAGCTCCTGCCTGAAGCATACTTTAAAAAACCAAAAAGCTTCTTTACTTTTGTTGTTTTGTTTGTGTTTTTATATATTTTGCATGACTTCACATGTATAATTGCTATCACATTGTTTGCATTCTCAGGGTGAGGGGAGAAGGTGTAAGAAAATTTGAAATTAAAAATTAAAAATGGTTTAATGTAATCTGCAAAAATTTAATTAAATAAAAATAATTTTATTAAAGGAAGGTGTTTATGTGAATTGTGGTATGGAAAGGGATGATGACTACCTATGCATATCATTCAAATTAGAAACAATGAAGAGTAACACATCAGAACCAAAATGACTTGATATACAATATAAATCAGAAGATGATAATAAAGCATTTAACTATTCTTGAAGGGTTCCAATAATCTAAACTTAATGAATGACATCCTTAAGTACTCAAAGAGCTGACACAAGATTTCTGAGCTCAGTGGAATTTCAGAAATCATGGAGAATAGGAAAGGTACTTTAGGTTTAGAGAAGAGTAATTGGTCATTTTGAAGAAAAGGAAAAAAAATCAAAACTATGAGTTAATGAGCTTGATTTTTATTCCTGACAAAATTCCAGATTGCATTATTAAAAGGGTAGCTGGCAACATCTAGAAAATGAAAGATTCGTGACAAAGCATGTTGTGTCAGAGTTATCTTATTTCCTTTTTTGGATTATTAACCTGGTAAATCAGGGACATACACATGCATGTAACAAGTCTGTGTGCACATGAGATGTATGTCCACATATAAATGTTTAGGACATATATGTGACATATGTGTATACATGAATACACACACTTTCTTTAAATAATTTTTGTTATATTAAATTTCCCAGGTATCTCCTTCCCTCCCTTACACTCTCTCTACTCAAGAAGTTGTCATTTGACAAAAATCCTATTATCTATTCATCTGTCTACCTATATATATAAAACTGTCTTGCTAGTTTCAAAATTTTAGCAAGCATTTGAAAAAAGCCTTTTGTGATCCTTTTTTTTCTGAAAAAGTTGGAGAGATGTGAGGTTGAGGATAGTAAAGTCAGGAAGATTTGGACTAGCTGAATGGCTTCATGGAATAGTCATTAATGTTCGATTTGATTTGGAAAGATGTCTTGAGTTGCATGCCCAAGAAAGCAGTGCAAAACCTCAGAGATTTTCATCCTTCACTTGGAAAAAGGCATAAATGACATATTTACAAATTTCTATATGGCCCAAAGCTGAGAATGATACACTGGGTGACAGAATAAGGATGCAAAAATATCTTCGCTGAGTTGAATCTAACTAGACAAAATTTAATAAAGATAAATATAAAGTCTTACACTTTGTTCAAAAGTGAATCTCACAAATACAAGACGAGGGAAGCATGTCTAGACAATGAAATACCTTTTCAGTTCCACATAGAAACCATTTGTAAAAGCTAGGGATGTTTAGCCTGTAGGAAGGAAATATTTAGGCAGGATATGATTGATATCTTCAAATATTTGAATGGCTTTATCATGAAAGAAGGATAGACTTGTTCTTGGCCCTAGACGTTAAAATTAGGATTAATGGATGAAAGTTACGAAAAAAGAAGTTTAGGTTGGATGTAAGGAAAAGAATTTAAGTAAGGGTGGAAAGTTAGGGTTGTGCAAAACTGTGTTTGGCTTTAAATGCCAAAAAAAACCCCAACACCTCAGACTTACTCAGTGGACAATGGGGAACCCCTATTTAAGAAAAGGGCCAGAGTTGTGCATGAGAAAAATTATACTCCATGGGGGCTCCAAAGGGCTGAAATCAGAAACCAAATTGGTATTGCTCTGAGACATCTTTCAGTTTTACTCCCTGATGATAATCATAATGGTGATGATGATGACTGTGCCTTATGGAGGAATGAAGCCCGCCCACTGTGGGAGCTTCCAGAATGGCTGCCTCCCTTGCCTTCAGGATTTAAAAAGACAGTGATGGACGTGTTAATGAAGTGGACCCTCTTGGCTCTGAGAATGAAAGAAAAAGGGGAGAAGGCAATGACAGGAGAGGAAAGGAACAATGCTGGCAGTTGTCTGCCAGGAAGAGATTGACTTTCCAACCCCCGGCTCAGGCAGGAGCTAAAAGGAGCCATGGGGAGGGAGAACCTTTTATGTGAAAAGCCTCTTCCCACCTTTACCTCAGGGATTCTTTCTTGAATCAAATTACAGATTTCAACTGGACCTATAATTGTGAGGAGATTGTGCTCTGAAGGTGGCATTTTAAAAACAAAATGAGCAGGCAGCTTCTCCATAAGGAAAGAACACTACTGATTATGTGCGTATTTTTAGGAACAGGAGGTGAAGTTTTTGTGCTATATAAGCAAGGGCATGACTTTAACTTTTCCCTTTGCATTATCAGGCCTGGGCATTGGAGCTCGTGAATTGTTGCTCTTGGGAGCTTAGATTTAGTCTCCTTTAGGGAAGCTGTGACTGAAGTGGATCCAGGATGAGGTCATCACTCATGATAACCTCAATGAGTGCCTGTGCGTTTGCTTTCAGAATGAAAAATCCATGAGGGCAAGAACTATGCCTTGTCCAAACTTTGTATTTCTCTCAGGGTCAAGCCCAGGCTCAACTATACACAGATAGTAGTTGGTTATGTCTGGTCAAGAAACCGGATTTCATATCTAATGAGTTGCCAAGGATCATCCTTCCAGATTTGACTTTGACAACTTCTCTCCTGTTCATCCCCACTCACACCAAACTTACTCTAGTCATTACTTTTAGCTACTATCATCTAAAGTACTGATTACTTCTACCTCATTACTACTAGACTATTGCAAGATCCTTCCAATTGGCCTCTTTTAATCCAATCCTTCCCCTCTCCATCCATCATCTATAGAGGGACCAAATTGATTTTCCTAAAGTTCAGGATGATTCACTCCCCTGCTAAATGTCAATGGTTCCTGGGGTCTCTAGAATAAAATATAGACCCCTCTATTTTACATCAAAATCTTTCAGCATTGGGCTACGACCTATGTTTGTTGTCTTATCTTATATCTTATTCCTCCTCATATACTTTACCTTCTAGCCAAACTGGCCCACAAGTATAGCTGCTCTCAAATGTGATAGTCCCTCTTCTATTTCTGTGCCTTTTCACAGGCTGAACCAAGTGCCTGAAATGCTCTTCCTTCATACCTCTTCCTCTTGGGACTTCTTAGAACCCTCAAGGTTTAGGTCAAAGGGCCATACAAGCTTTTTGTTGATTCTCCTAGATGTTATTACCCTCCGCCAAATCACTTTGTATTTATCTTTTATACATTTTGCACTTATTTATATATGTATGTGTTGTTTCCTCTTGGTAGAAGTTAATTTCCTTGAGGGTAGGAACTGTTTTACTGTTGTAGTTGGTTTACCAGTTCTATCATATGTATGTAATAAATAATTATCAGGCAGCCAGAGGTTGCAGGGGACAGAGAGGGCTGGGTCTGAAGTCAGTAAGATTCATCTTCTTCATGAGTTCAAATCCAGCCTCAGATACTTGCTAACTGCATGACCCCAGGCAAGTCACTTAACCCTGCTGGCCTTAGTTTCCTCATCTGTAAAATAAGCTGGAGAGGGAAATAGCAAACCAATCCATCATCTTTTACAAAACAAGAGGGTCCTCAAAGAGTCAGACATGCCTGAAAAACAACTCTAAATATTTTATTTAACTAAGTCTAATGAAATAAGCAGTACAAGGGAGTTAGATAATGCATTGTCCTTATATTTGAGAATTATTCTTCTGACTTGACTTTCATTAGGGTTAGTACTTTGAAATTTCTTTAGCAATGATGATGATGATTCTAACCATCACATTCATAAAGTATCTTAAGATTTTTGAATGGCTTTCCTCACAATGGACCTATGAGGCAAGTACTGTGTGCATTTTGCAGGTATGGAAATAGAGGCTTAGAGACATCTGCGTGATGATAAACATTTAACAACCAGCTCTCTGGGAAAAAATGTGCCCACCACAAAATTTTAAGTTGAATTTATATATTATAAGCATTTTCTCCATCATTTTCTTAAACTTAGACAATCAACAAAACCATAAATCAAGTTTTGATTTTTAGAATTTGCCAGTTTCTGAGATGGAAATGCCGATACTGGAAATTTAACAGTTAGTCCTCCTGTTGGAAATGGTTTCAGGGCACCTCTGAGTTAGAAGATTAATTTTATTAATTTATCCTAGGATAGATAGTTGTAAATTAGAGCAACTCATTCTATGATGTTAAGATTTACAAAACATTTGCCTCGTAGTAAACCCAAGAAATAGGAAGTACAAGTAGTATTATCCTGGGGGCAGCTGGGTAGCCCAGTAGATGGAGAGCCAAGTCCAGAGACAGGAGGTCCTAGGTTTAAATCTGGCCTCAGACACTTCCTAGCTGTGTGACCCTGGGCAAGACACTTAACCCCCATTGCCTAGCCCTTAATGTTTTTCTGCCTTGGAACCAATATACAGTATTGATTCTAAGACAGAAGGTAAGGGTTTTAAAAAAAGTAGTATAACCCCTACTTGATGGATAAATAAAATAAACCCAGAGAAATTAGGTAACTTGCCCAAGATTTAATCATACATGAGTGCTCCCCTCTCTCTTCCCAGCACTATGCTATGGTATACACTCTCTCTTCCTTTCCCATTTTCATCATTGTCAAACTCTTTGCAAATAGACCAGCTAGGGTAAAGGACATCAGTTGAGTTTTTCTACCTGAATGTCTAACTGACTTGTATCAGGAAAGAAACAATTCATTACCAATATATTCTAATTGACTGAGTGTTGCTAGATTGATGCATCTTCATCCCCTTTTTCTTTCCCTCTCTTCCTACCTTGTTCCTCTTTGACCTCATGGGCATCATTGGCAACCACTCACTGGCATCAGGATCAAAGCGTTCAGTGCTACGTAGCTCTGTGATCTCATCCCGTCCACCTGCCACATAGATTTTCCCTTGATACACAGCACAGCCAAAGGTTTCCCTGCAGACTCTCAGGGAAGGACAGGGGCTCCACACATCTTCTGTGGGGTCATAGCGTTCAACTAAAGAGAGATGACATTAGATTCTTTCAGCACAGTCAAAAGGATAATAAAATCTAAGGGACATTCTTGTTGTTCAAAGTCCAGATACATGGATGGAAGCCAGCCCTCAGGCCTCTAGCCTAGGATTCCATTTCTTATGAAGATATATAGGGCCAGTTTGGGGAAAGCTAATGCTGCTTCCTCTGATCCTAGCTCACAGATCTTAGCTCTCCAGACAGCCTCAGGTTCCCTAAGAGACACCCTCTGCATCACTCATCTAGGAATTCACCTAAAACTGTATGGAGGCTATTTATGTTCTTTGCTTTTTAGAAACCTAAAACTCAGCATGTCTAAAACTGAACTTATTATCCTTGTCCCACCCCATCCAGTTCTCCCATCTTTTGAACTTCCCTGTTACGGGTCAGGGTGTCATCTTCCCATTCACCAAAGCTTGCAACCTAAGTTTCATTCTCAACTTCTTACTCTCTGATTCCCCGAATTCAATTAGTTGTCAAGCCCTGTAATTTCTTCCTTCAAAATGTATTTCTTATCTGCTCCCCTTTCTCCTCTTTTATTGCTACCCACCTGGTGTAGGCCCTCATCATCTCACACCTGGATTATTGCAATAACCTGCTGGTTCTGCTTGGTTTCCCTGTCTGAAGTCTCTTACCACTCTAGTAAATACTCCTCTCAGCTGCCAAACTGATCTAAAGTTCATCCGACTATTTCATTCCTTCCCCCCCTTCTTTCCCTCATTCAATAAACTCTGGGGGTTTTCTATCATCTCTGGGATCAAATATAAAAATATAAAATTTTCTGGCTTTTAAAGTCTTTTAAAATCTTGTGTCTTCCTACTTTTCCAGGCTTGCCAACTTTACTCCCCTCTATGTGGTCTGTGATTTTGCATTTCCTCCCTCTGAGAGTTTTCACTTGCTGTCCTTATTCCTAGAGCTCTTTCTCTCTCCAGCTTTGCTTTTTGGCTTTCCTTAGGTCTCAGCAAAAGTTTCATTTTCTGCAAGAAGCCTTTTTGGATCCTCCTTACTCTTTGTGCCTTCCCTCTGTGATTATCTCCAATTTATCTTTTATGTACATACATATATATCTGTATATATGTATATACAGATATATATGTAGTTTGTTTATGCATTATTGTTTGTATGTTGCTTCCTTCATCATGCTTTGAGTTCCTTGAGTGCAGGTTTTTTTGCCTTTCTTGTAGCCTTAGCACAGTCCTTGGCACATAGTAGGCCCTTAATAAATGCTTGTTGATGGTTGACTTGTCAAATTATTTGTCCTAATGGTAAATAAATTCTTTAAGTGTAATTAAATTCAACAATCATTTATCAAGCATTAACTATGTGCTAGATACTGTTCTAGTTGGGGGGGGATATAAAGAAAAAACAAACCAAACTGTAGTTTTGTCTGCTACCTTTTGTGTTAATTATAAGGCGATGCGCAGTAGGACATGCTTTTATCGTGGTAGAGTGCCTGGAGAGCTGTTCTTTAAGGAAGGCCAAGATTAAGTCCTGACTAAGACCCATGCTAGCTAGTGACCTTATCTAAGGCATTTAACTTCATAGTACCCCAGAAATTCTCTAGGACTTTAAATTACACAGAAAGTGCTGACATATATCTTGGGGAAATCTGTATGAAGATGTGTTAATCCTTCTTTTGTAAAGTCTTTTGTAAACCTTAATGTGCTATATACTTAATCTATACACATATATACAGATATGACTGGACTTGTATGGGAAAATCCTGGGTGATCTTCCTATCATTTCTGTTTGTCACCTTTGCAATTTATAGTAGGAGAGGTATCTTTTATGTTATATAGAATGTTCAGCACTTAATAGGTACTTAATGAAGGTTGATTGATTGATTACTGGATCCAATTAATGATGACACTACCTGAGGGTACATATCTCTATGCAACAACATTCCTTGCCCCTCAAGTGGAATGTAGAGTCGAGACCCTCTGGAGAGAGATGAGAAAGTCTTTGTAAAAGAGCAGAGAATCCTTATTGGGATACCTGACAAAATACCTAGCATATATCATGGCATTTCCTGATTTTTCTATTGGAAATAGCATAACTCTCAGTTTCTTTACCTGTAAAATTAGGAGGTTGGAGCAGAGATGATTTCTAAAACCTCTTCCAGTTCTAATTATCTATAATCATTCTAATCCCTTCTTGTTCCTAAACTCCTTGCCATAGTTTTACTTTTGAAAGTTGCATTCAAGGAGAAATGTTACTAGCATAAGGCAAGCTGGGCTTTGCTCTAGATTGCCAACATCAGGAGGCAGGGTGATCATCATCTTTGCAATTCCTCATATTCCCATATAGGACAATCATTCCTGGCCTGCCACCCTTGAAGTCTCATAACTGTGACACTACTCAGTTCCCATCCTATTCCTCCAAACCTACAGGAGAAGGGAGAGGGGGTTTAGTCATCCTCTCTAGCATGTCCATTCCTACCGTCAGTCTATTCTTTGTGGCTCTGTCTGCTCAATTCTCATAAATGTTTTTGTCCCAGGGGAAAAAAAAATTCTAAGTTCAGTTCTACATGAAAGTATCCTTCTTTATTATTTACCTGTTCGTAGTGGAGAGTGGCCATCTGAACCCCCAATTGCATAAAGGTAGCCACCCAGAGCAGCCACACCCAAACCTGATCTTCGATATGTCAAAGGAGCTACCTTACACCACCTGTTCTCTTCAGGATTGTACCTGAAACCAGAATGGTTGATACAATATGAAATACTATAGAGAATTAACTATGGCTTCTGGCCTATTAATCATTGACCCAAGAATCCGCTGTTTTCTTACAATTACAGAAGAGATTATAAAGTTAGCAAGTTAGGATCTATTTTTAATATCTACTTTGCCCATCCTTCTTAGATCATTTCAGACACTTGCCTCTTCTTTTCTGACCTCCATAATCAGCATTTTAGGGAGTCTCTCTTGTCTTAGTGCTCTCCCCATAATTTTTATGTGCTTTGTACAAAAGTTATGTTTCTGCTGGTAGAATATAAGCTCCTTGAGGGTAGGAATTGTTACATTTTTGTTTTTAAAGCCCCAGTGCTTACTATGTAAGTCATGGATTTTCATTAGCTCTCTCTATCTCACTTATTTATGAAAAGAGTATAAAATTTTAATATCTATATAATTGTGAGAATTAAAGATTTTTGGTCCAGATGTGTGTGATGCCATTAATATATGAAATTTTCTCTCTCTCTCTCTCTCTCTCTCTCTCTCTCTCTCTCTCTCTCTCTCTTTCTCTCTCTCTCTCNAATATATGAAATTCTCTCTCTCTCTCTCTCTCTCTCTCTCTCTCTCTCTCTCTTCTCTCTCTCTCTCTCTCTCTCTCTCTCTCTCTCTCTCTCCATATATATGTATATGTACACACATACACACACACACACACACACACACATAGGGGTTAGACCAAATGACCTTTGTGGCTACTCATAGCTCCAAGATGCTGTGACTAGATGCCAAAGACAATTTAGGTAGTAAGTGACAATACAATATGGGGTTTCTTCTGCCTGTCTTTTTCTTTAAGCTTCTAGGCAACAGTCTTAAATTGTGAAGACCTAGGTGATTCAAGGGTCATTTGTACACATCAAGATGCCACCAACAAATCTATTTCCTAACTGATGTCTGTTTTCTTTGATGATCCTACCTTTCCACAGAGCTGAGGCAGGTCAGTCCGTTATGACCTCCCACACAATACAGGAAACCCCCTAGTTCGGTGACACCTGCTCCTCGTTTGCTTTCTGTCAGGGGAGCCACATCATATCTCCATTCATTGACCTTGGGATCATATCTGGAGTGGGAGAGGAGAGATATAAGGTAATTTCAACTCCTTTCTATGTGTCAAATCTTTTTCATCCATGATTTTATTTAGATTTACAGACTGTGATTTCGAATTATTATCTCCATCTATTCATTCAAACATTTGTTTGTTAAGCACCTGCTACAAGCTAGACACTATGTTAAGTGTTGGGAAAGCAAAGATAAAGATCAAAATCTTTCCTCACTTCCCCCCTTTTTTCTTTTTAGCTCTTAGAATCAATACTAAGTATCAGTTCCAAGGTAGAAGAGCAATAAGGGCTAGGCAATGGGGGTTAAATGACTTGCCCAGAGTCACACAGCAAGGAAATGTATGAGGCCAGGTTTGTACCCGAGTGCCCCCAATTCCAGGCTTGATTCTTTATACAATAAGCCACTTCGCTGCCCGAAAAATCTCAGTCCTAGAGGAGTTTAAATTCTATGGGAAGGGAGGTGGGAGTCTGGAGGGAACAACCTGTATGCAGTCAAGTAAATACAAAATATACAAAGTAAATTCTAACTTATTTTGTAGCAAATTTGGGGAGCTGATAACAAATGATGGGGTCAGGAAAGGCTTCATGTAGAAGGTGTCACTTGGACTGAGCTTTGAAAGAAGCAAAAGAAACCTCAAGGTAGAGGTGAAGAGGGTGTACATTCTAGGTGTGGAGAAGACAAGTCTACAAAGATATGAAGGTGGGAGATGGGCTATTTAATGAGTACAAATAGCAGCAAGTGAGCCAATTTGCATGGAAGGTAAAATTCAGGAAAGAGTTCAGTGTTCAATAAAACTGGAAAGGGAACTGAAACCATATTGTGAAAATTTTTAATGCTAAATGGAGGGGCTCACATTGGATCCTAGCCAAGAGGTATTCATGGATTCAATATGAACCTTCACAATATGGCGCCAAACCTTCCTTTCTGAGTTTATTGAACATTATTCTCCTTCATGTCTGCTCCTGAAGAGTGGCAGGGTCTGTCTTGGGCTTTAGGAATATTAATTTGGTAGTTGTTTTCTTAAATAGGGGATGGGCTTGAATCAGGGAGACCCATTACAAGCCTAGTCTGACAGTCCAGATAGAAGGTAATGAAAACCTGCACTAAAGAATGACTGTGTGAGTAGAAAGACAGATAAGGATAAGAGAGATATAATGGAAAGGGTGCACAAGACTTGGCCTGCTATTTGTATATGAAGTGTAAGGGTTTGGGAGAATTGAGACTGATGCTAAGGTTTCAAACCTAGATGATTAAGAGGATCATGGTGACCTCAATACAAATGGGGAAATTATAGCAATATAGAAATTTTGAAGGAAAAGTGATAGCAAAATAAGTTTTGTCACACTCACACATATACTGAAAATGAGGACTGGATGAGAGCAATTGCTGTTAGCAAGTGTGGAAACATAGTAGGATGTAGCTCTCTACGTAGCTGAATAAATGAGATAATCCTAACTCAGTGATTCAAAGACCACCAGAAGTTGGCTTCAACTTCTCTGTTACCTACTATTCATAGTATTTATTTAGAAGCAGAAGACAATTGAGAAGCTCTTGTTTTTCATACTCATTTTGCCACTGAGGAAACTGAAGTCAGAGTAGGGATGAGGTTATACAGGTAGAAAATGGCAAAGGCAGGATTTGAACCCAAATCCTCTTTCTCCAAATATCAGACATGTTCCACTGTAACATTATGCTTCCCCTTTCAGATATCCTACAATCTACATTACAGTCAAACTGAAGTATTCTTTAATCTTGCTTTCATTTTTTCCTCCTCCATTTCTCTGTCTTAGCTTATGCTAGCTAATACATCAAGAATGGACCACATCCTCTCACACTCCAATCTCTAATTGTTTGAGGTCCTTCCCTTCCGTTAGGGTCTAATTCAGATGTCACACTTTTCCCTGACTCACCCTTACCTTTTTTCCTTCAGTCCACTGAAAATGATCTCTCTATCCTTAATTTCTATCAACATTTGGCTAGATCTTCCTGTTGCATTTATTTTACTGTCCCTTGGATCATAGTTATTTGGGTATTTGTTCTCTTCATTATATTATAAATTTGTTGACTCTACTCCAGTATCTTAAATGCTAACCACAGGCCTTTTTTTGCACATAGTAGGTATTTAATAAATGTTGCTGCTTTGTTTCCTAATTACCCACAAGTATGCATTAGAGGGACTAAAATCAACATTGAAATAATGTTGTCCTTTACAGTTTTCAAAGTGTGATTATATACATTAGAAAGAAAAATAGCCCTACTGACCCATCATCAGTAGGATATTCTCTTTGAGTAGATTACTTAGCAGTAGGATGGTGGACAAAACCATCCACATTCTCTCACTAATAACACACATTTACAAATATCTATTAAGGTTAAGGGTTCATCGTGTGACTAGAGAACAAAATGAGGTTAACTCACTCATAGGAGGATTGGATCCTTGCCCATCTTAGCTCTCTGCTTTAAGCACTGAAATGCAAATTGTCTCATAGTTGTGAAAGAAGACCTCAAATTAGCAACATATAAAGCATTTTGGGGTATCTAAATGCCACAGAGATATCATATTCCTAAAATGACAGCCCTTCTTGGAAAAAAATTTCTACTAAGTTGGAGTTCTGGTACATAATGGAATGAAGAAATATTTTAATATAAAAAAATAATTTAATATAAAAATAACCTCAGTTTCCTTAATTGTAAAATGGGAATAATAATAGCACCAACATCACAGAGTTCAGAGGATCAACTGAGATATTTGTAAAGTGCTTAGAACACACAGTGCCTGCCATTTGGTAACTGCTATATAAACACAAGCTGTGATGGTGATGTTAACCCTCATGAAGAAGATGAAGAGCATTTGATTCTTTTTCATATGTCAAGCCAGGTTTAGTGTTATGAATTTTCTATACCTTCTTGCACATAGTAGTAATCAGAAATGATCAAACATGACAATCTTATATTAGCTGGAAATGAATGGCTGTCACCTGATTTAGAAATGTTTAGGAATACTATTGTGCTCAAAGGAATAATAAACTGGAGGAATTCCATGTGAACTGGAAAGACCTCCAGGAATTGATGCAGAGTGAAAGGAGCAGAGCCAGAAGAACACTGTACACAGAGACTGATATACTGTGGTAAAATAGAATGTAATGGACCTCTGTACCAGCAGCAATGCAATGACCCAGGACAATTCTGAAGGATTTATGGTAAAGAACGCTACCCACATTCAGAGGAAGAACTGCAGGCGTGGAAACACAGAAGAAAAGCAACTGCTTGAACACATGGGCTGAGGAGGACATGATTGGGGATGTAGACTCGAAACTACCACACCAATGCAACTATCAACAATTTGGAAATAGGTCTTGATTAATGACACATGTTAAAACCAGTGGAAATGTGCAACGGCCATGGGTGGGGGGAGGTGGGGGGTGAAGAAGAAAGTAGGAGCATGAATCATGTAACCATGTTAAAAATGAATATTAATAAATGTTTTAAAAAATAAAAAATAAAAAAAGAAGGCCTTGAATACCAAGTAAAAAAAAAAAGAGAAATGTGTAGGGAGAATCCATTCTTTAGGCTCCATAATCACTCTTCCCCTCTTCCCCCTATCCCAGAGTCTGTATGCATTACTAGAGACATTTTTAATAAGTGCTTTGTAGCAATTTTAGAGAAGCCTTTTAGTATTTTGTCCAAGTGAAACCTGGAGAAGGACAATCTAGCCCAGAGAAGAATGCTAAGGAGATTTGGAGTTGGGGGATCTGGGTTCAAATCCCGCCTTTGTTATGTGTTACATATATGACTTTGAGTAAGTCACTTTCATTCTTTGTGCTTCAGATCCTTTCTCTTTAAAATGAGAGGGCCGAAACAGATATTTTTAGGGTTCTTTTTGTCTTGAAATCTATATGATCTTATATCTAGTATGAAGAATGTGTTCAATAAACTTATTTTCAGGACTTTCAGTTAATTGTGATTGATGATAGAAAAAGGGGAAGCAGCACCTAATTTAAACATTTATTTCTCTCTGTTTCCTTTCATTTGGGCCCCACTCCTCCATTTGCTAAGAAGTATAAAAGATGACTGACTTGCTAGGTCTTGACTGTGCTGGGTATTTCTTTTTGATTCAAAATTACAGCTGATATCACTCTCTACTCCCTGCTGGAAGTTCTCAAAGGACAAGGGCTTCCTCTTTCTCAGTACTCCAAGAGGATATATCATGGAACCTTTGAACCTTTTAGTAGATAAGGGCAGAGACAACTTGTTTCTTTCCCTGCTATGAGAGTCTGATAACTTGGGGCTTCTTCTGTATCTCTATTTCAAGAATGTATGACGCAGAATTTAGAAGATTAAGTTGTCAACTCCACATTTTTCTGGTGTAAAAGGTTTCTGCGTGAGACTGGGGAGTTTTATTTTGGCTGGTTTTTTATGTCACAGCTAGGGCTGTGCTTGATTTGGATGCTTACTAAGGTGGACACTTTAGTGACTACCAGGCCAATAAGCTAGAATTACAAACATTAACGGTAAGCAAAATCCACACATTTTCTTGTTCTCCTTCTTCCCTTTTCACAGATGAGCTCATTACCTTTCCACACTGCTGAGGCAAGTGGTTCCATCATAGCCCCCAACTGCATAAATGCAGCCATTCAAGGAAGCTATTCCTGTACCACACCTGTGCTTGCACGAAGGGCCTAGCAATTTCCATTCATGGGACAGTGGGTCATAACACTCCACCCCACTGATGACATCACTAGCCAAATGGCATCCTCCAACTGGAAAGAGAAAGGAAAAATGTATTAACTAATATACAGGAGAAAAAGTTGAAGTGATGATTTCAAATGAGACAGTCTAGTGTTTAATCAATCAATCAGCCATACTATATCCTGGGCAATGGAGTTACAAAGAAATAAATAGAATGATCCTTTTCATCAAGGAGTTTAAACATACATATGCTGAGAGGGAAGGAGGGAATAAATGTATTTATAAATTATAAATTTGAAATAAGTACTTGGTAATTTGGAATAGAAGGGAAAATAGAAAACAGAAGAAAATAACCTGCTATTGGGTTAGAGCATCAGGAAAGATTAAATGTAGAAGATGAGTTTGGAAGGAAAACAGGGTTTCTATTATGTAGAATCTCCAGTCACTTCCCTCTCCAATTCATCCACCAAACTAACAAAGTGATTTTCCTAAATTATAATCATTCTCATTTCCATTATATAGTATTTTTCCAAGTTATTTCCTCACAACAACCCTGTGAGAGCAGTGGTGCCAGTGTTTTACCCTTATTTTGCAGATAAGGGAACAGTTTCTGAGAGATAATGCCTTATCAATGTTCACATAGCCTAAAACTGGATCAAGGATTTGAACCTTGGTCTCCGTTTTCCAAGCCCAGACTTTTTTCTCTTTCACCAAATAGTTGGTCCCTGGAGGCCTATTACCTTTTCTATAAGCAGATTCTTTTATATTTGGCCATGCAACTGAGGACTAGAAACAATCTTCCTGAGCCTCATCTTTCTCAAAAGTAAATGAGGATTTTAACACATCCAAATACCAACCTAAAAGTGTCATTGCAGGTTAGATACTCTGGAACCTTTAAGTGCCACATAAATGTGTCTTTATTATGATTATTATAATGCAGAATAATTATTATTATGCCATTATTATTGTTATCTTCATTGGAAGGTTATGAGGAAATCTCTTTGGTAACTACTTATGATAGAATTATGAGTGTGATTATTGATATTATCATCAGAATCATCCACAACAGTAAAAATGGTCTTTAATGGGAACTAAAGTTTTTGCTCAGTGTGATTTCTTCTTTTCTTGAGCATCAGGAAAGGGATACTTCTGACCAATGAATGTCTGAAGGATAATTACCCCAGAAATACTTCAGTTCTGAGATAAAACCTATCCTAAAAGCCCAACCTCTCAAAGTATTCTCCAAATGGAAGCCAAAGGGCTCCTTTCTTGTGTACATTTATTAAGAATTTGCTAGATTTTCACAGAATGGCCAGAAGGATTGAGGAAATCTGACAAGTTCCAAAGTTAGAAGGGTAGCAAGAAAGGTCCTCCAGAAACGTCACCATTGTTGAGGGAGGAATGTGATCTCACAGGAATAAGCAGCATTGGTCTTTGAGCTGAGTTATTAGGGTAAGGGCTCTGAATGAAAACAGAGGACAAAATCACCTCTTTTCTTTCCAGAGAAGAATTTATTTTTTACAATTTCATGAGAAGGAAGCAAATAGAAGAAAATAAAAAAGGAATAATCAAATTAAATTACATTTACTTGCAGTGGCACCGATATGATAATAGTGATAATAATAGCTAGCATTTATATGGAACTTTGAGGTTTACAAGATGCCTTAAGTTTGTTATGCCATTTGATTCTCACAATATTTTATGACATCCAGTATCACATGTCTTGTAAGTACCTAAGGGAGCATTTGAACTCAAGTCTTTGTGACTGGAAACTCAGCAAACTACCTACTCTGTCAAGGAAAGTCTTATGTTCTAATGGGGAAACAACAGCCAAAAAACAACGTATAAACAAAATATATCCTGTATACAATGGAGGTAGTTTTAGAAGGAAAGCTCAGTGAGATCATTTTATGGAGAATTTATGGAAGAATGTAAGCAAAAATTGGGCAGGTTTGAGAAGGTTTGGGTTTACAATCTGCCCTAAATAGAAGGCTATGCCTTTGAAATACCAGAACTATCAAGGTCAGTCAATCACTCAATGAACTAATATTTATAGAGCTCTTACTGTGTGCCAGGCACTGTGATTAGTAGTGCTGGGGATACAAAGACAAAAAAGTCCCTGATCTCAAGAAATTCACAGTGTTATAGGGAAATAACATGGAAACAACAATGAACAAATAAGCTGAATCCGGGATGGAATAAAGATAGTTTTCTAGGGAAGACATTAAAAAAAAGGAGAACTTAAATTCAAAGCAGTAAGTCATTGTAGTTGACTTGATGAGTCATACATACATACATACATACATACATACATATTTTTTGGGTAACCTGTCCCCTGTATTATCCAAAGAAGAATCCAAAGGGAAGAGGGAAACTACAAAAATGATATTCCTGAATGTAAGGCAAGTGTTTGCATATGCCTAAATGGGAATTGTAATCTCATGCTAAGGTCTCTAAAGTTTATGGACAATTAAAAAAATAGCAATCCTTACCTCCCATTTTAGAATCAGTACTATTCATTGGTTGGAAGGCAGAAGGGCTTGACAATGGGAATTAAGTGACTTACCCAGGGTCACACAGCTAGAAAGTATCAGAAGCTTGATTTGAATCAAAGACCTCCTTTCTCTAGGTCTGGCTCTCATTCTCCTTAGTCACCTAGCTACCTCCAAGTTAATACACAATTTAAAATGTTCACTAGACAGGGAATCTTACCAGCAAATAGCAGATCCATCTGTTGGCTAACCTGGGAAGTCTTTTGCTGTATCTTCTGGAGTGGGGCTTCTTGTGCTTCTTGTTGTTTCCTGAAGCAAAAAGACAGCATGCCATTCTTTCACGAATATAATGGAGTGGAGTGTGCCTCTCCCTGCTGTGAAAACTGGGAAAGAATTTTGCAGCTAGTCCTGAGAGAACAACTGTCTTGGTCTCATCTATAGTATCCATAGCAAAAAGGGGGGAAAATATAGTTCCATCATTTGTATGACCTGTTATGTTAAGGAAAATTTTTAAATATCTAAATGTTTCTAATAACTTTGCAGGAATAGCCATTGGGTAATAATGACAACTCACATTCATATAGCACTCTCAGTTTCTTTAGGCATTATTTTGGGATGGGGGAGGGAGAGGAGAAAGCTAGCTTCTGTTTCTCTTTCCTTTTTGAATTATTCTAGTCACTTAATCATTTTTGCCTCGGGAAATGGGTCAGCATTTTCAGGTGCTTGGAAATTTTGAATTTAATGAATTGCTGAAGTCAAGCTAGAAAAAGTCCCAGTGGAAATGGAGATGCCTATTTGTATATCTTTGGGAAAAATCACTCCACATTTCTCTTTCCTTATATAAAAATGATGGACTTTATGAAAATAGCATGTATATTACTTTAAGGCTTGGAAAGCACTTTCCACACATTATCTCATTTGAAACTTACAACAATCCTGAGAGGTATGAACCATAGGTATCATCAGCCCCATTTTCTAAATGAGAGAACTAAGGCTCAATGACTTGCTCATGGATGACCATGTGGTTAAGAATTACCAGAGTAGAGGTCTGAACCCACATCTTGCTGCCTCCTAGTTCAATATTCTGACCACTATGTAACACTGTTTCTACACAATTGACTAGATGATCTCTCAGATCTCTTCCACTCTTAAATCCTATATGAAGACAATATAAAACTGTCTGGACTCGAAAATGCACTTATTATTCTGCAGAGGCAGAAGGAAGCCTGGGTTGGACCTGAAGGCTTAATAATAGGAGCATGATTTCTTTTCCTCACCTGGATTCAAGTCTTCAGTACTCACCCTTTTATCACCCCCATCTTGAGTGGTCCCAGGCACCAAAGCTGTCACAGCAAAGAGTGAAGAACGGAGCTTGGATGGATTGGTTCTTCTACTGTTGGGAGGCTGTTGACCTTTTATAGTAGAAAGTAGAAGCCCAAAATAGGAAGGCAATCCCAGCTTCAGGAGACAAGGGCCAGTCACAAGGGTTTCTACTGGAATGCCAGTTGTCTCACACCTCCAAGCCTGAGTGGTTTCTTTAGTCAGGAGACTCCCCAAGGTCCTGGGATACTTAGAGAAAGGAATTTGCCCACTATGACCAGATCCACTGCTGTTTGAAACTCAGCAAGGGTTTTAGGTTTCTGCATCTGTTCATCCCTAACACAAACTGGACACACTCTATAATAATTGGCGTGACCTATATGATGATTAACAATGATATACCAATCTTTCTCTGAGGATGACAAAACTTTCTCCATTTTCAGGAAAATGTGTGTTCTGAGTTATGTGTGCATGTATCAAATTGCTCAATCACATCCACACATTTCCATTAAAGACATCCTCACTGTCTCCACCTTAGCATCCTTTGTAATTGTGAAAGTGGGCATTGAAGGTATGACACTGGCCTCAGTCCCCCAGGGCAATATCTCTTATCATTGCATTTGGGATCTGAGTCACTAATAGAAGGTGGGTGATAGTCTTCTAGGTACAGGTCCATACGAATCTTGGGGGTCCAACCAGAAGGCTGGGTCTCAGAAGGATCCAGGTTCAAGAAAGGCAAAAACCCACCAAGAGTAGTCTGTAGACCTCAGAGAAGGAAAACCAAATAAAATTAAAGGCTATAAAAACCTAGGGCTAGAACCTCAATTTTAGAGCTGGAAGGGACCTTTGTTAGTGATCATCTAACCTAATTCTCTGTCTGATGCCTGAATAAATTAAATTGGCAACAAACATTTATTAATCATAGATTGTATGACGGGCCCACTGCTTAGGAGGAAGAATAGGTACAAAAAAGATTATTATACAAGAGAAAGTAAAAAAAGCTTAGGGGGGAGAGTCAGGCAATAGTCTATGAAAAATATGAGTATGGAGAGATTGCTTTCATCCAAGGATATGTGTGAAGGATTTAGTGAAGTCTCCATGGAAGATGTGTAATTTGGATTTGGCCTTGAATTAAATGAGAGACTTTAGTAGACAGATATAGACTTTGAGACCATTCCAAGCATGGCTACCATTCCTATTCAAAGCTTAATCACTCATTGTTTTATTGTCTCATCTGTATCTCTTCACATTCTCTACAAGAATAGTGGAAGAAACTTTATGAATATATTTGTTAAAATCCATGTGAACTACATTCATAGTATGCCCTTCAAAATGCTCAGAAGATATCTATTTTATTCTAAAAAATTGTTGATATCTTTTGCTTTTACATAATTTCTAAATAGATCTCTCTCTCTCTCTCTCTCTCTCTCTCTCTCTCTCTCTCTCTCTCTTCCCTCCCCCAGAAAGTCTTCCCTTATATAGTAACAAGACATCTTGCTTAAAAACACCCATTCCAGGGCTCAGGCTCTATATCTAGTTTGGTTACTGATGAGTCATTCATTCATTCATTCATTTACTCAGTAAGTATTAAAATTTCTACTATGTTCCAGGCATTGTAATAGCAACAAGGAACACAAAGTCACATGCACCCACAAAATCCTAGCTTCTCCCCCAAAAGTCCGACCAAACAAATGAAGAACACAATGGTTTCTATCCTAAAAGAACTTACATACTTCTGGCCCTTGCTCTTCTTGTTTCTGCAGAAAAACTAATCTGAGCTGAGAACATAGTAAATTTTTTTTTAAAAAAAGCAGCCAATTATATCTATTCATTTAAAAAAAATTTTATAAGAGATTTGGGTAAACTTTTTATATTGGAGGAAGCAGGATGGAGCTTCTAGAATTAGAATCCAGGATTTAGCTCCTGTCTATCTCAAAAATATTTATTGAATGCCCACTAGTATCGGATGGTGTAGGTTATGGGGATACAAATATCAGCACTGGAGATAGAAAGAAAAATGCAAAAAATAATTCTTGTGTTAAGAACTCTTAAGGAGTTTGTGTTTGATTAGGAAACTAGTAGAGTTTCCCTGAGAGCCCCAACTAAGGTAAAAGACTCATCTCTTGATCACCTTCTGGGTTAGAACTTTTCAAATGAACTGAGTTCATTCTGGATTGCCACAGAGTCTGGTTACAATCAATTGTTTAATTATTATGTTCCTGAGGGATTGTAGGAGTATACCAAAATATAGCTTGTGACCAAGGAACTCAGCAACTTTGAGTCAAAAAGACGGTAGGATCTATGCCTGTGGTTCCTATGGTCCCATATTCCAAATATGTATGTAATCCATGTTCAAAAAAGTTATTCCAATTGCAAGTCTGCTTGATACTAAAGAGGCTGAGCTTTGTGAAGAAATCATTGTAGGGGAACTGTATAGACAGTTATTGAGCACCTACTATGTGCCTTGCACTGTACTAAGTGCTTAATAAATATATCAGTTATCCTAACAACAACTCTCTGAGCTAGGTGCAATTATTATATCCATTTCATAGTTAAAGAAATGGAGGCATATAGAGGTCAAATTATTTGCCTAGGGTTATGCAGCTAATAATAATAATAACTAACAGCTTGTAATTGCTTACTGTGTGTCAAACATTGTGTTAAGTGCTTTACCGTTATTACCTTAGATGATTCTCATAACTACCTGGAAGGAATGTGCTATGAGTATTCCCATTTTCCAGGGAGGGGGAAACTGAGGCAAAGGTTAGGTGCCTTGCCCAAGGTCACCCACTAGCAAGTTCCTGAGGCCAGATCTGAATTCACGTCTTCCTCATTTCAGGTCTAGTACTCTATCCACTGTGCCATTTGTCCAATAGCTTGGCCCTTGGAACTGAGAATGTGAACTCTTATTCCAACTGAGTCTGATTAGATAAAAAGGAGTCTAGCCTCCCTAAAGGGATCACCAGATTGCTTATCTTAGAAGAGCAGTCCTTTTGAAGTCTATCCTTGCTAATTTCTGTGAAGTTGCTGCTTCCATGAGCATAGAGGATTGAAGTTCTGCTACTTCTCTGGGAAGGGAAAAGGCCATGTCAACAATTTTTTCTTTCACTCCCTTAACAGATCAGTCTTCAGATGGGTCAGATGCAGAGCACTCCCTTGGCCACTGGGCAAAGTACTTTTCCTTGATGAACTTATGTCCAAGTGGCCATCTCAGTTCAATAATGAATGCTGGCATTACTAGGCATTACAGTGTGGGAAGGACATGCTGTGCTATAGAGGAAAGAACACAGATTTCAAAGTCAGAGAATCTGGATTTTAATTCTGTCTCTGCTATTTACCAACTGAGTGCCTATGGGCAAGTCACTTGACCTTTGTGTATAGGATCTGTATCTGTGTTTTATTCAATATAGGGAACTCCCATCATGAAAACTCTTTCCACTGATACAGATTTGTAATCTATATTTTAGGCTCTTGGAGAGTTGTTTGTGGGCACTGAGAAAGGTCAAATGACTAAACCTTGAATAGCTACTTTTGAATCATCAGAGATGGGATCTGAATCCAGATCTTCCTGACTTGATGCCCAACACTCCAGTCACTGTGCCATACTGCCTTTCAAGGTCCCTTATAGCTCTGATACTTTGTGAAGCAGGAAATGAGATGGCCCCAGGAAACTCAAAATGGAGAGATGGGTGGAGAAGATATATGTTGATAATGAAATTACAAAGAAACATCCGAAAGTGAAAAAAATCATATTTGGAGGTGAAAATAACCTTAGAATATATATTGATATGTTCTAGAAAGAGCATGGATTCGAAAACCTTAAGCAGTAAAGACCTTGGGATATTCCATTTAAGTTTTAATCCCCTGTCTGTCAGATGGATAAATTAAGGGCCAGAGAAGTAGACACCCTTAGATCTGATTGTTGTTGTTTGTCCTTCATTTTCGAAGAGGTCCAATGACATCGTAAGGTGCTAGCTTGACTTGTGTGTGAATTGGCTTTATGGTTCAATGGAAAGAGCACAGGTTCTTGAGTCAAAGCACCATTTTCACCTCCTGCCTTTGACATTCATTCTCTATATCATCTTGGGCAAGTTATTTAATTTCCCTTGGTTTCTGTTTCCTTATCTGTAAAATGGAGGAGTTGGCCTATATGATTTCCAAGGAGTCTTTAAGTTCTCTATCTGTGAACCTTTGATCCTGTATCTCCCTCTACTTCAGGGGTTGGCAACCTTTTTGGCCATGAGAGCCATAAATGCCACATCTCCTGTAACAGCGCCTGAAAAAAAATTGACTTTATGGCTTCTGCAGAAAGAGCCATATCTGGCCCTCAAAAGAGCCAGATATGGCTCGAGAGCCATACATTGCCGACCCCTGCTCTACTTGGATACCCTTCAAACTAGAGTACAGGTACCATAGGAACACGTTGATGCTTAACTAACTATTTTTTGTTTTATGAGGCATTTTGCTTTTCACACCACAATTATTATCCAATTTAACACCCCACAAAACATAGAACATTCCCTTGTAACAGAGAAAAAAAGCTTGGTTTTAAGCTAAACTGTATCTTTTCTGTTTCTCTCACTATGTGACAGTTTCAGTTTCTGCCTCACTTTCTGAGCTCCACACTGTCTTTGTCTCTATCTCAGTTTCTTCCTCTCTCTCCTCCTTCCCCAACAATTATCTTTCCATCTCTATCCCCATCTCTCCCCTGTTCTTTTCCCACAAGCAATCATAAAAGATGAAGTTTACAGCCATGACATAGCCACATTTATAAAACAGAGAGATGAGGAATCATGTGAAGATAGCTCCTTCCCTGATTTCAGAATACAAGTAATCAACAACAGACTCAGAGTGATCCTGGGGCATACAATTCTTTGTCAATCTAATTGATCAAAGTTGGCCCTCTTCCCAGGGCATCATTCTGACATTGTTTGTTTTGAATTTGTATTTCAACGTGGGGAAATAGCCATGCTGTCCTTGCTGCAATTTTATCTTATTAGTAACTTTTCTCCAATGACAGGTGCTCTCACTCAAAGGTCTGGTAGGGAATTATCTTGGTTGGAAGGAAGAAAAGCCTGAGTGGTTCTCTTATTTCTTTCTGACTCACACCACCATCTCCAAATATCTTCCCCTTTGAGGAAATGTTATGGAGTTGAAAGAAAACATTGGATTTGAAGTCTGAGGACTTGAATTCAAAATCTGGGCCTGCTACTTACTACACATTTGACCTTGGGGAAGGCATTTGATTTCCCCTTGTTCTAGGTTTCTCTAAATATAAAGTATATATTGCATATGGGGGGGTGATGCGATGGCAAGCTAGCAAATGTTTAAAAGGAAGTGGTCATTCTGAAAATGGAAAGATCAGCTGTTTAAGGCCCTGCCCCGCTCTAAATCTATGGTCCTAAGTGGTGAGATATCTTTAGATCTTGAAAAAAGTGATAGAATTTCTTTTTCCTGTTTCTTTTTACTAATCCCAATTCTTTTTTTCCTATTACTTTTTACTACTCCCAATTCTCCCCAGTCACTAAGTTGGTTTTAAATCATTCCCTTCTCACAAAAGACAGTAAAAACTTAGAACTATATCAAGAGACACCTTTCACATGCTAGGGCTTGTCACTGCCCTAAATAGTAATACACCTGCCTCTTCTACTCCACCCTCCACTCCCACCTCGGGTCTGGGACAGCTGCTGGAAAAGCCAAAGGTCTCAAAGTTTCAGAGTATGTGGGTCATTATTCTCTCAGACCCTCAACACTCACTGCCCCTCCCCCCCATCTTCACCACCTCCTCCCATCATTCTTTCTACATTCCAAGCTCACCAGCTATGTTTTTTCTTTCCAAAGTGAATGAATGATTTAGGAGATAAAGTTCCTCACTGAAGTCAGAATTGCTCAGATTAACCACATTCACCAAGATATATACACCTTGACATGAACCAATACATAACCTAAATAAAGACAGTTTTATTACCCAGTGGCTTATACTGGAGGAGACCGCTTCCTATTTTTTTTAACCCTTCTCTCTGCCTACCTTTCCCAACGTCCTTGTAACATTTTCCTTTATTCTGAATCATAATAAAAAAGGAAAAGAAAAAAAAAGCAGGCAAAATCCAAAGCAGTAAGGTGTCCAGTCCTTTATGTTGCTCTTAACTGCCCTATAAAGTAGTCAGAGCCAGACTTATTAATGTCATTTTACAGGTGGCAGAACTAAAACCTTGAAAGACTTGGCTTTAATAAAGTCATTCTATGATCTATAGAACCAAGGTCAGAACTCAGGTTTTTTAGCTTCTGGGGGACACTGAAGCATATTGCCTATATCTTCTAACTTATCAGAGTTGCAAGGCTGTTGGACAATGCATGTGAAAATATGTTTTGGGGAGAGAGGAATAAAAAGACAGGAATCCCCACACCCAATCAAGACCCACCCCTCCACCTGCACTAGAGATCCCATTCCATCCTGTCTCCATCAACAGATTTCTACCTTGTCATCATAATTCCATCATTTATTTTTATTCCTTCCTTGTCTATTGGCTCCCTCTCTATTGCTTATACCCAAGCTCACATCTCCCCAATGCTCAAAAAATCCCTTGTTTGAGCCTCCCATATCCTCCAACTACTATCACATATTTTTTCTGCCCTTTGTGGTCAAACTCCTTAAAAAGATAAATCTACAAAAGTACTTCCACTTTTTCCTCCTCTTATTTTCTTCTTAAACCCTTATAATCTGGTTTCTAATATTATTCCCCTAGAACTGCTTTATTCAAAATTACCAATGATCTCTTAATTGCCAAATCCAAAGGTCTTTTTTCACCCTTCATTCTTCTAAAATTTTTTAAAAATTAAAAAATCATTTTAATAACAAATTTCCATTTATGTTTTTCAAAGTTACATGATCCATATTGTCTCTCTCCCTTCTTCCCTCCCCACTCCTGAAGCTGACAAGCAATTCAATCTGGGTTATATGTGTATTATCATGCAAAATAGATGTCCATTTTATTTTTTTTTGTAAGTGAATAATCTTATAAAACCAAAACTCCAAAACATATACCCAAATAAACAAGTCTTAGTCTTCATTCTTGACCTCTCTACAGTCTTCAGTACTGTTGATTGTTGAATACTCTTTGATTTTTTTTCTATAGGTTTTCCAGACCCCTCTCTTGTGGTTCTCCTACCTATCTGACCACTCTTCATTCTCTTTTGCTTGGATTTCATCCACATGCCACCTAACTGTGGGTGTCCCATAGGGTGCTGTCCTGGGCCCTCTTCTCTTCTCCCTCTATACTACTTCTCTTGATGATCTCATCAGCTCCCAGGAATTCAATTACCATCTTTATGATCTAGCCCCATCCTCTTTGTTGACCTCCAAGTTTGCATCTCCACTTGCCTTTCAGACATCTTTAATTGGATGACCAGTAGACGTATTGAAAACTTTACGTATCTCAAATGGTACTCTTTCTCTCTAAATCTTCTTGTTTTCAAACATTCTTGTAACTGTTCAGCATACCACCACCCTCCCAGTTCTCCAGGCTTGAAACTTAGGGGTCATCCTTGACTCCTCTCTATCTCTCACAATCCTTTCCTCACCCCCTTATCCAAACAGCCAAGGGCTATCTGTAGGCCCTTATCTCATGCCTGGACTATTGCAAAAAGACTGCTCATCAGTGTGCTGCTTCAAGTATTTTCCCCTCTTTAATTCATCCTTCATTCAGCCTCCAAAATGATTTTCTTAAAGTTCAGGTCTCACTATGTGACACTCTTCCTCCCTCAAAAAATTCTAATAGCTACTTATAATTTCCAGGATCAATTAGAAATTCCTCTAATGTTCAAAGCCCTTCATAATCAGCCTCTACCCACTTCCAGTCTTCTTACACCTATTCCTTTTTTTACCATGTACTCTTCTATAAAGCAACACTGGCTTCCTTAATGTCCCTCCAACAAGACCCTCCATCTCTTGGCTCTAAACATTTTTTCTCATTACCTTCGAGTCCTGCCTAAATTCTTATCTTCCATTTGAAGTGTTCCCCAAACTCTATTAATTCTGGTGCCTTTCTTTTAATTGTTTCCTATTTTTTCCCCTGTATATAATTTGTTTATACATATTTTTTGCTTGTTGTTTCCCTCACTAGATTGTGAACTCCTCGAGGGCAGGAATCATCTTTTGCCTCTTTTTGTATCCCCAGCAATTAATACAGTACTTGGCACATAGTAGGTGCTTAATAAATATTTTTGATTGAATCCTGAGCACATCAATTAAAAATTCATGATTTAATGATCTCATTGATGTTGACATGCATTCTTTCTACCCCTACAGATTTCAAACTCTCATGCCAACCTAATTCTTGTCTATGTCTTTCTATAAATTCTCCCTGTGCACTTGAATCCTTTCATAGATTCTTTTAATATGTCATTCATGTTTTATATAGCGTTTTAAGGTGTCCAAACAACCATCTCAACAATAATCCTATGAAGAAAGTAGTTTAAATTTTATTATCTCTATTTTAGAGAGGAAGAAGCTAAAGGTCAGAGAGTTGAAGTAATTTTCCCAGGCACATATTGGGTTCATCTCAGAGCTGGGATATGGATCTAGGTCAAATCCTGTTCTCTTAATTCCAAGAACTTCTATATCACAGAGCCTCTCCAAAATCTTGTAGATATCAGTGTGTCACTTGGGCTCTCTATTTCTTTTAATTCTTCACTATGTGACAAGGCTCTATGGTCTTTTCCTCTCATGTATATCCCCAATACTACTACTGATAACATGCTGTTTAGTCTACTAAGATATTAAGAATCCAAGGTTTTATAAAGTTGAAGAGAAGAAAAACAGGAATTAGGAAGAGCTCTTGAGTGCTTTGCAATAACTTCCCTAGTATATTTCAATTTTTTTAGGTCCAAACTGCTTGAAGTTTTCTGTGGAACATTTCTTTGAAGGAGAAACAACTAAAATTTATGTGCTTAATATGTCCTATTTAAAAAATATAAGGATGCTATGGATCTCTTGTCTACAATGCACAAATATTCGTTCTCTTTCCCTTCCTACTCACCATTTCAGAAAGATTACACTATGTTGAGCCAGTTTGGTGTAGAGGAAAGAGCACTCAAGAGCATCGTCTTTGTTCTGAATGTTGCCATTCTCATTTACTTGGATGAGCCCCTTTCTCTGGGTCTCAGTTTCCTTATGTGTAAAATTAGCAAGCTGAACCAGAAGATTTCTAAAGTTCCTTTCAACTCTAAAAACATTAGACTCAAGTTTTTGTTTGTCTAAAATTCTTGAGAGTAGATTTTGATTTTTCTGTTAAAATTTTCCTAGTTATGCTAGAGTATGCTGCCCTCTCCTGGCTATCCAGATAACTACTTCTCATCTCTTTCCTTCCCTTCCCTTCCCTTCTCTTCCCTCCTCTTCCTTCCTTCCTCCCTTTCCTTCCTCCCTCCTTCCCTTCCTCCCTCTCCTTCCTTCCTTCCTTCCTTCCTTCCTTCCTTCCTTCCTTCCTTCCTTCCTTCCTTCCTGACAAATCATTCTTGTCTTCAAGTCCAGGACCAGACTTTAGTACTCCAGGATTTAGAGCAGGAGCTAGCAATAGCTATATGGAAATCTACGGGAATGGAATTGGGAATAGGGAGATAAAGAACAGATGCTGAGAGAGTAAGAAGGGAAAAGAGAGGGAGAGTCTAGGTTCTGAATATATCAGCCTTGCTAGGTTAAGAGGGCATAGAGTGAAGTTTGGGAGGGCTGAAAAATAGTAAGGACCATGGGAAAACATGAATATGAAAAGGGAAGGATAGAGAGGCGATAGAAAGATGGTATAAAAGAAAAGAGAAGAACAGAGTAAAGATGAAAGGAAATCTGATCTGGTTGAGTGCTCCTAGAAACAGATTCAGTTATCCTTTCCTGACTAGGCCTTCTTAATGAAATATAGGATTTAATTATATATAGGCTGACTTGCCAAAGAGACACAGAAAACTGTCTAGCATAATGTTATGGAGGTCATTACATCCCCAAACAAATACCTCTGCATTACATGGAATATATATGTCTTTCTGAGCTTTGGTTCCCTCCTCTATATAATTGAAGGTGATAACAATTGCACTTTCTCCAGTTACTGTGAGGCAAGTGCTTTGTAAACTTCAAAACACTGTAGACATTTGATGTATTCTCTTATTCTCACCTTTTCTATGTTATTATCCCCTCTACCCCCATTGATTGAAATAGTTTAGGGACAAGATAATGCTAGGATTTTAAAAAATATTTAATATTCTATGAAATATTATTGCGCAAGTCGATAAAATAACTGCTTTTTTGTCATGGTATAAAAGTACTAGCATTTCAGGTCGTCCTGTGTAGGCTCATTGCAAGGATACTCAGGGCACCTCTAGTAGGGGACAGGATAACAGGGATGATACATATCTTATCATATCCTATTCATAGTTTATAGGATCATATCCAAGACAATCCCAAAGGGCTTAAAATGAAAAATGCTATTTATCTCCAGAGAAAGAACTGAAGAAGTCTGAATGCAGATCAAAGAAGGGCACTCTTCACTGCATTTTCTTGATTTTTTTCTTTCATCGTGTCTTTTTCCATAACATGATGAATATGGAAATATATTTTGTATGCTAGTGCATGTTTAACCAATAACAAATTGCTTACTGTCTCAGGGAAGGGAGAGGGGAGAGAAGGGAAGAATGTGGAATATAAAATGCTCGAAAACAAACACTCAAAATTGTATTTACATGTAAATGGAAAAAAACAAAACATTAAAAAAAATGACATTCTTGAATTTAGCACTTTTTGATGCCATCTTGTGGTCAGATGGAATGTTGCATTGAAATGACAATTTTTAAACAGAGTAGAATAAATTCTACTTTGAGCTCACAGTCTTGTAGCCAAAGCAAAAAAGCAAATATAAATATATATGCATATATGTATATATATTATAAGATCATAGATCTAGAGTTGGAACAAACCTAAGAGGTTTTCCAGTGCACCTCCTACCCCCACAACCTCATTTAATATATGAGAACTCAGAGACACAGGGAAATTATGATATGCCCAAAGTAACACAATTAGTAAATCTTAGGCAAGATTTGAACTCTAAGATTCTCTGAATACAGAGCCTGTGGGCTCTCCCTATATTCTGAAAATTTTTTGTTCCTGGTAGTGTGAAGATCATTCGTGACTGATATGTTAATATTTATTTAAAACATTATTAAGTGTTTTTTTTATGGATCAGGGTCATGTTGGGTGTTTGAAGGCAATAATTTGCCTGTGGTAATGCCCTAGAACCCATACAGTTTATTGGTTGAGTCCACTAGGATATTTCAAGGTCCATATTTTTAATGTGGGTATTTCTCTTTCGTTGGTCCATGAAAGCTTCTGATGTATAATTCTAAACAACCGTTCATGTCTTAGTAGGTGTTTTGTAGGTGCTAAAATTTTATAGTCATTAGTGGGTATAATTTCTAGTTTAAGCTTTAAGTAAGTGAAGTTTATCAAAGGCATCAGGATCTTCAACTTCCTGTTTTCAGATTTCATTTGTTATGCTTAGCTACTTCAATCATGTCTGACTCTTTGTGACCCCCTTTGGACGTTGGATATAATGGTAAAGACATTGGAGTGGTTTGCCATTTCCTTCTCTAACTCATTTGATAGAGGAAACTGAGGCCTAGGGTTAAGTGACTTGCCCAGGGTCACATAGCTAGTCAGTGTCTGAGGCCAGATTTGAACTCATGAAGATGAGTCTTCTTGAGTTCAGGTCCAGCAGTCTCTCCACTTTGCCACCTAGCCACCCTGAGATTTCAGTACTTCTTTTGTTTTATCTTTTATTTTGTCTAGTCTAATTTAATCTAAAAAAAATTTTTTTTTGGTTATCCATTACTAGTTGGTGATATATTGTTCTGTGACTTGTAGCTGAAGGCAAAGAGCAGTATGAAACAGATCCATTTTCTTTTTGTGATATAATACTGGTGTATAATGATAGTATTCCATTGTTCATTTATAAGAGCACATTAGCTTGTCCTGATGGTCAGAACCATTGCACTGAAGTTGGAAAAGTGATACTGAAATGTTTGGATGTTCTTATACATTTTGACTTTTTTTTTCATGACACCAGAAGACAAAGATGCTCCTCTGCCTTCTCTGATCTGTGATAAGCTGATTGTTATGATGATTTGTTAGAGGGATTCCCTGTAAGCCTATTCTAAGGCAGCAAATTGCAGTCAAACAATGACTAGGGTGCTGGTCCTGGAGTCAGAAAGACCTGTGTTCAAATTCAGCCAAAGACATTTACTATCTGCAGGACTGGGCAAGTCCCTCAACTGTGTCTGACTCAGTTTTCTCAACTGTAAAATGGGAATGAAAATAGCACGATTTTCCCTGGTTCATTATGAAGTTACTCAGTTTAGAGAATATTTGTAAGAGTTTTAGTAGAGCACTTGACAGAGTATGTGATTAAAAAGATACTTGTTTCCTTTCTTCCCATCTATTCCTAGAAGTCTAGGAAGATTTTAAGACATTAGATAAGGTACTAACCCAATCAGTGGTGGCATCAAAGATAAATCAGCCAATACTTCAGGGTTCTGGGCTTTCACAGCTATTGTGGTAGCCTTGGATGATATAAAATCCCCAGTGCACCTCACCTTGGCTGCTGTTACCTTACTTTGCTGTCTTTCTTTCCCAATATGGATGAGGGTTTTTTCTTGCTGCTGCTGCTATTATTGTTATTATTATTGCTGCTGGCATTGTTAATAATCAGTACCAGAGTCAGGACTAGAGTTAGATTACTTAAATACAAATCAAGAATATTTTTTTAAAAAACCAATTTTTTTCTCAGTTTGCTCATCTATAAAATAGACATGATATTACTTTCACTATTTACCTTACAGAGGAGCCATAAGGGAAACCTTAAGGTATTTATAACAGAAATATGGGCTATTAGGATCACATTAGGAGAGAAATGCCACCTCTTTCTTACTTCTTGATATTCCTTTCCCTTTGGTGTCTCCCCCCATAATTCCTTTTGACTTCAAAGACACTTACAAAATAAGTTGAATCATTTATTGAGCATATTTAGGAAAAGATTTGATCCAGGGATCAAGGCAGAGACAGAAAGATGGATGACCCTGAAAGAGAAGAGTGAGAGGCTAGAAGTCAAATGGATTATTTAACTATCTGTGAATTGATTTATGATTCTTCTGGAAACAAGGGAAGATTCCAGCAGGTCAGGGAAGTACATCTTGGGTGTTCCTGTGAGACAGTAATAGTAAAACAGTCATCATAATAACTGAAATTCATATAGTGATTTAAAATTTGCCCAAGTGTTTTACTTGCACCGTCTCATTTCATCCTTAAAACAATCCTGGGAAGCTGATACAACAGATATTATTATACCTATATTACAGATGGCAAAACAAGCTCTGAGAGATGGAGTTGATTGTCTAGTGACATAACAAATAAGTATTAGGGGTGAGATTTGAATTCAGGTCTACCTGAGTCCAAACTCAATCCTAAAGCCACTACTAAAAGATAAGGATGGGGAGAAAAGAACAGAGGCTTGGGTGAAGCATTCTTATATAGGATTTCATCAGTCCAGGCCAGGAGAAAATGTGCAAGCCATCTTCAGAGACGAAAAGTCTGGAGGAATTGTGTGTATGGCCATAGGCAGGACTAGGCAACATCTCCAAAGCTAACCAACTAATTTTTTTTCTAAAGGTAGCTAAATTTCCAGAGGCTGAGGCCATTGCTTTAACTTTTCTCTTTGGAAAAGTACCTGCTTACACTTTTTAAAAAACACTTTGTTTTTCTCTCTGTACCATCTGCTCCTTTCCCCACTCCCTCCAATAAGTTTTCCATTTGTCCAAGTGTGCTTAGCAGTTACATTGTATATGTGTGTATGTATAGAAAAAGTGACCTGGGGAGGTGACCATGGAAACAGTGAGCCCCCAAAGAAATAGAGTAAAAATAAATTTACTTGTAACTTTTCCTGCCTCATTTCTGAACTTATTTATATACTATATTCTTTTACCATATTTTTCTCTTCTTTCAAATTTCATTTTCCTCAGGAAGCCTTCCTTGATTAATTCTGTTGAACTCTAAATATTTCTTTATCATTTATTCTCTTTATCCTCAGTCTTATTATATTAATCTGTGTATATGTTTTCTTACACCTCTCCCACCTTTTTAATGTGTGGGCCTCAATTCCCCTATTAGATTATAAACCCTTTGAGGAGAGAGATTTTGGCCTTTTCTTGATGTCTTAATACATTATTGATTACATAAAGGATGCTTAATATAAGACACTGAATGACTGCTGGAGGTAGAAATGGTAGGACAGAATGGGATAACACTTGGGGATAGAGTTAGAGAGTTGGGGAAATCAGGACTGTTTAGAGCACACTTAATACTTTCTAAAAAATCCCTACCATGGACAAGCTAACATAATAAAAATGACCATTCTACCCAAATTAATTTACTTATTTAGTGCCATATCTATCAAACTACCAAGAAACTTTTACTGAATTAGAAAAAAAACTATAACAATGTTCATTTGGAAGAACAAAAGATCAAGAATATCAAGGGAAATAATGAAAACCAGATCTTAAACTGTACTACAAAGCAATGGTCATCAAAACAATATGGTACTGGCTAAGAGACAGAAAGGAGGATCAGTGGAACAGACTTGAGTAAGTGACCTCAGCAAGACAATCTATCATAAACCCCAAAAGCCCAGCTTTTGGGACAAAAATCCACTATTTGACAAAAACTGCTGGGAAAATTGGAAAATAGTATGGGAAAGATTGAGTCTAGATCAGTGATTCCCAAAGTGGGCGCCATTGCCCCCTGGTGGGTGCTGCACGATCCAGGTGAGCGGTGATGGACACAGGTGCATTTGTCTTTCCTATTAATTGCTATTAAAATAAAAAAAAATAATTTCCAGGGGGCTAAGTAATATTTTTTTCTGGAAAGGTGGTGTAGGCCAAAAAAGTTTGGGAACCACTGGTCTAGATCAACATCTCACCCTAGACCAAGATAAATTCAGAATGGGCGAATGACTTGAATATAAAGAAGGATACTATAAATAAATTAGGTGAATACGGAATAGTATACTTATCAGATCTTTGGGAAATGAAAGATTTTAAGACAAAACAAGATTTAGAAAAAATTACAAAATGTAAAATAAATAATTTTCATTTCATTAAATTAAGAAGTTTTTGTACAAACAAAAACAATGCAACCAAAATTAGAAGGGAAGCAACAAATTGGAAAAAATCTTTATAACGGAAAACTCTGAAAAAGGTCTAATTACTCAAGTATATAAGGAGCTAAATCAATTGTACAAAAATCGAGTCATTTCCCAGTTGGTAATTGATTGCATGAATAGGCAATTTTCAGATAAAGAAATCAAAACTATCAATAAGTAAATGAAAAAGTGTTCTAAATCTCTTATGAGAAATGCAAATCAAAGCAACTCTGAGGTACCACCTCACACTGATCAGAGTGGCTAAAATGACAGCAAAGGAAAGCAATAAATGTTGGAAGAGATGTGGCAAAATTGGGACTTTAATGCATTGCTGGTGGAGTAGTGAAATGATCCAATCATTCTGGATGACAATTTGGAACTATGCCCAAGGGGCTTTAAAAGGCTCTTTGCCCTTTGATCCAGCCATACCGCTGCTGGGTTTATATCCCAAAGAGATCAAAGGGAAAAAGACTTATACAAAAATATTTATAGCCGCACTCTTTGTGGTGGCAAAAAATTGGAAAATGAGGGGATGCCCTTCAATTGGGGAATGGCTGAACAAATTGTGGTATCTTTTGGTGATGGAATACTATTGTGCTCAAAGGAATAATGAACTGGAGGAATTCCATGTGAACTGGAACAACCTCCAGGATTTGATGCAGAGTGAAAGGAACAGAGCCAGAAGAACATTATGCACAGAGACTGATACACTGTGGTACAACTAAATATAATGGACTTCTATACTAGCAGCAATGCTATGATCCAGAACAATTCTGAGGGACTTATGAGAAAGAACGCTATCCACATTCAGAGGAAGAACTGTGGGAATAGAAACACAGAAGAAAAACAACTGCTTGAACACATGGCTTGTTGCAGATATGATTGGGGATGTAGACTCTAAATGACCATCCCAGTGCAACTATCAATAATATGGAAATAGTTCTTGATCAATGATACATGTAAAACCCAGTGGAATTGTACATCAGCTATGGGGATGAAGGGGGTGGTGGTTTGAGGGGGAGGGAAAGAACCTGAATCATGTAGTCATGGAAAAATATTCTAAAAAACAAACTAATTAATTAATTAGTTAATTATTAAAATAATTTAAAAAACCTACCAAGTCCTCTTGTTCAGAAGGGTCCCTTCCCTGGATGTTCACTGGATGACCCAATGGGGCCCCCCACCATGATTCATGGCTATCTCCTAGACACAAAACTAGATCTCATGACACAAAGTCCCAGTGTACAGATCTAAGGCGAGATAATGACAAACCTGTAGGTTGTTGATAACTCCCCTATTCTCCACCTTTGCGGCAATGATCTATGGAGCAAAACAGCAGACATAAGTGACCTTCAGTACCACTCTTTCTTTGCCACCAACCCAAAGTCGATATAGCGCTTTCTGAGTTAGTTCTGAGCTGGATGTCATGAGACAAAAGGATCATAGATTTAGATCTGGAAGGGATTGGAAACAATTTAGTTCAACTTCTCTTGTTTCTATCCTAAGGAATTCCTCCTTCTAGTCAAGGAAAAAAAGGAGTTATAAAAAGGTGAACAAAACTTACCACTTTTGGTCATGTCAATGATATTTTCCTTATCAATTCCACGTTTTTCACAAAGGTCCTTAAAGTGTTTTTTTACTTTTTCCTTCAAAGTGTTTTTCCGTCCTATAATTAGGGTGAGGAATGAGAATATGACTGTGGACTTCTTCTCACTGGTTATTTTGGATAAGTTAGAAGGGGTTGGCTTTACATATAAATGGAGAAAAAAGTTAGAGTTCTCATCTTAGATCTGAGTAAATTGAAGGAACTTTGGGGAGATTAGAGCTGCCATATATCCCAGCATTGGGTGTATTACTTACAATGGTTTAGTGAGGTAAAAGTCAGAGAAGAAAAGTGATACGATATTGACTTTTAAATAATTCTTAAAGAGACTGCAATCTCCAATAAGTTTGACTAGGGATAAATGATTATAAAGGTCTAAGAAGAGTCTAACCCATTTTCCATTGGTCTCTGCCTTGAGTAATTTTTTGGATAAGTCATACTGAAACTCTTTCAGCATCAAAAAATCTACTAAGTTGGGTGTGAGATAAGAGGATTTTTATTTATGTTGAGAAAGAGGGAGAGTGGAAAGGGAAGGGAAAGAGAGAGGAAGAAGGAAGACAGAAAGAAGGGATTAAAGACAGAGAGATTAAAAGTACAGCCAAACACAAGGAAAGAAAAGAAATGAGGTAGAAAAGGTACTTATATTTTTTAACGAATTTATGAAAATGAATGATGTTAATTGTTTTTTTTTAATTTTTAATTTTAAACCCTTAACTTCTGTGTACTGACTTATAGGTGGAAGAGTGGTAAGGGTAGGCAATGGGGGTCAAGTGACTTGCCCAGGGTCACACAGCTGGGAAGTGTCTGAGGCCGGATTTGAACCTAGGACCTCCCGTCTCTAGGCTTGGCTCTCAATCCACTGAGCTACCCAGCTGCCCCCGATGTTAATTGTTTTTACTATTTTTTGTATATTATATACTAGCAAAGTCCTTTCTTTCCCAGGCTCCAAAATAACAATAATTGACTTTATTCGTATGGTACTTTGTAGTTTACAAAAGTGTCTATTATATTACTAAATTGTTTCAGCCCCTAAAGGTGGGCAAAGTAGGGATTTTTACTTTCCCTTTTAGAAAGGAGAAACAGATCCAGGTAGGGAATGCTATTTGTCTAAGGTCACTGAGCTAGCAGGAATTAGAGTGGAAAAATAGTATACAGGTGCCATAATGTCTAATTGAAGACTCTTTTCACTACATTATGACCTTTTCCTTTGATCACAAGGAGATGAAATGATGTGAGAGTTGGGAATAGATTGGGGGATACTTGCCATAAAGCTCCATCACCAGGGTCTCCTTATCATTTTGAATGTTATGTGTACAAAACAAAGCATATTCATTTCCTTTCAATTCTTCCAAGTAGATATCATTGGTCCCTCCATCTGTGAAGTCATCAGAAGAATAAAGTCAGTATTCCCAAAGCAAGAAATGAATTGGCATGCAATACTGTACTTGACCTAATTTAACCATATACACTTCCTAACTTGCCAATTCTAATAATCATACTTTGCATTTTTATAATGCTTAAGCCCCTTTAAAATGTCCCCAAGCTCCATTTTATTTCCACTGATTTTTAGAAGATTCTAGAAAATAGATAAGGAGAATATTAGATTTTTCCACCTTGTAGTTGGGGAAATTGAGAAACAAACGTCAAATTACTTCCCTAAGATTGAAAATAATAACGACTCATGGTAACACCATGCTTCATGGTTTGCAAAGCTACTCAATAGTCCTAGGAGATAGGCACTATAGGAATTCTTAGCCCATTTCATGGATGGGGAAACTAAGGACCAGAGATCTGAGGATTGTAGTTTAGAGATGTAGGGGATCTAAGAGGGATTTTTATCCAACTCTTTCATTTTATAGATGAAGAAACTGAGATGTAGAAGGCTAAGTATCTTGTCTAAGGGTACATAGGTAATAAGATAAAGGAGGATCTGAACTCAATTTCTTTGATTCTAGAGACAATGTTCTTTCTAATTGTACTATGCTTCCTCTCTAGATTTTCAATCATTTACTCATTGTCATATAGCTATTAAGTGTCAGAGGTAACATTTAAATTCAATTCCAAATCTTTCTGCACTATATAACAATGCTAAAAGCAGATTTAGGGTTTAAATTTATGTCTCCTGACTTTCCATGACATTACATATGACTTCATAGGCAGTTCAGCCAATTCTGAATTTCATTTCTTCAAATAGTACCATATTTTTGGACTACAGATCTCCACCCCACTTCACCTCAATAAATCATCTCATTTTAATTCAATTCAATTCAACAATTCAAAACATTTATTAAAATTTACTATCTGGAGTTTTCTGTACTAGGCCCTTGGTATACAAAGCTAAAAAATTAGTCTCATCTTTTCAAAAATTCAGTCTCATTCTGATCCTTCAAATATGCTTATTAACTGTCTCAATCCCTAAATTTTGGAGTTCATGGATTTCTCCTTTTGATTTGGTTGTATTGGATTAGATTTAATTATTAGATTGCTATACTTTTCTGTCATTGGGTGAAGACAAACCTTCATGAGAATGTTTGTTTTATACTTACATTCTACTTTGAATAAATTATTTTTTTCTGCTTTATTAGCAATCAATGAAAGTGGGACACATTCTCCATTTTGCCTGGAATAGACAAAAACAATCAGTAAATAAACAAAAAAACTACAGCCCTTTGGAACAAAAAGTTTTGACTCCAATCCACTCTAACTACTGGAATGTGGAATCTTTCTAGTCTCACTGACTTTCATGGACATGGTCATCAAGGGGTTAAGAAATTTGTGGATCTCTGCTTCTTGATATTCCCTGCCCAATCCCCCAGCCCCATCTTCTTTAGATTAGTGCCTCTCTATCCTGGTCCAAGCACAGACTTAATGAAAAGGTCAGAGACTCTAATTCCCAATATCTAGGTTTTCTGTTTGTAAATGTATTATAGGGGGAATATCTGTGACTCTGACATCTGAAATCTCCTTCTCATTATTTACCGTAAGTACATGTTGAATGTGACAGTTGAATCATTCACAGTAATATTTTTTATGGATATATCCATGTCACCTCCATTTTCTGTCCGGCTTGGGTCACTCGAAGCCATGAGAATGGAATTCCACTTTCCTGAAAGCTGATGAAAAAATGTAGAATTAACTCCCTTTTGATCTTTGCCCTCAACTTGCAGAAGCCTAGAGTGCAGAATTCATGTATGATCCACTGAATAACCATTGATTAAGCCCTGACTATGTGCAAGACTATGCCTCATGTGGGTGGTGTCACCCACATGAAATATGACGTGGTTCTTGCCGTCAAGGAGCTCTAGTACAGGAGATAATATATGTACACAAATGATTATAATACAAATCAAGATATAAGAACTCAAGATAAATATAATGTGCTATGAATTCAAGAGAGGGAGAGATTATTTTCAATGAAGAAATTAAGAGAACCTTCATGGAAGAGATGACACGACTATCAGATCAGATGTGGCAGACTTCCTTTTCCCTTGTAATCTCACTAGAATAATCTTTTCTATCCTTTCCCAAACACTGTACTAGCTCTAATCAGTGACTGGAAGCTTTGCTTTTTCTTCTGAAAGTAGAGAGAAGATCCACCCACGTCACCCCTGCCCACTGGTACCTGTTGTGTATCTATCGGTTGTTTCTCTGGTCCAGTGTGGTGGGCATGGAGGGCAGAGACCAGAAGGAGCCCCAGGCTCAGCAGAAGATTCGTCTTCATGGTGCTGGTCTCTGGGACTTCCTCAGGACTCAGAAGTCTGACGGTAGTTTAGATGGGTGTCGCGTGCTCTTCGCTCATGTGCCTTTATGCCGTCCTCTGCGCCAGGCAGGGTTAGGGGCTGGAGGGGGGCGGTTTGACAGCGAGAACCTTCAGATCCCCTTCCAATTACTCATAAAGATCCTTTATTGGTGGAACATACAGCCAACTGTTATCTGTTTGCCAAGTGTTCCGAGGACACTAGAAGTTATGTCTTCTCTGATACTAACAATATTACCTTTTTCAAATGCTAATTTTCAAGAACAATGTACCCATGTTTTGCCAGGCCTCCTTCCTCCGTGAGGCACCTCCGGTGTTGAAAATCAAGTTGCTGTAATTATTTACCAGGTGACTCAGGCAGAGATCCAGTGTCATCATCAGTGCTCCTTGGAACCCCCTTCCTATGTGCTATTTGTATCCTTTTGGGGAATCGGTTTTATAAATTCCTATAGAAATGTTGGATTTCCTGATGATCTGGAGGATTTAGCTTCTTGGACCTTAAGTGCAGACCCAGTGAGCAGACAATAAATAAGTCTAGTTTTTAGTCATGGTCTTGGTTTCCTCTTCTGCCTTGTCCCTTACCCTTCTCAGAATTTATGATGTCTAATAGGAAATATAGGATCAGGTAGCTAAAACCAAGGTCTTTCCTGGCAAACAAAACGCCCCTTCCCACAGTGAGAAGTGGCCTGTTGAGCCAGGGAAAGCTAATCAGAGTCCATGCCCAAGATTCTGGCTTCCAGTTTGGAATCTCCTCTTTCTGATAGAATTAGCTTTTTGAAAATTGCTCCTGGAGTAAAGGAGGGCAACAATGAATTTAGGACATATCCAAGAACTAAGAAACTTAGAGTGAGTCTTTTTTGGGGGGAGCAAATAGGTTATTTAAAAGATGTGGAAAGGGGTAAGCTGGGTAGCTCGGTGGATTGAGAGCCAGGCCCAGAGATGGGAGGTCCTGGGTTCAAATCTGGCCTCAGACACTTCCTGGCTGTGGAACCCTGGGCAAGTCACTTAACCCCCATTGCCTAGCTCTTCTGTCTTGGAGCTAATATACAGCATTGACTCCAAGACAGAAGGTAAGGATTTAAAAAATAAATAAATAAAAGATGTGGAATGATGCAGGGGTTCCTTTAGTATGTTCACCCCTTCATTCTACTCCAGCTTAAATGCTGACTCTCTGGACTTCTTTCTCCTTCATAATCCAGAAGCCATCTTTGCAAATATAATATATAATAATAAATAATAACAACAATAACTTATATAGTTCTTTACAAATTGGAAGCAACTTTATAAATGTTGTCTTCATGTTGTCTTCACAACCTGAGAGGTAGGTGGCATAGCTCACATTGGAAGATCACTATCACTGAGACCACTTTCTCAGTTCCACACAGTACCTCTATTTTAAGTCAAATGCTCAAGCTAGTTATGTTCATTCTTTCATTTCTTTCTATATTCCACTCTAGAATCTCGGGATTTCTTTCTCCGCCATGCCTTTTCTCCTCTTCCCTGCTCTCCCCATTCCCTTCTTCAGTTTCCTTTCAGGGTAGTCTTCCCCCATTAGAATGTAAGTTTCTTGAAGTCACATAATGTCTTTGTTTGCTGTTATTTGTCTTCTCAGAGCTTAGCACTGTGCCTGGGACACAATAAGTGCTTATTAGTGCTTATTAAATGTTTGTTTAATAAGCGGTACACAGGGACCACTATGTTAGAATCCAAATGTGGTGGCACTATTACCTTTGATGGCTAGGAATTTGTTATAAAAAATATTCATTTTTCTTCTGTTGTCCTCTTTCCATTTTATTCTTAAATGCCCTTGAGATGACTTTACTTAGTTGGGTCTCTTGCCAACCTTTCTTTAATCTTGTTTTCCACTTCACTGCTTCTCATTGTTTTTGGACATTAAAATGATCGCTATTTTCCATCATCCTTGTCTGAAAGATTTCATAAGCAAGCTTATATTCTGGACTGGTGTTACCTTTGGCGGAAATCACAAATCCACAGGCATATTGGTGAGCAGATTCCATGCTGACAAAGCAACAGGAAAGACATCAAACAGAAACTTATTTAAAAAGAAATGCTTGACAGTTTGGGCCATCAACTGAGATAAACATTTGATAACTGCTCCTATGCTGGCCCTAGGACAGAGGGTAAACTCACGGATCTCTTTCCAATATTTAATAAGGGTACTAAGTGAAGCCTTAGAAAATAAGGTGTCCATCTCATTAGCTGTCACACAGGTATAATAATATTTATTTTAGCCATCTTTAGGGGAGGAAGTAATTTGTAAATCTTAATGAGGTAGAAAAACATAAGCTATCATTATTATTGTTGATTCTGTCTCTTCCTAAACTCTTCACAGAACAGTCGGAATTAGTGGACTTTGGACAGGGACTCTGGTTATGAAAGTATCTCTTTCCCTCCCTCTCTCTTCTCTCCCAATCCTTATGCAAATATACTAAGAATACACTAATCTCAGGCCTTGTCATTTCTTCACTATTTGAAGGAGGGGTCTCATGAAAAAGGTAAATAATAGAAGTGACAGAGGAGATGGGGAGATACTGGAGGTAAAAGATGATCTTGCATTTACTTATCTTTTTTCCCCAGGGTATGACTGGGCTCGGATCATTAGAGCAATAACAATTTTCCTTCATCTCTGAATTTATATCATTTGAAATTAGAAGGACCTTAAATATCATCTAGTCCATTTAATAGCACACTTCTGTATTGCTATATAAACTTTTTTAAGATTGAAAAAGAATTCAGGAGAGGTCTCAGGGAACAAAGTCATCACCAGGCTGGAGGGCTGGTGACTGCATCATCATCATCATCATCATCATTATCATCAATACCATCATCATCATCATCATAACAACTGGCATTTATATATCACTTTAAGTTTCGCAAAATGCTTTACATCAATGATCACTTTGGGTTCTCACAATACCTCTGATAAAGTCAATGGCATTATACTTTTCAACCTCAATAAAAAAAACAGATCATTTAAATTTGTCTGCTTAGGTGTCATCTCTATTTTTGATATAAGAGGATGGGTGATCTTGAAGTCTCCCTTCCTGGTTACCGATATTGTTTAAAGGGGAAGTAGGACAAAGTTGACTGAGGAACAAAAGGACACAGATAGAAAAGGGTCTGTACCAAAGTCAATAGATCAAATAGAAACTTTGGGCAATTGTAGCCAATAAATGTCCCAGAAATCAATGTAAAATATTCCCTGGTTTGGGATAAAATTTTTAGACAAACCTTGGGGATGGGGTGGGCAGAGATAGTTCAGTCACTGTGCAAGTGATGATTGTCTATGCTATCACTCCCTTTCTGATATTCATTATTCTAAACTTTAATCTTACATCATTTAATGATTCCTTCCCTGCTGCCAACCCTTTAAAATATAGGCCATCTACCTCTTTGATCCTTTTATTTCCTTCTTTTCATAATGAATTTCCATGTTTGATTTTTTTAAGTAGAGTATTCCTGATAACCTGGACATATAATATATAGCCTCCACTTGAAGACCCCCAAGGATATGAAAGCAGAATATTCTGCTTTGGGGCAACAGAAATTGTTATAAAGTTTTCCCTTACATTGATCTCAAGTAAAACTTTTTACAAACATAATCTATTGTTCCTGGTTCTGCTCTCTGAGGGGTTAAGCAGAAAAATTCAAAGAGTCTTCCAGTTGACAATCCTTAATATGATTAAGGATAGTTATCATGTTCTCCACTAAGCCTTCATTTTTTTCAGGTTCAACATTCTTGGTTTCTTCAATCAATCCACTTGTGCCATGGTCCCCAGTATTCTCATCATCATAGTTCCCCTACTATGAATATTCTCTAGTTTATTAAGCCAGTTTCCTGACTAGCTGAGAAATGAAAACAGTACTTCAGATGTGATCTTACCAAGATAGATTGCAGTGAAACTATCATTTTTTTAGTTCTGGATTCTATGATATAGTCAAACAGTACATTGGTATTTTGGGCCTCCATGTTAAATTGCTGGTTCATGTTGAGCTTGCAGTCCAAGAAAACCCCCAGATACTTTTTGCATGAACTATTATCTATCTATGCTTCTCTTGTCTTGTATTTAGGAAACTCATTTTTTTTGAAAACATATAAAATGCTTTACATTTATCTATATTAAATGCCATTTTATTTAGGTTTGACATATAGTTCTAGTCTATTGGAATCTTTTTGGATCCTAATTGTGTCTTTTGATGGGCTATCTTTCTCAGTTTTATAGCCTCTACAGATTTTATAAAGATATCATTTTTGTCCTCATTTTAAGTTATTGACAAAAATGTTGAACAGCACATAGCCAGGATCAGCTCCTTGGTGATGCTTCCTAGGGACCAGATTGACATCAATCATAAATCACTACTTTTTTAGTCCAGTCAATCAGTTCTGAACCTGCCTAATTATATTATAATCAAACCCACGTACTTCCATCTTTTCCCTAAGAACATTATACGAGCCTTCAAAATGCCTCACTAAAATTCCAGTGTACCCTGTTTATGGTATTCTCCAAAGTATTCTACTAGTCAAAAAAGAATATGAGGCTGGTCTGGCATGATCTGCATTTACTAGTTGTCTGGCTATGTGCAAATCACTTAACCTCAGAAGTCATAATAGTACTTGCCTCATGGGTTGTTATAAGGATCTAATGAAATATTACATTTAAAGTGCCTTATAGTATAAAATATCAGCTATTAATATTATTAGAGAGGCAGCATGGAATAGTGGAAAATTAGTGGGCATTGGAATAAGCAAGACCTTGGTTCAGGTCCCTCTTTTAGTGCATTATGACTATATGACCCTAGAATTACTTAAACTTTCAGTGCCCTGTTAACTTCTTAAAACTTTAAGTGGCAGGAATTTTCTATATACCAGTAGAGGGAGTTTCATCACTGTAAGCTTCTTATAGTAGTGAATCATACGTTCTAACTGTAACACCAACACTTGCTATTATTATTACTATTCATTTTTTATGAAAACATACTGACTTTTAGTGATCATTACTTATTTTTTTTAAATACTCACAAACCATCTCTTTAATGGTAATGTGTTTCTAACTAGAAAGTAAGCAACTAGAAGTCAAGCTTAATTACTTGGCCAAAACTTTGATAAATCCCCCTCTCCACCTCCTTTTTTTTTTTTTGTGGTGGTAGTGGAATAGGGACTGTGATAGCACTCCTTCCAGGATCATGGTATTTCTTTTTTCTGTTTGATATTTCAAAGATCACTGACGGTAGCTTAGCAAACATACCCATCATTTATTTTTGTACCCTGGGATGTAGTTATTCTGAGCCTTTAATTCTTTAAGGATAGTTAGGTCCTATCATTTCCTCATTTATGTTGAATCTCAGATCCACAAAACCATTTTTATTCTCTCTTTTCCCATTCCAAGATAATTTCCTTTGGTAGAGAAAACAAAAACAAAGTAAGAATTGAATAGTTCTACCTTTATCATCTTTTGTCATTATCCTATCCACCTTGAGCAGTGATCTTATCCCTTTTTTGATTTTCTTTCATCTTCAATATGTGTTTTTAATTTATTCTTTTAAATCTTTTTTCATAATAATGACAACCTTCAGATTTTCTAAACTGTTAAGTCTCCTAACATTATCCTTATAAAAACAAGATATTCTAATTCATGGACACATCTTTAAAAAATGTATAATGCATGAATAAGAAGGGAAATTCTCAAATGGGAAAAATACTTGTATCAGATATCTCAGATAAGAGTCTGATTTTTATCTATCTATCTATCTATCTATCTAATCATCTATCTATCTTGATGAAATATGAAGTAAAGTCTTCAGATGAGAGGGAAAGGAATTGTTGAGGGACTTGAAGGAAGAGGTTTAGACTAGCTACTTTGGTGAGTCATTCAGTCAAAAAGAATTTATTATCATTTATTAAGAATTTATTATAATTTGTTTATTAAGGCACTATGTGCCAGGTTCTATGCTAAATACATAGGGATACAAGGAAGGCAAAAATAGTTCCTGTCTTCAAGGAGCTTATATTCCAATGGGATGATATTTAAATATCCAGGGACATATAAGTCCTTTACCACTCTCTCACCAGGTGACCCTACTCCTTGCTAAGGCAAATGTTTCTACCTGCAAAAATAATCCCATTCTACTTTCTTATCCACCAGATTTCCCTCTCTGTCATTCTAACTTTTTTTTTTTTTTTTTTTTTTTTTTTTTTTTTATCCTGGGACTCCATTCTAGGAGCATAGGGCCGCAACCAGTAGGCAGTGGGACACAGTCGCTCAGGGTCACCCAGCTGGGAAGTGTCTGAGCCCGGACTTGAACCTAGGACCTTTCGTCTCTAGGCCTGGCTCTCAATCCACTGAGCTAGCCCAGCTGCCCCTACTTTAGGTTGCAGTTTCTTTAGCAGATGTAGTTTTTACAGGGTGGGGTTGCCAGCCCCATGCCCAACCCTCCTCCTTTTTTCATCCAGGCTAGGGACCGTCCTTGGCCCAGGAGTGGTAAGGGTGGGCGGTAGGGGTCAAGTGACTTGCCCAAGGTCACACAGCTGAGAGTGTCCGAGGCCGGACTTGAACCTAGGACCTCCAGTCTCTAGGCCTGGCTCTCAATCCACTGAGCCACTCAGCTGCCCTAACTTTAGCTTAGCTTTAATCTTTCCCTGCCCAGTGGCTGCTTCTCTACTGCCTACAAACATGATCTTGTCTCTTCGCATCTTTGGAAAACTCTCACTTGATCTTTCCATCCCTCCTTCATCTTATATCTTTTTGCCCTTTGTGATTCATTTCTTTAAGACGATCATAGGTGCCTTCATTTTGACTTCATTCATTCTCTTCTCAACTCTCTACAATCTGGTTTATGAGCTCAAATTTCCATCAAAACTGCTCTCTCTAGTGATTTTTTAAATGTAAAATCCAATGGCCTTTTCTTAGACCATCTTTCTGTCCTTCTTGACCTCTCTCTAGTCTTTGATGCTGTTAATAATCCTCTTCTTGATACTCTCTTCTCTCTTGTTTTTTTAGACACTGTTCTCTTCTGGTTATTCTCCTACCTATCAGGCCATTCCTTCTTGGCCTCCTTTGCTGGATCTTCCTAATAACTTTCACTATAATACAGTGCTTGACTAGGCTTTCTTCTCTTCTCCCTCTATGCTACTTCTTTTGGTGATATCATCAGCTCTCATGGATTTGCTTATCTTCTCTATGCTGATGATTCTCAAATTTGTCTATTTTGACCCTAACCTCTCTGCTGACCTCCAGACTTGTATCTTCAACTGTCTTTTAGATATACCAAAATGGATGTTTATAGACATAGCCAAAACTCGACATACTCCAAATTGAATTTATTATCTTCCTTTCTGTAAAACCTCTTCTTTCTAGACTTCCCTATTATTGTTCAGGGCACCATTATTCTCCCAGTTCCTCAGGCTTGAAACTTAGTTGTTATCCCTTAACTCTTCATTACTTCTCACTTCTCACTTTCAATCTGTTGTTAACATCTCTTGATTTCACCTCTATGACATCTTTGGAATATGCCTCTTTCTCTTCTCTGACATTGCCACCACTCTGGTGCAGACTGTTATTATCTGTTGCTTGGATTACTACAATATCTTGCTGATTGATCTGTCTGCCTCAAGTATTTCCTCAGTCCAGCCCATCTTCCATTTATTTAAAATCATTCCACATGATTTTCTTAAAGCAAAGGCTCAACATTATCATTCTTTCTACCTTCCATTCCACCATGCCAATTTAATCAATTCTAGTAGCTTCTTAGCACTTCCAAGATTAAATAAAAAATCCTCTCTTTGCCTTTCACCTTTTCAGTCTTTCTTTACCTTTTGTCATGCTACTTCCCTCCCCTTGTGACCATCCTCTACATATATTGTCAGACAAGCAATGAAAGTACTCAGATTCAGGAGATAAAATGCCCTGGAGGCTATTGCAAGAAGGTGCATGGCACTGGATCAATTAATAAATATATGTGGAGGGTGGTCACAAGGGAAGGTCAAGGCAGTTGGGTGGACCAAAAGAGGTGTCTGGTAGAAAGTGGGATTTGAACTTAGTCATGAAGGAAGCCAGGGAAACTAAAAAAAGGAAGTAAAAGGGAGAAGCATCTAGGTATGGGCTACAGCCATTTCAAAGGCATGAAAGTAGGAAATGCAGTTTCATTTGAGAAAGTGAAAGTAGACTAGTGTTGGTAGATAGTAGGGTTTATAGCAGAGAACAAAAAGTGAGAAGAGATATCAGGCACTGTGCTAAGCATTTAGAAATATGATCTCATTTGATCCTCACAATAACCTTGTGAAACCAGTGTTATTATCTTCATTTTACCATTGAGGAAATTAAGGCAGAGTTTAAATTAATTTCTGAAGGTCACATAGTAAGTCCTGAGACTGTATTTGAACTCAGGTCTTCCATACTCCAGGCCCAGAACTCTATACATTATGCCATGTATCATTGTGCTATCTAGTTGTCTTTTAAGATGATTGGAAAAATAGGAAGAGGTCAAGTTTTGAAGGACTTCAAATGCCATATAGGGATTTATATTTGATCCAGGAGGAAATAGAAAGCTAGGGCAGCTCCCTGAGCAGGGGTGAGTGATATGGTCAAACGTATGAGAGAGAAAAATCATTTTGGCAACCAAATGGATGATGAATTGGAGCAGCAAGAGACCTGAGTTATGGAGGCAAGTTATAAAATAATTGCAATAATTCAGGTAAGAAGTGATGAGGATATGGCCTGGATTTGAGTATGTTCAGTTAGGGGATGTATAGGAGAGATGTTGTGGGGTGTTGTGAGGAAGATAAGATTAATTATTGATTAGGTATTAAGATGTATCTAGCAGGAAGGAGCTGGAGCTGGGAATTCCAGGATGGAATGAGGGAGCAGGAAGAAGTGACTTGGGCTCTGGGAAGGACTCCATTGGGGGTTAACACAAACTGTGGTTAGCCCTGGGAGCACTCAGAGTAAAAGGACATCCTGTATCCTGATTTTTCCCTGGGATTCTGAGTGGTGGCATCTAGCAAAGTGAGAAGATCAATAGTCCTGTGCCAAGGAAGAGGAGGAAGTTTTGAGATCTGGTGGACAGCGTTTCAAGACAGTGTTTCAAGCAAACTCTTCCTACTTGGTACCTGAGACAACCTTGGCTCTTGGCATCCAGAGATCATCAGTGGATTGCAGAATCCCAAAGCCACAAAGCCCCTAGCTGAGCTGCTCAAGCCTGGCAGGTTCCAGGTCTGAGGCAGTCACCCAGAGACTCCACTGCTCCTTGGACCCTGTCAGTTTAGATTACTAAGTTAGTGTAGAAATAAGTCTTTCCTTTCCCTGTGGGTTATGTCATTAGATTTAAGGTTTTAGAGTCGATATCCCTATCCCACCTTTTAGTTGTTCATAATTAAACCCAGTTATATCCTAGTCTCTCATAAATCCCAGTGTGTGTACTCACAAACCACTTAGTTTATTTATAATATCCCTGGTGACCCCATTACCTTTACTTATATTTCCTACAGGGGGCAGAAATGACAAGATTTGGACATGGCTATGTGGAGTGAGAATGAGAAGTTGAGAATGATATTAAAGTTGTGGTCATGGGTTACATAGGTTACATAATTGATAGGGCAATTTTGGAAAAGAGATGCTCTGAACTGAAAAGTTATGTTCTGCTTTTCTGCTTTGGAAATATTGACTTTGAAATGCCTTTGGGATATCCAGGTCAATATGAATAAGAAGTTTGAGAATCCATTAGGGAGAAGTAGGTTCAGATTGTTGCCATAGGGGCCCAGTTTAGATTAGATAAGGATGTATAGTGTCATCTGCTCTTTTTCATGATTTTTCTCTAACCATCAGTATAAGTACAAGAAAAATGGGATGGATGAATGGATTAATCTAGCACTGAGGTTCAGTGAGTTATGATTTGAACAAAGGAACAAAATGGCAAATTCACATAGATAATAATAGATGGGGACAGTCAGTACTGGAGTGACTATTGGTTGACATGATGTGGTCCAGTATTTCTGAAAAAAAATTGCAATTACACAAGGAAAATGACTAAATCACTCATATCTTTTAACTCAAAGATCCTACTACTGGTTATACATAGTGTATATAGGTAAAAATAGAAGTAATTGTCCCAAGTATACTATCTTATTTACAGTGGCTTTGTGTGTTTGCACTTGCAAAAAATTGCAGTCTTTTGAATGGGAAATCGAACTGTGGTGTTGTATGAGTGTACATATTGTACATTGAGAAATGTTGAAAATAGTGCATTCAAAAAATGTGGGAAGATTTTGAACTGAGAGTAAAATAAACAGAAGTATAAGAACCCTATAAAGAACTTACTTTAATACAAATAAAAAACACACAGAAGGCAGACTGCATAATTTAGAAATCAATAGTAATTCTGGAGAATAGAAAGGTGGGGAAACAGATAGGAGAGAAGGTTTCATTCATTATAAGGTACAGCCACTGGGTCTGTTTACCTTTTTAAAAAAGGGTTTTGGGTGTCAGCTAGGTGGCTCAGTGGATTGAGAGTCAGGCCCAGAGATGGGAGGACCTGGGTTCAAATCTGACCTCAAGCACTTCCTAGCTGTGTGACCCTGGGCAAGTCACTTAATCTCCATTGCCTAGCCCTTACCAATCTTCCGCCTTGGAACCAACACATAGTATTGATTCCAAGATGGAAGGTAAGGGTTTAAAAAAAATTTAAAAATAGGTTTTGCTTAATTTTTCTTTGTAATAAGGGAAGGTTCAACTGGAAAACAGGTTGGAGTGTGAGAGTAGGGGCTATGACATTCATATCCAGGAAACACTGTTTATGAAAACAAAAGGTGTCAATAAACTTCAATCACCAATAAAGTTGGAGTTCAGCACCAGTGTTCTATTCTTAATTTACTTTTGTTCTTCTGATTCTTTTCTCCTTCTCTTGACCAGGCCCCATTCCCCAGTCCTTGTCCTTTCTTTATATTTCAAAACGTCTTTTCATGACCTCTTCTTTGAGGTTTTTGTTTGTTTTGCTTATGACTTATCCTTCCATGAATTAGCTCTTTTTCCGATTTCCCCTTTTCTTATTGCTCCCTACTGTTTCTTTTTTTTAAAATTCTAAATATTTTATTTATTTTAGAAAAATTTTCCATGGTTACATGATTCTTGTTTTTACTTTACTCTTCACCCCGCCCCCTCCATATGCAACACACATTTCCACTGGTTTTAACAGGTGTGATCAATCAAGACTTATTTACATATTATTTTTTAAACATTTATTAATATTTATTTTTTAGAAAAGTTAACATGGTTACATAATTCATGCTCTTACTTTCCCCTTCACCCCCCCCCCCCCCAGCCCCCTTCCCCCAATGGCTGATGCGTATTTTCACTGGTTTTAACATGTGTCATTGATCAAGACCTATTTCCAAATTGTTGATAGTTGCATTGGTGTGGTAGTTTCAAGTCTACATCCCCAATCATGTCCGCCTCAACCCATGTGTTCAAGCAGTTGTTTTTCTTCTGTTTCCGCTCCTGTAGTTCTTCCTCTGAATGTGGGTAGAGTTCTTTTCTATAAGTTCCTCAGAGCTGTCCTGTGTCATTGCATTGCTGCTAGCACAGAAGTCTATTACATTCTATTTTACCACAGTGTATTGGTCTCTGTGTACAACTTTCTTCTGGCTCTGCTCCTTTCACTCTGCATCAATTCCTGGAGGTCTTTCCAGTTCATGTGGAATTCCTCCAGTTTATTATTCCTTTGAGCACAATAGTATTCCATCACCAGCATATACCAAAATTTGTTCAGCCATTCCCCAATTGAAGGGCATACCCTCATTTTCCAGTTTTTTGCCACCACAAAAAGCACGGCTATAAATATTTTCATACAAGTCTGTTTATCTATGATCTCTTTGGGGTACAAACCCAACAATGGTATGGCTGGATCAAAGGGCAGGCATTCTTTTATAGCCCTTTGGGCATAGTTCCAAATTGCCAGCCAGAATGGTTGGATCTGTTCACAACTCCACCAGCAATGCATTAATGTCCCAGTTTTGCCACATCTCTTCCAGAATTCATTACATTCCCCTTCTTTCATTTTAGCCAATCTGCTAGGTGTGAGGTGATACCTCAGAGTTGTTTTGATTTGCATTTCTCTAGTAGAGATTTAGAACACTTTCTCATGTGCTTATTGATACTCTTGATTTCTTTATCTGAAAATTGCCTATTCATGTCTCTTGCCCATTTATCAATTGGGGAATGGCTTGATTTTTTTATACAATTGGTATAACTCCTTGTATATTTGAGTAATTAGACCCCTTTCAGAGTTTTTTGTTATAAAGATTTTTTCCCAATTTGTTGTTTCCCTTCTGATTTTGGTTGCATTGTTTTTGTTTGTATAAAAGCTTTTTAGTTTGATATAATCAAAATAATTTATTTTATATTTTGTAATTTTCTCTAACTCTTTTTTGGTTTTAAAATCTTTCCTTTATCAGAGATCTAACAAGTATACTATTCTGCATTCACTTAACTTATTTATAGTTTCCCTCTTTATATTCAAGTCATTCACCCATTCTGAATTTATCTAGGTGTAGGGTGTGAGATGTTGATCTAAACCTAATCTCTCCCAAATTGTTTTCCAAATTTCCCAACAGTTTTTGTCAAATAGTGGATTCATGTCCCCAAAGTTGGGCTCATTGGGTTTATCATACACTGTCTTGCTGATTTCCCTTACCCCAAGTCTATTCCACCAATCCTTCCTTCTGTCTCTTAGCCAGTATCATACCATTTTGATGACCACTGCTTTATAGTACAGTTTAATATCTGGTACTGCTAGGCCCCCTTCCTTCATATTTTTTTCATTATTTCCCTTGATATTCATGGTCTTTTGTTATTCCAAATGAAATTCGTTATAGTTTTTCCTAATTCAGTAAAAAAGTTTTTTGGTAGTTTGATAGGTATGGCACTAAATAGGTAAATTAATTTGGGTAGAATGGTTATTTTTATTTTGTTAGCTCATCCTATCCATGAGCAGTCAATGTTTTTCCAATTGTTTAGATCTAATTTTAATTGTTTGTAAAGTGTTTTGTAGTTGTTTTCATATAATTCCTGTGTTTGTTTTGGTAGATAGATTCCGAAGTATTTTATATTGTCTAGGGTGATTTTAAATGGTGTTTCTCTTTCTACTTCTTGCTACTGTGATGTGTTGGAAATATATAGAAATGCTGATGATTTATGTGCATTTATTTTGTATCCTTCAACTTTGCTAAAGTTGTTGATTATTTCTACCAGCTTCTTAGTTGATTCTCTAGGATTTTTTTAAGTATACCATCATATCATCTGCAAAGAGTGATAGCTTAGTCTCCTCATTGCCTATTTTGATACCTTCAATTTCTTTTTCAATGTTAAATAATAGAGATGATAATGGGCATCCTTGCTTCACTCCTGATCTTATTGGAAAGGCTTCTAATTTATCCCCATTGCATATGATGCTTGTTGATGGCTTTAGGTATATACTGTTTATTATTTATAGGAAAGGTCCTTATATTCCTATACTTTCCAGTGTTTTCAATAGGAATGGATGCTGTATTTTGTCAAAGACTTTTTCAGCATCTATTGAGATAATTGTGTGATTTTTGTTTGTTAGATTGTTGAAATGGTCAATTACGTGAATGGTTTTCCTAAGGTTGAACCATCCTTGCATTCCTGGTATAAATCCCACCTGATCATGGTGGATGATCCTCTTGATCACTTGCTGGAGTCTCTTTGCTAGTATTCTATTTAAGATTTTTGCATCTATGTTCATTAGGGAGATTGATTTGTAGTTTTCTTTCTCTGTTTTTTATCTACCTGGCTTTGGAATTGTTATAAAATAAGAGGGTAAACTGGATACTACCACTATTAATTAGGTGACAGTAGTGGTTGTTTAGATTTGTGGTTAGTGCAAGATCACCTGAGTCTTGCCACCTAGTTAGATGTTGTAACAACTCTCTCCCTTATAACAGTACCCAGGCAGTATCCCTCATGTCAGTGGAATAGGAAACCCTAACAGTAATCTTTGACAATACTAATCCCTCAGGAATGTAGGCTGGTTAATGATTCTGGCTTGTTCTTCAGCTCCTCTGGCTTAGCCTGGCCACAGCCAAACCAGAGCAAGCAAGCTGTTGGATGATGTCTCTCAGCTCCTTCTTGCCAGATGTTATGCCTTTCTTCACCCTTTAGGAACCATCCTTTCCACTCTCTTCTTCTTCTCTTGCCCACTTCCTGGATCCCTCCCAGGCCCGGGATACCTAGATATCTAAGGATGGTTTGGATGCCTAAATGTCTAGGGACATAAGAATCAGAGGATTCATGGTCTGGATACAGGTCAATCAATGTCAGTGGGTTCAAACAGAAGTTCTTGCAAGTCTTAGCCAAGCAAAGCCTCAGTTCCCAATAGACCAGGGTCCACAGATCCAAGGTCCAAAGAAGAAGGGAAAGGAAAATAAAACCCCCTTATCAGGGGCTGCCAGGGTATTTATACTCCCCCCTCTGGCCAACCGCTTTCTCCCCTGTCCTCATGGACTCTGGGAACATTCTGAGGTCCAATGGTCTTCACTTGTCAATCAAGGTGGGACTTTCAGCTCCCAGAGCTTCAATATGATAGAATCAGTACCATATTTATGTCATACAAGGAATTTGCTTATTATATCAAATAATTTGTATAGTATTGGGATTAATTTCTCTTTGAATGTCTGATAGAATTCACTTGTGAATTCATCAGGCGCTGGTGATTTTTTCTTAGGGAGTTCTTTGATAGCTTGTTCAATTTCTTTTTCTGATATGACATTATTTAAGTGTTCTATTTCTTCTGCTGTTAATCTAGGGAATTTTTATTTTTGTAAATATTCATCCATATCTCTTAGATTGCTATATTTATTGCCATAAAATTGGGCAAAATAGTTTTTAATGATTGCCTTAATTTCCCTTTCATTGGAGGTAAGGTCTCCCTTTTTGTCTTTGATACTGTCAATTTGGTTTTCTTCTTTCCTTTTTTTGATTAGATTGACCAGTACTTTGTCTATTTTATCTGTTTTTTCAAAATACCAGCTTCTAGATTTATTTATTAATTCAATAGTTCTTTTACTTTTGATTTTATTAATTTCTCCCTTGATTTTTTGTATTTCTAATTTAGTTTTCATCTGGGGATTTTTAGTTTGCTCGCTTTCTAATTTTTTAAATTGCATGCCCAATTCATTAATCTCAGCCCTCTCTAATTTGTTAATATATGCACTCAAGGATATAAATTTCCCCCTGAATATTGCCTTGGCTGCATCCCACAGAGTTTGGTAGCATGTCTCATCATTGTCATTCTCTTCAATGAAATTGTTGATTGTTTCTATGATTTCTTCTTTGACTAGCTGGTTTTGGAGAATCACATTATTTAATTTCCAATTAGTTTTTGATTTGCCTGTCCAGGAGCACTTACTAATTATTATTTTTATTGCATTATGATCTGAGAAGTTTACATTTATTATTTCTGCTCTTTTGCATTTGTTTGCAATGTTTCCATGCCTTATTACATGGTCAATCTTTGTGATTGTACCATGTGCAGTTGAAAAGGTGTATTCCTTTTTGTCCCTATTTATTTTTCTCCACATATCTATTAAATCTAATTTTTCTAGGACTCCATTCATCTCTCTTACCTCTTTCTTATTTATTTTTTGGTTTGATTTATCTAGCTCTGAAAGAGGGATATTTAGATCTCCCACTAGTATGGTTTTACTATCTATTTCCTTCTTGGGATCTGCCAGTTTATCCTTTATGAATCTGGTTGCTATGCCATTTGGTGCATACATATTGAGCAATGTTATTTCCTCATTGTCTATATTGCCTTTAATCAGGATGTAATGACCTTCCCTGTCTTTTTTAATCATATCAATTTTTATTTTGGCTTTGTCAGAAATCATAGTTGCCACTCCTGCCTTCTTTTTCTCATTTGATGCCCAAAGGATTTTGCTCTGGCCCTTTACCTTAAACCTGTGTATGCCCACTCACCTCATATGTATTTCTTGTAGACAACATATGGTGGGATTTTGGTTTCTAATCCACTCTGCTATTTGCTTCCTTTTTATGGGCGAGTTCATCCCATTCACATTCAGAGTTATAATTATAGGTTGTGCATTAGCCAAACATTTTGGTATCCTCTCCTAGTTCTACCCCTTCTTCTTACACTATTTCCTTTTTAACCAGTGCTTTGCTTTAAGTCAGTATCCCTTGTCTCCTCCCTTGATTTACTTCCCTTTCTACCCCCTCCCTTATTATTCCCCTCTTTTTATTTTTAAGGCCTAATGAATTCCCTCACCTTTCTTCTCCCCTCCCTTTATGACCTCCCCACTCCCCTGCTCCCCTTGGTTTATCCCTTCTGACTTTCTCGGTAGGGTTAGATAGAATTGTATATCCCAATGGATAAAGCTACTCTTCCCTCTCAGGGTTAATTACACTGAGAGTAAGGTTTAAATATTACCACTCAATGCCCTCTTCCTCTCCTTCTTATAATAGTATTCATCCCTTCCCATGCCCTCTTTGTGTGTAATAGAATAGCCTATTTTTCTTATTCATTCAAGTTTCTCTTGGTGTCCTCTACTATTCACCCCCCTCGTTCCCACCCCCATATCATCTTAGACCATTTAGAATTCCAACCTCTCCCTATGAATAATTCTTCTAATTACTATACTGATGAATACTATAATAGTGAATAGAGTTCCTTACAGAGAATTATACATAACATTTCTCCACATAGGAATACAAATAATTAGATCAAATTGAAGCCCTTAAAGAGGCAAATTTAAAAAAATACAAGTTTTCTTTCTTTCCCCTCTGTTTCTTATTTACCTCTTCATGTTTCTCTTGATTTTTGTGGTTGGAAATCGAACTTTCCATTTAGTCCTGGTCTTTTCTGTGCAAATACTTGGAAATCTTCTATCTTGTTGAGTGCCCAAACTTTCCCCTGGAACTATATAGTTAGTTTTGATGGGTAGGTAATCCTTGGTTGTAGACCCAGTTCTCTTGCCTTTCTGAAAATCATATTCCAAGCATTGAGGTCTTGTAGTGTGGAGGCTGCCAGATCCTGTGTGATCCTGATTGTTGCTCCTTGATATCTGAATTGTCTCTTTCTGGCTTCTTGTAAAATTTTTTATTTTACTTGGAAGCTCTTGAATTTGGCTATTATATTCCTGGGGGTTGTCTTTTCGTGGTCTAGTGTAGAGGGTGGCCTATGAATCCTTTCAATGTCTATATTGCCCTCTTGTTGTAGGACTTCAGGGCAATTTTGCTGAATAATTTCTTTTAGTATGGAGTCCAAATTTCTATTAATTTCTGCTTTTTCAGGAAGACCAACGATTCTCAGATTGTCTCTTCTAAACCTGTTTTCTTGGTCTGTCACTTTCTCATTGAGATATTTCATGTTTCCTTCTATTTTATCAGTCTTTTGATTTTATTTTATTTGTTCTTGCTGTCTTGAAGGATCATAAGCTTCTAATTGCTCAATTCTAGCCTTTAGGGACTGGTTTTCCTTTTCAATCTGGTCATTTCTGGTGTTCAATTTGCTTATCAGTTCATTTGATTTCTGAGCCTCACTTTCCAATTGCAAAATTCTGCCTTTTAAACTGTTATTTTCTTGCCAGATCTCTTCCATCATTCTCATCGTCTCAGATTTGAACTCTTCAATAGCTTGTGGCCAGTTTTCATTATTTTGGGAAGGTTTGGATATGATTACTTGTTTGTTCTCCTCTGCTGTTTGCTCTGTTGTCTGGATTTTATCTGTGTAAAAGTTGTCAAGTGTTACAGATTTCTTCTTGATGATCTTTCTCTTTTGGGGTTCTTGTCTCTGGATTGCCATTGTTAGCCCTGCACCCTCTCAGGTTTATCCTCAAACTCACGGTCTGTCTGCGCTCTTTAGCCTCCTGAGGTTTCAGGTCCAGTTGTTCTTTGGGTCAAGCCTCCTGGTGGTCCCCTTTTTGTTCCTCTGCCAGAAGCTCCTTTAACAGTGTCAGGGTGCTGCTTCCACAGTTGTGAACCCCTTCTGCACTGGATCCCCACTCAAGGTCCACGCCTGAGCTCAGGATCCATGTCTGGGCTTGCGTCCTTGCCCTCACTCCTTCCTGTGCTCAGGGTCTGCGTTCAAAGTCCACACGCGTTCTTTAGCCTCTTGGGGTCTTAAGTCTTGCTGCTCTCAGGAGCAGGCCCTGGTGACCACAGGTAGCTGCCAAGGACTTAATTCATGCCCAAAACTTGCTCTAACTCTTGTGTGCTGGCTTTGGCACTGTAGCTGGTGTGGGGTGGGGGAGGGGGTTGCTCAGCTCACATTTTAGTGAGAGCTGTTTCACCCCTTTATAGCATGGAAATGCCCCGATTCTACATACCTCCAATGCTGCATCCTGTTGTGGGGTCCCTTTGCTCCTCTGGATTTGTTTTTATGTCTTCTTGAGGAGTCCTATATGTTTTGGTTAGGAGAGGTTAAGCAGCTGCTTTTTACTCTGCCATCATCTTAACCAGGAACTGAATATGTTATTCTTGCTTGGAAGCCTGTATCTTTTCCATTTTATTTTATTTTATTTTTCTTAAAACCCTTACCTTCTATCTTAGAGACAGAAGAGTGATAAGGGCTAGGCAATAGGGGTTAAGTAACTTGCCTATGGTCACACAGCTAGCAAGTGTCTGAGACCAGATTTGAACCCAGGACCTCCCATCTCTGGGCCTGGCTCTCAATCCACTGAGCCACCCAGCTGCCTCCTCTATTCCCTTTTAGAACATCATATTCTAAATTTTCCATTTCTTTACAGTGATAACTGCTAAATTGTGTGACTATGACTCCTTAATACTTGAATTCTTTCTTACTGGATATTTTCAGTATTTTTTCTTAGACCTGAAAGCTCTAGATTCTAGATAAAATGTTCCCAGGAGTTTTTGTTCAGGAAGCAACTGGTGTATTATTTCTACTTCCATTTTGTCCAATGGTTCTAAGAGATCTGGTCAGTATCCTTTTTTTTTTAACGTTTATCTTCCCCAGAACCAATAATGTGTTTTGGTTCCAAGACAAAAAGTCAGGAAGGGCTAGGCAATGGGAGTTAAATTGCCCAGGGTCACACAGCTAGGATGTGCCTGAGGCCACACTTGAACCCAGAACTTCCTTTCTCTAGGCCTGACTCTCAATCCACTGAGCCACTTTGCTGCCCCCATGGTATTCTTTTATAATTTTTTGAAATATGTTCGTCTGTGTTGTGTAGATAGTATGATGATTTTTAAATTTTCTTTCCTTATCACTTTTTTATATTAAATATTTTTGCTATTAGATATCTCATTTGTCACCTGATTGTACTACTTTGGGATTTCTCTCACTTTTCTACAATCACCCAGAAAGCTCATTATTTTGAAAACCTCAAGATCTTGCAATATCCCATCATCCTTGATACTCACCTCCTCACTACCTTCTCATTCCATTGCCTGGATGTTGGAGTCATGAACTCCTGAATCTCCACTTAAGGGGGGAATTTAGCTCAGAACATGTCCTTATTTCTCACTTTGCTGTACTTCTTTGGAATTTTTCTGACTTTTCCACTATGCCCCTGAGTCACATAACTTCCCTGACCAATTCTACATCCCCACATGTACCCACCAACTTTTTAGTTTCCTTTCTGTATTGTCCTCCCCTGGATTGTAAATTCCGTTATAGTAAGACTTGAATTTATTTTTTTGTATTTGTATCCTCAGTGTTTAGTACAGTGCCTGACACATAATAGGTATTTAATACATACTTATTAGCTGAAACATTTTCTTCTATTGTTTCTGTCTTTTGATTTATTTAAATTTTTTCTTTTCTCTCCTGGAGTCATTAGTCGTTATTTGGTCTATGGAGACCAAATATTTTTAGGAAGTTTATCATTGGATAAGATTTTGTGTCTCTTAGAAAATGCTTTTAATTTCCTTGACTATTCTTTCTTTCATAATTCTTATTAATTTTCCATTTTTTCTTCTAGTGCTCTCATTTCATTTATTAAGATATTAATTGTTTACTTCATCTCTTACGAAATTCTAGTTCAATTCATGCCAAAACTGCATTTTATTTGAGTTTTTGCTTATAATGTTTTACTCTTCTTGCTTTGGATCTTGCTCATCCCAGTAATCATAACAAAAGGTTTTTTTTGTTATTTGCACATTCTTCCAAACTACTTCCTGAGTTTTTTGCTTTTATGGCAATTTAATGTTCTGGTTTTTCGAGGGCCCTGTTATTGCTTGAATGTTGTATTATGCTGTGATCTCAGGGACAGCTAAGACTGGAGACCTGTAAACTTTCAGTTCTCCCAAGCAGGTCTGACTGAGGGAAAATCTAATCAATAACTCTTTATTCTAAGCTCTTCTAGGTTCTGACTTGAGATAAGGTCTGAGCATCATGCTTATAGGCTAGCCTTCTTTAGAGTTTCAGTAGATTGCTATCTAATTCAGCCACTATCAGACAACTGGAAAGTTCTGCTGGTTAAGATAGAACTATAGGGGCAGCTGGGTAGCTCAGTGGAGTGAGAGTCAGGCCTAGAGACAGGAGGTCCTAGGTTCAAATCCGGCCTCAGCCACTTCCCAGCTGTGTAACCCTGGTCAAGTTACTTGACCCCCATTGCCCACCCTTACCAATCTTCCACCTATGAGACAATACACCAAAGTACAAGGGTTAAAAATTAAAAAAAAAAAGATAGAACTATAAGCTTTCCTCTTGTCTCAGATTCCTGCCTTGCTAGTAAGCCTTGGATAGAAGCTGGAATTGAGATTTTAGTCTGTTCTTTCGGTCTGAGTAACTGTTTTCTTCCATACTTGTTCCTCACTTGAATCATAACCTAAACCTAATGATCACACCTCACTCTACCACTCCTAAATACAGGTCCCCTCATCAGATTACCGTGGACTTATGACCTGTAACTGGGTAGTAAATGACAAAACAATGACAATGGTACTTATTGCTTCACCCTGCACAAATTTAAGTCTCTTTGCTGGATCTTAGAACTCTTCTTAGCTTGATGAACAACTTCTTTATAAACTAGAATCTGAGCATGTTGTGCTTCTAGACAGCTTTCCTATTTTCCCCATACTTCTCTATCTCCCTGTGCTGACGAAGGGAAGACAATTGACTGAATGGTCTTTTTTCTTGGATTTCCTGGGCAAGATTAAGTCTGCTTTATTTTTAGACCTGGTTGGAAGGGTTTTTTATTTTCTTTAGTTTTTGGTGTATATATTTATGGTAGAAGGGACAGGGTATTCTGTCTAATATTCTGTTGTCTTGGTTCTGCTTTCAATATCTTGAACTCTTGTCATTGAGTATTGGTCCAATTTAGTTCATGAATACATATGAGTCTACACACACACACATACACACACACACACACACTCACAAACTATGGATGATGAATATGGGCTTTTAAACCCCGTGATGATGCCATTCATCATTAGGTCCCTAAGATATTCTCTAAGGCGATTCATCATATACAAAAAAATCCTACTAGATTTTTCCCAGAAGGGATGTAAGTTGATTTTTATTTCCTCTGTTATTTCTTGGGTGTATCTCATATCTATTTTAACATAATGAAAATATACCTGTTCTCTTGATGAAGTTCTATCTCACTTGATGCTTATATTCCTCTGGAACTGGGAAATCCTCAAAGACTAAGTTCTCTGCATCTAATTCAAAGATTCCAATATCAATTACCTGAGGTTCTAAAGTCATAATAATCGCATATATGTTTAGGTGTTATATATGTGATGGGTTTAGGAAAAGAAGAATGTATCATGGTGTGCAGCTTGTTATACATTCTATAGAAGATGCATCAATCACTGTCAGGAGGGAGACCATACTGGCTAGGATCTGTGAAGATATTCAAGGACACCCCTGCATTCAATCTCTCCTTGATTGTCATCATTGTCATTTTCTAAGATGTGCTGGTACTGGAATCCACAGTAATTACAGCATCTTAGAACATAAAAGTGGATTTTTGGTCCTCCCTGTATGCCATGATATTTTCCTTCTTTGGAACTTTACAATCATCTTTTTGTGCTTTTTGTCAATATGTTAATTTTGTTTGATTTGTGATATTGTCTGTCACTTTCTCATGGCCCTTTGTCTCTTTGGATATATATATATATATATATATATATATATATATATATATATATATATATATATATAATTTAAAGTCTATTATTGCTCTTATGAATATTAACAGGTTATCTTCCCGCAATGGCAACTCCAGTACCTACTGCTTCCCTGCTCATATGACTGATTTTGTGAACCACAAACTTAAATAGAAAGGTTTTGATAACCTATTGGGTCGAGAAGAAAAGTTCTTTGCAGGTATACCCTCACTAGAGCCTCTACATTTGGCCATGTTCTCTGCTGGCGATCACTATGAATTCTTCTATAACAACACAACTATTGATTTAAACTATGCAAGGAAGTTTTTTTCTCATGTAGCAGATGAGATTTTTGAACAAGGGATCACCTGGGGGCTCATAGTAGGATTTTTCTATTACGGCACTGCCTTTGGTCCCTGCTGTATTTGTTCTACAAGTTCACAGATTCAACTAATTAAGGACTAGATTGTGACTTACTTAGAGACCAAGTTGATGGACTTTGTCCTAATGTCTGTGTAAGTACTCCAGAAGTTATACCTTTTGTTTCATTCAAAAGCAGGTGGAATGGTTTCTCATAGTCCAGGATTCTCAATGCAGGGGAAGATAATATGGCTTCTTTAAGTGTATCTAAGGCTAAATGATGTTTGGGCTTTAGTTTCAGAAGTTTGTTATGATTAAAAATGATGAGGGCTGAGATCAAAAGGGAGAATAGTATTTTAATAAAAGCCATGCTGATAGAGATAAATTGACCACGCGCCTGTAAGAAAAACCTATTCCTCAGCCATTTACCTTCCTCTATCCTCGAGCTCAGGTAACTAAAGAGGAAGTTCCAAGTCACTTCCCCCTAATTTAAAACAGTCCCTCACCTTGAATACGTCATCCAAAACAGGAAACCCATTAGGGATCACGGGAAATGTAGTTCCAAGTATCCCAAGTGATTTTAAATGACACAGGTTCTGGTTCTGTATTCCTGGTTAGATCTGTCAAACATTTAGTGATCTCACTGTATTCAAGAATCCACTGTCTACAGAAACCAGTAGTTCCAAGAAGAGCTCTGAGTTGCTTCTTGGTTTTAGATGCACTCAGTTTCTGGATATCTGCTATTCTCTTTTGAGTGATACTTCTGGAACCCTCTGACAATACAAATCCAAGATATTGCACATGAGGCAAAACCCACTATAATTTTGCCTTGGGGATTTTATGCCCTCATTTGTGTAATTCAAACAAAAGAATCTTGCTGTCTCTTAGACACACCTTAGCATTTGGGGATGCTAAAAGAATATCATCCACAAAATGCACCAATTTACTCTCCTTGAACTTGATGGTTTTAAGTCCTTGATTTACAATTTGAGAGAATTGGGTAGGTGAGTCTATGAATCCCTGTGGAAGATGAGTCCAGGTCCACTGATTTTTTCCCAGGTAAAAGCAAAGATCTTTTGAGAATCCTTGTAGATGGGTATTGAGAAAAATTCAGAGTATAAATCTACCATGGTGAAAGATCTAGATTGACTAGGAATGGAAGAAATTATAGCAGCTGGACTTGGTACAACTGGATGTGTTTTGGTAACATAATCATTCACTACTCTCAAATCTTGAATGAATCGGTATACAGGTTTGCCATTTTCATCTAACTTTTGGCTTTTTAATAGGCAAAATTGGTGTATTGAACTCAGAGAACCAAGGTATAATTATCCCTTGTTGGATTAGGGACTCAATGATTGGTCTTATACCTTCTAATGTTTCCTTAGTCAAGGGATATTTAGGCAGACAAGGAACTGGTCCTTCCTTAGTCCTCACTCTGACTGGAGTAGCTGATTTCAATAATTCTACATTTGTGGATGATTTTGACCACAACTCCTTAGGTATATCCTCAGGTATTGGATTGATAGTACTTAAGCCACCCTGTGTACTACTGGAATCTAAGAATAGCAATGGAAAGGCTTTCAAAGATTCTTCTGGGAGATGTAAATATATATCACCACTTTCAGAACATTGGATAGTTGTTCACAATTTACATAGAAAATCTTAGCCTATAAGGTTCATAGGACACTCAGGCATACAGAGAAATACATGTTCCACAGATAGGGGTCTAAGAGTTATCATTTTTTATTGTAATTTGGCTACTCTCTGAGGTTTGCCTGTAGCATCAACAACTTCCGTTGTACCAACAGCTGTATAAGTCTCAGGAAAACTTTGCAGAAGTGATTTACTAGATCCTGTATCAACCAGAAGGTCATAGATCTGTTCTCCAATAGTTACAGAAACATGTGATTCTGTGCTATTGGGAATTTCCAACACAGAGGCTAAAAGAGTAACCTCAGAACATAGCTCAGCTATTTCCTCTCCATCCAAGTTAACATTGTCTTTAATTACAGAATTTCCCAAGGATTTTGCAACTTTAATAATTTTCTCTGATTTTTCTTTACTCTCATTAGTCCTTTTTACCTCTATTTTGTTATCATTGTTCTTATTTACAATCAAATTATCCTTATTGAAATCACAATTTCCATTATTCTCCATAATTGCACAATCACTAGAATTTCCAACACTATTTACAACAATTTTCCTTTTTCTAACAATTAATTACAACACTAATTAAATTATTATCAACATCAAGTAAATTATTATCAGTCTTAGTCAAAATAGTACCAACACTAGTTAAATTACTATTAACACCATTTAATTTAGCACCAACACCACTTAAATTATCATTGATTCCATTCAAATTACTATTAACAGTGATTAAATTATCACCATTATTAATTAAATAACAATTAACACCAAATCACTATTAATTCCAATTACACCATTCACATTATTCACAATTCCATTATCATTTCCTTATTATACACAATTTCTTTAGCACTTAATTCATTCCTGTCTGTTGTGATTTAAAAGGTCTGAACTTGGAGTACACCTTAATAATGAAACTGTCCCTACATTCTAGTTACTAACATTGACATTTCCTGCCACAACCTGACTATACTTTGTTCTCACCAAAAGTTCTATAGAACTAGAAAACTAGAAGCTTATTCCCTGTAATAACTAATACAGTAGCTTACACTTTAGCCGATTTGAATAAAAATAGAAAAGAAAATCAAATTAACCAAATTAAAAAATCTCAAGGTGAAATCCTAACAGAGAAAAATTAAGAATTATCACAACATCCTAGATGCAGTTATATGAAAATAGATGAATGAATAGGAAATAAATGAAAATGTATAGGAGTAAAAAACTTAAAATAACTAAATAATTAGAATAACAAATAGAGATTGTAAACACTACATTTTCAGAAAAGAAAAATTTAATAGTTGTAAAAGGAATTATCCAAGGACTGATGGACCTGGTTTCAAATGAATTTATAGGAGAATTTTATTAAATAAAAATAGTTTTTACCTATGATTTCTGAATTTCTCTCAGAATTTGAGAAGGAAAGCTAATATATCTCTTGTATGAAACACATAGTAGCAAATGGAGGAAAAGGAAAGATGCATTTGTCAAGATCTTTACAATTATCCTATTTGATCCTTACAATACAATTATTCTCATTTTAGAATTCAGAGAACTGAGCAGACAGATTTAGTTGCCCACGGTCACAAAGTCACACAGCTAGAAAATGCCTAAGGCTAGATATGAATTCAGATTTTCCTCCAGCCCTAGTGCTCTTATCTATTGGACCATTTCTTTGTCTCTAATACTAATGCATAAATAAGAGAAATATGAAGCAAAGAAAAAACTACAGGAATTTATAACTAGTGAATATTAAAAAATTTTAAATAAAATCCTGGCTAAAATACTATAGCAATTTATATTTTTATATGTCATATTGTATGACCTAATTGAACATATATGCAGTTATATTTTCCTATTAAGAAAACAATCTGATTTATCATATTAAAACAAGATTATCAGTACCACATAATAATATTACTAGATGGTAAAAAACTCTTTGACAAAGCTCACCATCCATTTAGTTCATAAACCCTATTAAGCATAGGTGAAGAAGTATCTTTAAAAACTAGTAAAAAATGTATCTTAAGCCATTACAAATATTTTAAAAGAGAATATGCAGGTCATATGTCCTTTAGACTTCATTTCAAACTAATCCTGATTTCAAAAGGACCCAAGAGAGCAATTGAGGAATATGACAGTATTTAAAATAAATTTCTGATTATAGATGAGGTGAGAATTTTGTGTCAGAAGACTTATGTGACCTAGGTTGAGGGGAAGAACACTCCAACCCTCTTTTCCTCCCAAAACAACTCCAAAACCCCAAATAAATTAAAATGCCTAAGATCTATAACAATCTACCTAGCTCAGTTTGACTAACTGAGATCTTCCTAAAGGAGCCAAAGCTTTCCCAAAGGGCTATAATTGAAGGGACGAATAGATACCAAAATTTAGGAACAGGTCATGTTACAGACAACAAGCAGCAGATGGCAGCAGAGAGCCATATAATGCCAATGGAGACAACCACCCTTGGCCAGTAAAGAGCAGTTTGATGCTATCATGGGAGGACCTGAGGGACTCTACAGCATTAGAGATATGAGTAGCTCTATCATGTTTCCTGGATTTATTGTGACTGATTATGGTTTTTAAAAGTCTCCATGGCTCTTTAGCTGTTGAAAGATCAATGCTCCTCAATTAGATATGACTCTCACTAAGAAATATTAATTTAGTGAGTCCCCCTTGACTGACCTGATGAGTATAATTTGTAATGTATTCCTCTACTGGGTAGAGAACTCTTAGTTGGGATGGATGAAACATACACACAAAGGATAGTGAGATAAACTAAGGAATACAATGTTGAAAAAAACAAGAGCTTTTATATATACTGGCCAAAATATTGATTCATTCTACCAGGGGTCAATAAATAGTTGTTATGTGCCCACTCTTTGCTAGGCACTGTGCTAAGCATTCCTCTCTCCCAAAAATGGTAATGAAATTATCTAGGAATTAGATAGTTTCCACTCTCATGAGGATAACCAGGAGCTATGAGACAGGAGGATGCTTTCTGGGTAAGAAAAGATGTGAGTGACGATTAAAGGAAAATGCCAGTTGCCAAAGCAACACCAAATTTTTAGCACCATTTCATTTTCATTTTTAGCAAAAGGTAATAAAATGATAACAATTTTCTTCCAGATTAAGCCTGAGAAATTAGGTAATTGAAAGGATTATTTTCAGTGTTCAAAAATATTTGACTTCTGGGGCTGACATTCTCTTATAAGGTAGGTGAGACATTACCTGTTGAACCTCTAAGATTGGAATAAGACCATTAAACCTATTTAGTTGCTTTGGTGATTTTAACCAGCACTTATGCCTTTTAGAAGCGCTGAAAAAAGCATGGCATTACTAGTTATTTATTGAAAAAAAGGGCAAACAAGGATTTCAGCTGATAGTTTGAAATAATGGAGATGATAATTAAGCCATATTTCATAGTGAAAGTTTTAGTGGATAGAGAGCTATAACTTGACTTGGAGTCAGAAAGACTTGAATTCTAGTCTGCCTTCATTCATTTGACTCCGGGCAAGTCACTTAATCTCTATTTGCCTCTCTTTCCTGAATTTTGAAAATAATTATGATGATAATAATATCACCTATATCACAGAGTATTGCATTGTAAGGCATTACATGAGTTAATATTTGTGAAGCACTCAGCATAGCATCTGCAACATAGGAGGCATTTGTTTTTTTTTTTTTTTTGGTTTTTTTTTTTTTGTTTGTTTGTTTTTAAACCCTTGTACTTCGGTGTATTGTCTCATAGGTGGAAGAGTGGTAAGGGTGGGCAATGGGGGTCAAGTGACTTGCCCAGGGTCACACAGCTGGGAAGTGGCTGAGGCCGGGTTTGAACCTAGGACCTCCTGTCTCTAGGCCTGACTCTCACTCCACTGAGCTACCCAGCTGCCCAGGAGGCATTTAATAAATGCCTATTATCTTCATTTGCTACCCATTTCATAGATCCTAAGACGTTATCAGAGCAGGGTCTGGCAGCAGACATTATCTGAGTAGCATCGACCCAAAATTAGGAGGATGGAGGCAGACAGAAGCAGTATGAATATATTAGGAGACAAGATATAGCTAAATTTCTCCCTTATCTGTTTGACTCTTCACAACTGTTTTCTGTATGTATATATATATATATATATATATATATATATATATATATATATATCCTCTTTTCCCTGATGTTTTGTGAACTTCTTGAAGATTGCTCCCTAGATTTATGGGAGAAATATGTTATTACTACCTTTGTTATCATCCCATTTCACTAAATGTCTTTGTTTTTAGTAAATTGTATTATTTTGACTATGAAAAACAAACAAACCAATGAGGATTAGTGGTTTTGGGGGATAAAAACTGCTAGAAATTATTTTATATGCACTGAGGTCAATTTCTTATTAGGAAAGAGGGAGTCCATATTTAAACTTCGCTGATCCTGAAGGTTATTGGAATAAATGCCCAAGCCACATGGAGTCCATGCTCTAGATCAGGGGTCGGCAACCTTTTTAGCTGTGAGAGCCATAAATGCCACGTTTTTTAAAATGTAATTTCATGAGAGCCATACAGTGCTCACAGTGCGCTACTATAACAGTGCCTGAAAAAAAAATGGACTTTGTGGTTCCTGCAGAAAGAGCCAGATCTGGCCCTCAAAAGAGCCAGATATGGCTCGAGAGCCATACGTTGCCGACCCCTGCTCTAGAAAGTCTACAGATTACTCTTTGTCCTGCAAGAATTCATTCCTGAGCAAGGGATGTAACAAAATTTGAAATAGAAGAGAGTAGTGTTTTATTTGAAGTTAATTAGGAATTGCTTTCTTTTTATTCCTTACACAAACTGAAGTACTTTCATTGAGTTTTATGATCAGGAAAATCTTATTGTATTCAACGAGTCTAAATTTCAGGACTGGGTTTGAATTAGACCTGCATCTGAATATTTTGCATAGCCAGCAGGGGTCATTTGAAAAGATTTTATGGTTAAATTAGTTGTTGAAATGAAGAAAGGTCAGATTTTGATATCTTGTTGTCAAAATACCATTTAGAGTATTTGGTGATCCCATTCATTTGAATAACTTGTTGGGCAAGCAGGGTGGCTACTTACTAAGCTAGTCAAGAAGAGTAAAAAATATGTAATATGTATATGTGATATATATTAATATATACATAAAATATGTAATATATTATAATTTGTAATATATATTAAGATATCCCTTTATGCTGATTAAATTTTTAAAAAGCTGAAGTGTATTGCTAGCTTAGAAAAAAACTCATATAAATCACTAGGATTTCTATATACAACTAAGTCTAACAGCAAGAGAAAGAAAAAGAAATCCCATTTAAAATAACTGTAGATAATAAAAGATACCTGGGATTCCACCTGCCAAAAAAAACCAGGAAATACATTAACATAAGCACAAAACACTTTTCACACAAATAAAGTCATATAAAAATAACAGAAAAACATTAATTTCTAATGAGTAGGAGAAGCCTATCTAATAAAAGTTGCAATTCTATCTAAATTAATTTATCTATTCAGTGAGATACAAATCAAACTACCAAAATTATTTCATTGAAATAATTAAAAATTATAACAGCATTTATCTCAAGAACAAAAGGTCTGGAATATCAAGAGAAGTAATAAAAATATGAAGGAAAATATGAAAAAATAGTCATACCAGATTTCAAGGTGTATTATAAAACAGTAATCATCAAAACAATCTGGTACTGGCTAAGAAGTAGAGGAGTGGATAAATACAATAGTCTGAATATTCAGCACACAGTATAAATGACCATAGTAACATACTATTTAATTAACCTGAAAATCCAGTGCTTTGGGAGAACTCACTTTTTGACAAAAATTGGTTGAAAATCTGGAAAAAATATGGCAGTACAATATCTCACACTATATACCAAGATAAAGTCAACATGGACACATGATTTAGAAATATACTTTAATACCATAAGCAAATTAGCAGAACATGGGATAGTTTATGTATTAGAATTATGTATAAAAGAAGAATTTATGACCACACTTGGCAGAGAACATTATAAGATGTAAAATGGATATCTTATTTATAATAAATTAAAGAGGTTTTCTACAAACAAAACAAGTGTAATGAAAATTAGAAAGGAAATAAAATCCTTGAAAAAAATTTCATAACAAGTGTCTCTGACAAATGTCTAATTTCTCAAACAAATAGAAATGGAGTTAAACTTATAAGAATACAAATCATTCTTCAGTTGACAAGTGGTGAAAGCGTATGAATAGGCAGATTTCAGCCAGAGAAATTAAAGCTCTCTCTAGTCATATGAAAAAAATATTCCAACTGGACATTGAATAGAGAAATGCAAATTAAAACAATTCTAATATATCACCTCACATCTATCAGATTGGCTAAGATGGCAAAAAAGGAAAATGATAAGTGTTGGAGGGGATGTAGGAAAATTGGGTCACTATCACACTGTTTGTGGAGCTGTAAAGTGATATAACCATTCTGGAGAACAATTTGGAACCATGCCCAAAGAGCCCTAAAACTGTACTTAACCATTAACCTAGCAGTACCACTACTAGGTCTATTTCCCAAAGTGTTCAAAGAAAAAGGAAAAGGACCTGTTTGTACAAAAATAAAGAACAGGTCTTATCTAGGCAAAGAATTGGAAACTAGAGGTATATTCATCAATTGGGGAATGGCTGAATGAGTTGTGACATATGATTGTAATGGAATACAATTGCACCATAAGAAATGATGAGCAGGAAAAAACTGGGAAAGACTTATATGAACTGATGCAAAATGAAGTGAAATCAATTAGGAGAACATTATACAAACTAACAACAGTATTGTATGATGATCAACTGCAAGTGACTTAATTATTATAAAAAATGTAAGGATCCAAGACAACTCCCAGTGCCTCAAGCAGAAAAATGTTATCCTTTAGTCTAGAAGGAACTGATGGATTCTAAATGCAAATTGAAGCAAACCATATTTCATTTCATTTCCTTCATGAGTTTTTTTCTTGCTTATGTGATATGTGACACGTGACTTCTTTCACAACATGAGGAATATGGAAATAAATGTATATGTATATTGCATGATAACACATGTGTAACCTATGTGGGATTATTTGCCATCTTGGGGGAACTCTTGTTTCTGCAATTTTACATTCCTAAATATATATTGTACATCCCAGTACCTTTTATATGGATATCGCATCCTGACAAAGGTTTCTCAAGCCCAGTGTGATACCATTAAAATCATATCCATTATACCAATCATAGAGTAATTACAAAATTAATATTCTTTAGTGTGAATCCATTCTGATTGAAGATTATTGGTCTTTCAATAGCTAAATAGCCATGATATCTTAAAAATATATAATTATAGTATATTTAGCAAACATGCTAGGGCAACTCATGCTCTGATATTTCCTCATGATTCCTTAAGCTCCTCTTTGAAACCTTCTGCTTGGCATTTCCGCTGTAGTGCTCTTGATATTTTTTGCCATCTGTTGCTTAATCTGTGGCATGACTTCTTCGTGACAGATTGTAGCATCCTTATGCCAGATCCTTAAACTATAGCCTAGTGGGATATCTTTGGCTCCTTTGTGAAGTAGATCTGAGTTAGTTATACTGAACTAAGCAGCCAGTTATAGATCTTAGACATTTAAAATTTGTTTTTGGAGTGCCCAGCCCATGCTACACAGGCTCTCTGAAATTAAATCTTCATGTAATCTAGAATATGAAATTTGTTTTAAATCCTCTAATCCTCCTCTGTTGCTATCCTGAGGCCCCCTGTATATCAGCATGAATAGTCCACTTAGAAAAAAAAGAACTAAAATCTAAGAAATTGGGGAAGAACTGACATGAAGCATTAATGTTGTTCACTTTTGAAATACTTGCCATTAGTAAACAAAAAGTCTATACTTTCAACATATTGATAAAAATTGATTTAACAATTAGAATAATTATAGTTTGCAAAGCTACATTATTCACTAAGAAATTTTATGGATCCAAATTAAAAAAATAAAACTTTCATAGCCTGGCCTAGAGACAGGAGGTCCTAGGTTCAAATCTGGCCTCAAACACTTCCCAGCTGTGTGACTCTGGGCAAGTCACTTAACCCCCATTGCCTAGCCCTTACCACTCTTTTTCCTTTGAGCAAATACACAGTATTGACTTCAAGACAAAAGGTAAGGGTTTAAAAAATAAAATAAAAATACTTTTATAAGAGCACAATATATTCAAAAGACCAATGATGGGCTTAAAAAACCATTCTATATCTTGATTCAAATACTTTCTATCTGTGTGCCAGTGATATATCACTTTCTCTTTTTGAATTCCAATTTGCCTACCTTTAAAATGGCCAAAGTAATAAGTACAATATGAACTTCATGGGACAATGTGAGGACAGGATATTTTTTTTTGAGATGCACACATTTAAATTTTTATGTTTTAGAAAAATTTTCCGTGGTTACATGATTCGTGTTCTTATTTCCCCCTTCACCTCCCCAAAGCCCCTTGCCCCCATAGCTGATGTGCATTTCCACTGATTTTAACATGTGTCATCTATTAAGACCTATTTCCAAATTGTTGATAGTTGCATTGATGTGGTAGTTTCGAGTCTACATCCCCAATCATGTCCGCCTCAACCCATGTGTTCAAGTAGTTGTTTTTCTTCTGTGTTTCCACTCCTGTAGTTCTTCCTCTGAATGTGGGTAGCATCTTTACCATAAATCCCTCAGAACTGTCCTGGGTCATTGCATTACTGCTAGTATAGAAATCCATTACATTTGATGTTACCACAGCATATCAGTCTCTGTGAACAGTGTTCTCCTGGTTCTGTTTCTTTCGCTCTGCATCAATTCTTGGAAGTCTTTCCAGTTTACATGGAATTCCTCCAGTTTATTAAGGAAAGGATATTTTTGTGAGTTGTTATTAGATAGTTTCTCTCTAGCCTTTTCAAAATCTCTGTAACAACTACAGCTTTCTCATAATTATTGAACATCTGAAGCATCTTAAAGGGGAATAATTTTTCATTTGCATTTTAGGATTCATTCAGAGGAGAAACAGTATACTCAAAGACCTAAGAAACTAATTCAGCCTCATTATGATTCAAATGATTGTTCTTGGAATTTCTAATTTCAGAAATTTAGGGAAAAACGATGTCAATAGACATAAGATCATTAGTGTCCTTGGGGATGTGACTTGAAGTTTATTATTGACTGAACACTTTGAATCAAGAATATCTTATGAGTTTAGGCTGAGGCCTTCATAGTGTTATATCATTAGGAACTTTGCCCAGAGAAATGAGTATGAAGGTATCTTATGTGATGGCTGAGAACATCCATCAGAGCCTATAGGTTCCATTCCACTCCTATCTGCTCCTCAAATGAGAAAAGTGAAGCTTCTGTTGCTAAATACTGGGCCACCCTGGTCTGTGGCCTCCTAGGTTAGCTTGATAGCTATGGATGTGAGTAGCTCAAAACAGTTGAAGAAGATAGAATAAGGGTGCAGACAGGGAGGAAATCTGGGCTGAGATTCAGGGATTCAAGGTAAAAAAAACCACAATGCTTTTCTAACAGAGTGTGTCAGAGATAAGGTATGAGCTAAGAAATATAGAACATGTACATCAGCATATGTATACTCAATGCCTTTCCTCAAAATGGTTATTGATAAGTGGATTATTGCATAAGCTATGCATAAAGTCTGTTCAGGTTCAAATGATGTCAGTGTAGGTGATTGAGTGAATACAAGAACTGTATATGATTTTAGAATATATTTTTATAATATATGCAATGACTTTCGACATATTTTTTATAATGCTTAAAAATATATCCTTATATCCCTATTTAAAAATATATTTTTCCATGCAATGCCTTGTAAGGTTGTTACACAGTGGTTTGCTTTGTCAAAAGTCATTTTTTCATGTATTAATATTATATATGGCATGCCATTCTTTTTCTGATATGATAAATCATGTTAATTGTTTTGCTAATATTGAACCCTGTTTATATCCCTGGTATAAATTTGACTTGATTATAGTGAATGTTTTATTTTAAAAATATAAACTAATGTTTTGCCCACATTCGACTGCAAAATTTGAATATTAATTAATTATGTATATTATAGATATGCATGCTATAGATACAGTAATATGGAAACAATATTATAGGCATCATATATTACATTTGTATTAATGAATATATGTATACATTTGCATATAATTAATTAAACATTTTAGTGTGAATATTTTATTTTTATGCATTTCATATATTATGTTTTTAGATCATAAAATACACATTACACAATGTATATTTATATATTTATATATTATTTCTATATTTAATTTTTATTGTTTCCTCTTGCCCTACTTTAAATATTAGTAGTAGAGGAAATTAAATGTAGATAGAGTATATAGAGGGCTCAGTCTGGAGTCAAGAAGATTTGAGTTTAACTCTAGTCTCAGATATTTACTGGTTATTTAGGTATTTTAGGTTTTTGGGGGGTGTTTTGTTTTCTATTTGCATATTTGTTGTCACATAACTGTTTTCATATAAATGTGTTGAGTTTTATTTTTATTTATTTTTAATATATTGAATTATTTCTAAGTCTGGGTTTTGAATTAGAGGCATAAATCATTTCTGTGACATCTGTACTCATTCCTTCTTTCCTAGGAACTTCAAAAACTGCCCAATCCTAGAGCCTGGTAGAAAGAAAGGATGATTATGAAAAGTATTCTACTTTGTAAATAAGAACAAGCTCATGGCAGATAAAAGGATGTAGCAAAATCTAGTCCTTCAATTTATCTTTATAGTATTTAACACTAACATGTTCCTTGTAGGCTTTCAAAATTATTATTCTTAACAAAAACTCATATCTTGGTAATAGTGAATCAGAGGAAGTCATCTAGGTGCTGCTTGTCATAGTTCTTATCCTGAAATATATAAATTCCAGAGGAAATTCAGAGCTCCACAGTTCCAACCCAAGAGAATATCAAATAATTCCTGATGACTTTTGGATAATGACTTTGAAGTGTAACCAATAACTCTGAGATTATTTGCATAGTTTAATGAACTAACAGCAATGTGGCATAAGTAGGATTTGGTCTGTTTCCTCTCAAAACCCTATAGAAAATGAGAGCTCACATTTGTGCCCCACACCTGTCCTCTTCCACCCTCTTCTTCCAAGTCTAAGCCATAGTTATATGAATGAAATTCTTTGCCCCTTTCACCTCTCTATCTTCTCCCCAATGCTGCCTGTGTCCTTTTACCCTCTCATTCCTCCATCTCTGAGTCTCCTGTATCTCCATCTTTCATTACTAGTCTTTGTATTTATTTTGCTATTCACCCTTACACCAATTGTGGTTATGAAAGTATAATTGCTGTCCCATTTCCCAGTGACAATCATGGTCTTTTCTGGAAATTGTGTTTGTCGGCCCCTATATAATAATCTCAAAATTTATCAATTAAAATATCAAGTGTGGCAGTAAAGAAGAAAGGGAAAAAATGTAAGCCTTTCCCCTTCTTGCTAGAGGTGACTATTATGGGCCTGGAATAATACATGCAGCAAATTGTTGGCTGATGTGTTTGTGAATTTAGCTGAACTACTTTACCCCATCTTCCTCTTTTTTTTTTTTTTTGTTAAAACATATGAATACCTTGTTAGAGGAGAGAAGAAAGATGTGTCAAAAATTGAAAGTGATGTTCAAACTAAAGGTATCAATATAAGTTAAAATTTCTTTTTAAATGTCAATTGAGATCACTTAATGAACTTCCCTCTGACAGCATTGAACCCTCTTTCTCTTTTTTCACATCCTCCTCCCTATAACTTATCAAATTGACTTTGGACACTTGGTGTGCAAGAGACATCATTTATTGGGCATTTGTAGGAAAAGATCTGCTTTGGGAGTCAGAGGAGAGTCAGAAACAGAATCCATTTGTGAGGTGGAAGAGGAATGGAAAGAATTTTTCATTGTGTGCATTGAATATTGTTTTAGAACCCTTTTTGTGATGGGAATTTCAACAAGTCTGTGATGCTGCATTCTGTGAGATAATGATGAGGAGCTGGTTATCCAGTTTCATTACAGGTTGGCTCAGGAGCTCTGAAAACCCTATGGAGAAATGAAAATACTGACTGTAACATTAGCCCATGAGAAATTAATAGGGAGAGAGATTGAATGACAAAGTAAACAGTGCTGTCCTTTATTTCTTAGCACAGTGCCTGGCATACAGGAATCCCTTAATAAGTGTTTATTACTGTTACTGTTTAGAGTGAATAGAATTTTCAGTGAGACGGTAGAGTAGTAGAGAAGCCAGAAATGTAGTACATGAAAGCCCATATTCTTCCAAATCCCCAAACTGTATGTTTTCAGGAGATAAAGGTGCAGGTTAAAAGAACTCAATATATAATTAACCCTCTAGATGGACTAAACTAAACTTCCCATCTCTCATCATTTCTCCTATCTCTTCACTGACCTAATTCTTTTGACTTGACCCCCTCCACATTTTCATGCTGCTATTCAGCCTCTTCCACATGCTTGCCCTAACCTCAACTATGTTTTTGGGGAAGATGAAGGAAACGGAGGAGGTCAAAGAAAGGAGGAGGAGAAGAAGAAAGCAATAAAGGAAAATTTATAGAAAAATATCAAAATTACCATCACATAATTTCAGAAAGACCATGTTAATTACCTTCACCACTTTAAATATTTGTTTTTTAGCTTTTGGATTCAGAAAATTGGAGTTCAAGCATAATTCCCCTTTCTGATTCTCATCTACCCCCAAATTACACAGATAGAGCCCAGAATATCAACTTATGGTTCTCTAAAGAGACAGGAAACCATTAATATTTGGGGAAAAATCCCAAGTTAATATGTCACAAACCTGCAGAACAGCAGGGTCTCTCTTATTGTTCAGACTTCCACACATTTCTAGGGAGAAAAAGCAGGATATCATTGATTTTAGGCAAAAGAACCACTCTTTTTGTTCATTGTACATCTCTATGCCATACGTGGCTATACATTAGGAGTTTTTTCATAGCATAGAATTTTACCAATAATGTTGAATTTGAAGAAAAAGTGATAGATAGGTATCACTTACCATCTTTGGTCCTGCTAAATATTTCATTCTCCTTAAGTCCAAAGCTACTGCAAATGTTCATAAATGCATTCTTGGCTTCTTCACTGGGGTCGTTTGTTTTTGCTGTAGTCAAATTAAGAGTGAAGATGGATTTGAGTCCATTGAGTCACTGGTCAGTTGTCACAATAAAGTAGGAAGAAGGGGCTAGAAGAATGGTGGCAGGGGAATATGCTGAGGAAAGAGTCAGGAGTTCTAAGATCTGGTTCTCAGCAGACAACTTTGGGGATGGGAACTATCATATGGAATTGCTGTGGTATTTCTTGACCAATCAGAAAACAAGGAAGGGAATCCCTACATGGTTATGGAGATGACATATTCAGGAGTCTCTAGGTTTTGCCCTAAGCCTTTCATTAATGTAGATTGAATTTGAAAACTTCCACAGAGATTCTGCTACCCTGGGCCTTCCCTTCACTATTTAATTAATAGAAAATCACTTCATTGTACAAGTGGGAAAATGAAATCTGTAAGGAAGCTTAGAGACTGTCTTATCCAAGTGTGTAATGTTAAAGGAAATGGAAAAATGACTCTTTTTATCAACTGATTTGGGGCAGGTTGTGGAGATTCCTAGCAAATTATAATCGATAGAAGTCCCAATCATTTTGAACAATATGTATGAAGGATAGCATGATTAGAAATATGTAGATTTAAGTTGGTATGTGTTTTTGTTTCTGTTCCTACTTTCCTCCAGTATTGAAACTACTGATCAATCAAAAATAATTTATTGTTTTTAATATGTGCCAAACACTGTGATAAGTATTGGGTATACAACCTATGGCAAAAATACACGTAAAAAATCCCTGCCTTCAAAGAGCTTATATACTAATGGGGGGTGGGGGGGGAAGGAAACCTGATAATAAATGTCTACCAGTGAGATACATTAAAAAGTAGAAGAATAGAAGAACAGAGAGGAGGATTAAGGTAACAATTGAGGAGAAAGTTCAAAGACCTGAACTAGCCTAGGATAGTTTTGGTAGACAGTCATGGTTATCAGGCATGACCTGGATGAAGTTTTAACAGAGACTATTTTCTACAAGTTGTATTATAGATAGGAAGAGAACTAGAGGAGAACAATGTCATGAAAACTTAGGAAGGAAAAAGTGTCAAAGACTGCAGAGAGGTCAGAAAAGAATTAGGATAATTCTGATGAGAAGAGATTTTTTGATAACTTCAAATAGGACAGTTTCAGTTGAATCATGAATTTAGAAGCCAAGCTGCAGAGCAGCCAGAAGAAAGTGAGAAGAGAGCAAATGGAGGTATCCAGCAAAAAATCCTTTTCAAGGAATTTAGGTGATAAAGGAAAGAGATAGAGGAAAATAGGTTTCCTACAATCTCTGCCTCTCCAAATCCTACCTTAAATATTCAATTCAAATGACACTTCCTTTAAGAAACCTTATTTCATTACCTCCTCCCTTAGTTAGAGGTGATTACTTTCTCCTATAAAAAAAAAAAGAATGCTGCGATCCTTTATTCCTTTCTTTGAACATTTTTACTTTTTGCTTATATTATAGTTATTTGTGACTGTCTTATCTTGCTGCCTAGAGGATTATCCCTACAAAGAAGATATCTTATTTGAATACAGTTTCTAGTACAATAGTTTACACACAGAAAGCACAGAAAAATGTTTATTGAGTGTGTAAATGAATTTACCTTAAGTTAAATAAAAAGATCCTTGATAGCCTGTCCCTTTCCTTTATCCTTTCTCAGGCAACTAAGAGATCCCCAGTTGTGACACATGATCCATGGGGATCTTGCTGCATGTATTTTGTATTGAAATCAACTTGGGATGGTGAGTGTTTTGTCTTTGGAAAGATATGTCTTGATCTTAGGCAATGAATACTTTAGTCAGATGCAGAAATTAATAGTGCCAAGGAGAGATATTTTCTTTTTTTCATTTCTCATGACTTATTATGGAATGTTAAAACACAAAAAGGGTTGTGTAGAGAATCATAGAATACATACACAAAAGGTGAATCATCAAAGCAGTCTCCTCATCTTTGACATTAAACAAAACAGATATGAGATAGCTCTTCCCATATGCCGCAAAATAGAAATGATTTCTTCCAGAATCTGTGGAAACCATAATTATACAATAGTCAAATTTTTTATTACCGTGAAAATTAGGGGAAAGTCTTGAGCATTTTGGCATAGCTAAGCATGTGAAAAAGATTTCCAGTGGTTCCCTCAACAATACTTTGACTCTGAGCTAAAATCTTGCTCTGGTCACATAGTCCCTCCCCACTACCTACCTCCAGAACCATATGATGTTCAAGCAAGGCAGGACTAAGGAAATCAGAGTGTCTATTACATGTTATATATGGGTAAAAAGAAACTCTGAGAAGGGAATAGCCAAAGCTACACTGAGCTAGTCTCCACTTCAGTCACTGAATTACAAAATCATAACATTTTAGTGTTGAAATGTACCTCAGTAGATATCTAATCTAATCAAGAAACAAATGTCATCCCAATGATTCTGTTCTCAAGGGTCAGAGAAAAACTTGTCTAATCCTTCATTCATATGAGAGCTGTTCAAATGCTTGAGAATAGTTATTATATCATTCCCTTCCTCCATATTCCCCCTCCCATAATTACTGAATTTTCCCTCCTTTGGCTAAACATTGTAAGTTTCTTTAAAGAGTTCAATTATGATATAGACTCTAAGTCCTTCAGCATCGTGTTGCACATCTTGGGATACTTTCTCATTTACCAATATTCTTCTTAAACTATGGCAACCACACTTTATAGAATTCTATGAATATAGTCTAACCTCAGCAGAATAATTAAGATAATAAAATCCTCATTCATGGAATTTATACATCTTTCAATGGGGACTTAAGTAATTTTACATTTTTTAAAAATAGCTACCATATTACCATGCTTCCTTATAGCGAGCTTATAGGTCACTACAACCCATAAATATTTTTAAAAGAAAAAATGTCTATTTAACAATGAATTCCCCATGTACTTATGGCATCAACTTTTGGAATCTATGTGTAAAATATCTATGTGTAAAATACTTATCCCTATTGAATTTTATGGATCTGTTGGGACCAATCAGATATTCTACCCAAAGAATAATTCATAGAGGAAACTGGAAAATTAGTGGGTGTTATTTCAGGTATTACAAATACTTTTTTATATTTATTGTATATATTATAATTATACATAATATACATAATATATAATAGTATATCATATATATTATTATATATAATATATTTATTATTATTATAGGAATTGGTGAGGGAGGGAGCTTTTGGATGTACC